>NC_090448.1:1037852672-1038162837 GCF_031143425.1 Pleurodeles waltl | reverse complement strand
TAGTAATTTAATCATACGGAGGAAGAGAGGTCCAAGGCCAAGTTGCCGCAGAACTCCAAAGAGGTATGGCCATTCCAACGAATCAAAGGCCTTCTCCAGGTCCAGGACCAGACAGCCGGCCATCGGTCATTCCCGTGTCAAGTAATGCATAACACGAAACAACCCACCATCGACCCAATGGAGCTGAAAAACGACAGACCCATCTTTCTGCTCCCTTTCCCAGCCAATGTAATGGAAAAGGCAGTCAACCAGCAACTCACTGAATTCCTCGAGGCACACAAATCCTATACCCATCCCAATCCGAATTCAGAAGCAACCACAGCACTGAAACCACACTCCTAGAAGCCATTGATGACATATGCATCATACTAGACCACAGAAGCATGGCCGCAATGATACTCCTCGACCTCTCCACTGCGTTTGACACCGTCTCCCACTCCACCCTCTGCAGCAGATTACACAACACCAGCAACCGAGATAAAGCATTGGATTGGATCGGGTCCTTCCTCACTTGAAGAACACAGAGTGTCAGACTAACGCTGTTCACGTCAGAACACAAAGACACATGCTGTGAAGTGCCCCAAGGATCTTCACTCAGCTCGACACTTTCCAACATCTTCATGGCCCTGCTTGCCAAGATCATCAAACAACACAGGCTAAACATAGTTTCCTACGTCGACAATACCCAACTGATCCTCTCCCTGTCCAAGGACTCTGCAAAAGCCAAGAGAAATTTCCACAACTGGATGAGAGCAGTTGCCACGTGGATGGAAGCCAGCTGCCTCAAACTCAGCTCAGACAAGACAGTGATCCTTGTAATCGGCTCCACCCCTTATGCCTGGAACGCCCCAAGGGACCACACATGCAAACTGGGCATCATCCTGGACTGCTCTCTATCCATGACCTGCCAAGTCAAATCCATCTCATCATCATGCTTCCACACCCTCTAACCCCTGTGAAAGATTTCCAAGTGGATACACGAGGAAGACAGTCACCCACACACTCATCACTAGCAAATTGGACTACGGCAACGCACTCTATGGTGGCATCACCAAGAAACTACAATCAAGACTACAAAGAATCCCGAATGCAGCAGCCAGACTCAATCATGGACATCCCCTGACACAGTCACATCTCCTCCCACATCAGAGAACTACATTGACTCCCGGTCAACAAATGCATCACATACAAACTCCTGATCCACACATACAAGGCACTGTGCAACACAAGACCAGCAACCCTCAACTGCCACCTCACCTTCTATGTACCAAACAGACATATCCGTTGTTCCCAGCTCGCCCTTGCAGCCGTTCCCAAGATCAAGAAAAGCACAACAGGAGGAAGAACCTTCTCCTACCTAGTAGCCGGGACATGGAACAAGCTACCTCTCAAGCTCAGGCAAACCGCATCCCTGAAGTAGTTCAGGAAGGACCTCAAGATCTGGCTCTTCCACTGAGCAGTACATCCTCAAATAGCACCTTGAGACCCTATGGGTGATTAGCTGTGCTTTTAAAATCACTGATTGATTGATTGATTTATTGATTCTTTGGATAGTCAAGGACTTCAAATATCACTGCTTGCTACCCAGCTGCTCTGAGACATTATTACAATTAGGAACACTGCACCACATATTCCAATATGAGGAGTTATCCTAGGGGTTTATGATAATTATCCACTTAATAGTTCACTCCTAAAGTCATTTTTCACTGTTGTAAGGCTGCCTCTTCCACTGAGGAGCTCTGGGTTATCTTATTACATTTAATGCATGCTAACATTAGATTGGGAGCAGGTAGAAATTGTCTGTTTTCACTCAAATAATTTGAAATGTAAAACCTTGTTTAATGGTAAAGTTGGACTATAAGTTAACTTTCTAAAAATGCCTTTTTTAGATAGATGCAATTAACTGTGCCTTTCATTCAGAGTCCAGGGTTACATGACTGTGAATAGTGCCTTTGTTTGAGTTTGTGTATTACTTCCAAACAGTGAGATAAAGAGGTCTTAGGTGTGAACAGGTCAGGTCAGCCTCACTTACACTTCAAGTAGCTTTGCCTACAGCACACACAAAGAAACCTGACATCCCTAGGCAGTTTGGAGCCTTGAACAGTGGAAAGGGGAAACAATTTGCAGAAATATTAGGCCTTCACAGCTACTCAACTTAACACTACATGGACCAGTGGAACATTCAGAAGTAGGGCTGCTCTGCTGCTCTTTTGTTGGAAGGACTGTATTGCTGCCTGAGAAGGAAGAGTGGACCTGTTTGCCTTGATCCCAGGAGACCCAGAGTGAATCCAAGAGTTGGTTGCCTAACCTCCTGTGTGAGCGTGAGAAACTAGCCTTTTTCTAGCATTGTTACCCCCATTTTTGGCTTGTTTGTCAGTATGTTTTGACTGTGTCACTGGGATCCTGCTAGTCAGGACCCCAGTGCTTATGGTTTGTGGCCTACTTGTCAGTATGTTTCACTTTTTTTGTCAGTATGCTTAATTGTGTCACTGGAGTCCTGCTAACCAGACTCCAGTGCTTATGCTCTCTCTGGTTGCACATTTGTCCTTACATACTGGTAACCCAGTATTTCACTCCAAAGTGGCATACAGGACCCCCTTATAAGTCCCTAGTAAATGGTACCTAGGTACCCATGGCATTGGGGTTCCAGGGTATACTCATGGGCTGCAGCATTTCTTTTGCCACCCATAGGGAGCCTATACAAAGGCTTCTACAGGACTACCATTGCAGCCTGTGTGAAATGGTGAATGCACCATTTCACAGCCATTTACGCTGCACCAGGACACTTATAAGTCACCTGTATGTCAGGCCTTCCAACCCTCTAGGCTGGGTGCAAAGTACCTGTGTTTGTGGGCATCCCTGCACTAGCAGAGGTGCCTCCACGTCATCCAGGCTCATTTTCCCAGACATCGTGAGTGCATGGACGCCATTTTAAGTGTGCACTACACATAGGTCAGCTATGCACAGCTTCACAATGGTAACTCTGAATATGGCCATGTAATGTGTCTAACAATTGGGAATTGTACTCTATTCCTGATTCCACTATTGGTTTTACAATTCCATGCACCCTGGGGGCTCCACTATGGATCCCCAGTACTGCCATACCAGCCTTCTGAGGTTTTCACTGCAGCCCCAGCTGCCACCACCTCACTGGCAGGCTTCTGCCCTCCTGGTGCTTGAGAAGCTCAATCCCAGGAAGGTAAATCAATGCATTTCCTTTAGGAGAGAGGTGTTACACCCTCTCCCTTTGGAAATAGGTGTTACAGGCATGAGAGGAGTATCCTCCAAGAGCATCTGGAAATGCTTTGAACCTTGCACAATCCAGTCGACACCGGTTCAGGGATCCCCCAGTCCCTTCTCTGGTGCGAAACTGGACAAAGGAAAGGGGAGTGACAACTCCCCTGTCCATCACCACCCCAGGGGTGGTGCCCAGAGCTCCATCTTGTTTTCAGGATGGTCAGAGAACTCTGGGAGCATCTGACTGAATAGTGCCAGCAGGTGATGTCAGAGACCCTCCTGATAGATGCTTACCTGGTTAGGTGACCAATCCTCCTCTCAGGGCTATTTAGGGTCTCTTCTCTGGGTGGTTGTTCAGATTTGGATTGCAAGACTCCAGCAGGAATCATCTGCATCCTTTACTTCATCTTCTACTGACGGATCAACCGCTGACTGCTCCAGGAACTCTACAAAACTGCAACAAAGAGGCAAAAACGACTTCTGCAACCTTTTAACTTCAGCTCCTGCCAGCAACTGCAACAGTTTTTTGGATGTGAATGCTCTGAGGACTGCCTGCCTTCAGTCTGCAACAGAAGAACTGAAGGAATCCCCTGTGGAGTGACGGAGTCCCTTCCCTGTTTCAGTAGGCACCTCTCTGAAGCGACGACCAGTGGCATGGGCCCCCTCTCCAGACAAGAGACATCGATCCAGGGACACAGGTAATGGACTAACTTGACTCCAACAGTCCCAACGACTAGCTATCCAATTTTCATGGAGGTAAAAGCTTGCATCCCCATGCAAGACAGTACCCCTGTGTACTCTGTGACTTGCAGCTACCAAGGCTTGTGTGCGACCTTTCAATAATTTCTTTGTGCACAGCACAGCTTAGGCCCCCAGCACTCTATCCTGTGATGCACAGCTTCTTGAGTGGTTCTACAGCGGCATGGGAATCCATTGTGTTGTGCTACGTGGGCCTCTAGTTGCACCTTCTTTGTCCCCCAGCTGTGGGACTCTTGTGCATGCTGCCTGATCTTCCAAGGGCTCTTTGAGTTGCTGAGAGTCCATATTGTCTCCCCCTCCTGGGTAGAGTCAACCTGGTCCTTCCTGAGCCCAGGAAGTGCTATTTTCTGTGAACCACAAGCTCTGCATTTACCAAGGCTTGTTTGTGGGAATAGAGCGACGAAAACCAGACTGCATTCATTCATCCAGTGTGGGACATCTTCTGCACCAACTAGGAACCTGCATCTATCTTCTTTGGTGCAATACTGACTTTGTCTTCTCAATGGTGGTTCTTCCTTTGCACCTTCATCCCGGTTAGCAGGGGCTCCTGTTCTCCCTGGACTATTGAGTGCTTCTTGGATGTGGTCCTCTTCTTCCACAGGTCTTCAGGTCCAGGAATCCATCATTGGTGTCTCGCAGTCTCTTGTGGTTCTTGCACTGTGTTCTACCATGACTTCTAGTGTGTTTTAGGAAACTTGCTGTGTTTTACCCCTGTTTTCCTGGGCTCTGGGTTGGGGTATTTTACTTACCTTTGGTGCTTTCTTACACTCCCAGCACCCCTCTACACACTACACTTTCCTAGGTGGGAAACCGAATTTCGCATTCCACTATTTTAGTACATGGTTTGTGTTCCCACTATGTCCATTGCAACTTATTGTGATTTCCACTGTTTGCACTATTTTCCGGCTATTTACTTACCTGTTTTTGGTTTCTAGTTTGTATATTGTGTAATTTACTTACCTCCTAAGGGAATATAGGGGGTCATTCCGACCCTGGCGGTCATGGACCGCCAGAGCCGGGGACGGAGGAAGCACCGCCAACAGGCTGGCGGTGCTTCAGGGCCAATTCTGACCGCGGCGGTAAAGCCGCGGTCAGAAAAGGGAAACCGGCGGTTTCCCGCCGGTTTTCCCCTGCCCCAGGGAATCCTCCACGGCGGCGCTGCAAGCAGCGCCGCCATGGGGATTCCGACCCCCTTCCCGCCAGCCTGTTCCTGGCGGTTTACACCACCAGGAAGAGGCTGGCGGGAACGGGTGTGGTGGGGCCCCTGGGGGCCCCCGCAGTGCCCATGCTACTGGCATGGGCACTGCAGGGGCCCCCTAACAGGGCCCCATTAAGATTTTCAGTGTCTGCAAAGCAGACACTGAAAATCGCGATGGGTGCCACTGCACCCGTCGCACACCAGCAACTCCGCCGGCTCCATTCGGAGCCGGCTTCATCGTTGCTGGGGCTTTCCCTCTGGGCGGGCGGGCGGCCTTTTGGCGGTCGCCCGCCCGCCCAGCGGGAAAGTCAAAATGACCGCCGCGGTCATTTGACCGCGGTACGGTCTTTTGGCGGTCTCTGCCCGGCGGGCACCGCCCGGCGGGCAGCACCCGCCGCCCACCGGGGTCGGAATGACCCCCATAGTCTCCAAAGCATTTTTGGCTTTGTGTCACTAAAATGGAGTACCTTTATTTTTGGTAACAGTGAGTATTGTCTTTCATGTGTGTGAGTACTGTGTGACTACAGTGGTATTGCAAGAGCTTTGCATGTCTCCTAGTTCAGTCTTGGCTGCTCTGCCTACAGCTGCCTCTAGACAGTCTGGCTTCTTGACACTGACTACATTTCACTAATAAGGGATAACTGAACCTGGTATAAGGTGTAAGTACCTTAGGTACCCACTACAAACCAGGCCAGCCTCCTACAGTGAGTTATAGCAACAGATGGTTCTACAGGCCTTCTCTTGAGCTACTGTGCGACCCAGATTACCTTCATCAATTAGACCTGCCTGAGGCCTGCTGCAGACCTTTCTAAAGTAAGCCCTGATCCCCAATAGGTTTTCTTCAGGTCCTGGAATCTTGACTGTCCTCAGAGAGAACTCCACCCTGCCTAACTGAAGGTTCTATCAGATCTGGTGCGAAGCAACATAGGGCACCACAAAGACCTGCAGATACAAACCAAAGACTTCACAGAAACTGATGCAGAACAATTCAAGTACTCACAAGGCCCCAGTGCACAGCCAAAAAGCTGCCTCAGAACCAACACAGAGAGAAGTGAAGCCCTTCAAGCCTCACCACCCAGCTCAGAGCTCTATCAAAACCAACACAGAGTGATGCAAAGCCTCTTGAAGCACCGCTGGGTAGACCTCACACCTAGGTCATAAAATACAACTCCCATTGGGCTGAACTATGTCATGTGCATGGCTTTTACTCCATTTGACTTGGCCTGAATTTGAGACTTTTTCCTAGTCCCGCACAAACAGATACTTTAAAATGCAATATCTCCTATTCTACTGTTTGGATTTTTGTTGTTCTGATATTATTTTTTTTCATTAAAGTTTCTCTATTGATCTAAACTTTGAGGAATTTTTCTTGTGTTGTGTTTTTACTTTATTACTATTGTAAGCTGAATACATACTTTACACATTGTCTCTAGGTTAAGCCTGACTGCCTTCCACCAAGCTACCAGAGTTGTTTTATTCAGGTTACTGTAGTGACTTTTGTGGTTCACCCTGACAAGGATTGTGGTTATTATCTGACTGGGGCTTCCACCTCTCTGAACTAATAATGCAATTTCTTGGAGCTACTAAACAGCCAGCCCCTGTCCTCTCTCCCCACAGACACACCTTCCACCTTGTTTGAAGGTACTTTTTTGAGGTTTGGAGCTGCTTGTGCTTAATCCTTTCTAACTTTTTCAATCAAGAAAATCCAGGCAAATTTGAATTATTTTCTTTCAGGGTTTGTAGATTCCCCTGAACTATGTGAGAAAATAGTCATTGTGAGGTATTACTTTTTTTGTTGAAAAAATGCACAAATGTGTCATGCAAGAAAAAAAGTTATTTCCTGACGAAAGGCAACAACAACTTGGTTGCTATGCTGTTACCATTTTCCTAGTGTTCAATCCACTTCATTTTCTTTCACTCCCACTAACCAATATGGCCACCTGATCGAATGGACAACCCTCACTAGAAATGACACAGTAGCAATCATGTGACTCTCACTCTTAGATCTCAATAGACCCATGTCCCCCACTACATCTACAACCTGTGAAGATCACCAATCAGCACCACACTCACATATATCAACACCTCCATCACATCTTCCACTTATCTGAATGAACAGAAACTTGTAGAAATCAACACCCTTCTCAAGAAGCCCACAGACAAACTAAATCAACTGAGCAACTTCTGACCTATCTCCCTGTTCCCTTATCCAGCCAAAGTTATCGAGAAGGCTGTTGTAAATGGCCCTATCTGCAGGGTCACTCCCAAACTGTTTGCCTTTTTCCCTCCAGTTTTCACTGAAATAAATTTTGTTGGCTTTTTGACTCTGTACACTTTACTACTTCTTACTAATGCTAAGCTGCTTGCACTCTCTCCATAAAACATGGTTTGATTGCCATATACCCAATTTGCATATTTAATTTACTTGTAATTCCTTAGTAATGTGTACTACATGTGTCCAGGGCCTCTAAATGTTACTAGTGGGCCTACACCACTGACTGAGTCCCCTATTTAAGTAGCCCTTTAAACATATCTCAGGCCTGCCATTGCAGAGCCTCTGTGTGAAGGTTAAACTGTTATGGGAGCCTGGCATTTAAACTTCTTGCCAACCTTTCCTTACATATGTCACCCTATAAGTTGCTAGGCAGACCACAGGGCAGGGTGTGGTGAAATTACCCCATTCATAGGTTAAATTTAGGTAGTCCTTGTTACATTTAATATGTTGTAATTCCTGACTAAAATTAATTAAATCTGTCATGTTTAGTACCTATGGAATTGTAATGATAAATACTGTTTAATGGTAAACTCAAATGTATTGTTACAATTCAGAAAACCTGTCTTTGGTCACTTGTCTGAGGTGGGTGACTGCTGGCCTTTCTGTATTCCTCTAGACAGCTACACACAATCGGCTTAGATGTGATTAGATGGTTCATGATGGGCCATGAGGGAAGGAGGAGCTATCTACACCATCACACTTGCATCTACATATGTTGTGTCCTGTCCCTACAAAAAGGGCTGCATACCCCCTGCCCTCGTAGTGAGTCAGGCAGGAAAGGAGGACCTCTGTGCACTTCAAAGACTCCTTTGAAATCTTCCCCACCATTGTCTAAAAGAACTGGACCACAGACTATACCACTTAAGTACACTTCTCGACCTGAGGATAACCTGCTAGGAAGAAGGACTGCTGTGCTGCTAGAAGGACTGTTCTGCTGCCCACTGTCCTCCTTGACTGGGGTAGAAAACTGGACCTGCACATCCATCTTACTCCCAGGACCTCAGAGTGATTTAAAGGGCTAGTTTGCTGGCCTCTTGATCTGAGACTCAGGGACATAATCGGCTCCCCCCAGCTCCTGGGCCCATCTTCTATGAGCTTCTGACCCCCTAAGATGCACCTCCCAGGCCCTGAGCTCTTGGAAGAGGTTTTTCCACTCTTAAGTCAAGCTTTTGGGCTCTTTGCAAACAGACCTGTTTGCTCCAGATCCCCGTTGTTAGCCTGGAAATACAGCATAAGTAACCACAAGTATGTCTCTCTACATAGCAAGTATCACCGCAAGGCTCCAGCCCTCCCACCTGCGATGCCCAGCTGGCTCTTCGCACCCAATTGACCATCATCAGCGATGCTCTCTGTGCTCCTGACAAACTACTTCCCTGCAAATGGGACTCTTGGCACAATTCTTGAGAAGGTAAAACTTCAGCAGGACTAACCTGGGACTGTATCTGACCACGCTCCATTGCTGTCTGCTTGAACATTTGTCTTTGATCCGGTCTAGCACAGCCAGATTGTCACAGTTGGCGCTTTGTGCTTTTAGGTGCTATATTGCTCTTCATTCTTTAATAATTCATAACTCAAGTTCTACTTATTGCAGTTTTGTTCTTGTTTTATTTATTCAATCAAGTTTTATTTTTCTAACTAGGTATGGTATCTTTGTTTTGGTGTTTTCACAGTATTGCTGTTTGTAGTATTGCACAAATATTTTACACACTGCCTCTTAAGTTAAGAATGACTGCTGTGTACTAAGCTACCAGAGTGTGTGCACAGGTTAATTTAGCGTGGTTTTGTGTCTTATCCTGACTATGTCTGTGGTTCAGGGTGCATACCTCTGCCAACCAGAAACCCAGTTTCTATCAAAGCCCATCAACAAGCAGCTCACAACCCACATCAAATTCATCATCTTCTAGACAACACTCAATCAGGATTCAGAAGAACCACATTATCGAAACAGCACTTATTGCGACAACCAAAAACATTTTAATCATCTTGCACCAAGCGGAAACAGCGGCCCGCATCCAGCTCAACCTCTCCAAGACCTTCAATACTGTCTCCCATAACACCTCATCGGAAGACTCCAAGGTTGTTGGGTACAAGGATTTGCTCTCAAACGTATCTATTCCTCCTTCACAGGAAGATCCCAAAGAGTCAGGATTCCACCCCTTACATAATAGACCTAGAAATATATATGTGAAGCCCCACAGGGATTGTCCATCAGCCCCATCCTTTTCAACATAAAAATGACACAGCTCGCCAATATCGTTAGATCACAAGACATTTCTGTCTTCTCCTACCCTGAAGACACTCAGGCCCTCATTACAACCCTGGCGGTTGATGTAAAAGTTGCAGCAATACCCCCAACAGGCCGGCGGTAATTACCACCAAATTATGACCATGGCGGTGTTATCTCCGATAGACAGCCAATGTACCACATTGACCGTCAGGGCGGAAACAACAGCCACCATGGCGGTAGCTGCCTACAGCCCGGCAAAAGTCAATGTTCCGCCTACCATATTATGACATAGGAAACCGCCGTCTTTTCCTGGGCGGTACAAACAACATCAAAAGCCTGACGGAAACGGAGCACAGAAGTGAAATGACTCACTATTGGAGACACAAGGAGCAACCACGCTGCCATGGAGCCTGAGCTGCATGTCTTCCCCATGGTCTTCTATGTGCTGCTCCACAACGAACACTAACAACAACGAAGATGACAATGGTGAGTACAGCTGCCTAGCACATTAGGGAGGAAAACGAGAGTGACACACGCACAACACCCCCCCCCACACCATAAACACAATTAGCTGCATTACTAAAACATTGTTACCCCGTACCTCAGATTAATAATGCAAGGACAAAACATTTTAGAAAAAGTGAATGTAATGAGAGCAACACATGCAGCTTATCAAGATAAATAATTGAGGCTAGATATTAGATTTATACCTATGTACATAATAAGGGACACAGCCCTGTTGACAATGTACATTGTCCACATGGCCACAGGCCAAATTCCAAGGCCACACATAGCACCTGCCTCAATATGGAGAGAACACTGCAGGGACATCTTTTTGGAAATAGGTAGGCACCTCACTGGGACGGGAGACGGGGGCATCTAAGCCAGAAGATGGAACAAGACCACTGGTTCTGGAGGGGAGACCATGCCCTGTGCTTGGTCCTGGGGAGTGCAAGGCCACAGTCTCTCAATTGGGTGACTTCCCCACATGATCTGGAGAAAGCAACATGTCCTGAGTGCAAGGCCACAGTCTCTCAAGTGGGTGACTTCCCCACATGCTCTGGAAGGGGAAACATGCCCTGTGCTTGGTCCTGGGGAGACTGGGGTAGGTGGGTGTCTTACCCATTGGTTCTGAAGGGGACATCGTGCCCTGTGCTCCTGATCCTGGGAAGGCTGGGGTAGGTGGGTGTCTTACCCACTGGTTCTGGAGGGGGCATCGTGCCATGTGCTCTTGATCCTGGGGTAGGTGGGTGCCTTACCCACTGGTTCTGGAGGGGGCATTGTGCCCTGTGCTGTTGATCCTGGGAAGGCTGGGGTAGGTGGGTGTCTTTCCCACTGGTTCTGGAGGGGGCATCGTACCCTGTGCTCCTGATACTGGGGAGGCTTGGGTAGGTGGGTGTCTTAGCCACTGGTTCTGGAGGGGGCAACATGCCCTGTGCTCTTGATCCTGGGGAGGCTGGGGTAGCTGGGTGTCTTACCCACTATTTCCCAGAGGAGGAAACATACCCTGTGCTTGGTCCTGGAAGGCTTGGGTAGGTGGGTGTTTTACCCACTGGTTCTGGAGGGGGCATCAGGCCCTGTGCTGCTGATCCTGGGGAGTGCAAGGTCACAGTCTCTCAGGTGGGTGTCATACCCACTGGATTTGCAGGGGGCAGGCCGCACAGCAGCCCATGGAGGCAGGATTACATACCGTCCACTGGCAGTGATGGCTGCTCAATAGTGTTGGTAGTGGTGGTGCTGCTGCTGTGGGGGGGAGGCTCCTACCCATCCCCAGCATCCTCGGACAGCTGCTCAATGGTAGTGGTGCTGCTGAGGGGGGAGGCTCCTGCCCATCCCCTGCAGCCTCGGATGGCTGCTCAATGGTGGTGGTGGTGGTGGTGCTGCGGGGGGTGGAGCCTCCTGCCCATCCCCTGCAGCCTCGAACAGCTGCTCAATGGTGGTGGTGGTGCTGCTGCTGGTGAGGAGGGATCTGTAGGAGGCTGGCCTGGTTTGTCGTGGGTACCTTGGGTACTGACAGCTTATATCATGTCCAGTTATCCCTTATTAGTGAAATGTCGTAGTGTTCTAGCGGCTTAGGATGATAGAAGTAGCTATAGCAGAGCAGCTTAAGCTGAACTAGGAGGCATGCAAAGCTCCTGCAATACCACTAATAGTTACACAGTACAAATACACAAGTAAAGAAAATACTCAGTGTTACCAAAAATAAAGGTATTTATTTGGGTGACACAGTACCAAAAATATCTTAGAGACAATAGTCCTTCTGGAGGTAAGTAGTATACACAATATATATACTAGACACCAGAATTAATAAATAGTCATTTTTTTTCAGGAATCTTTTTATTGGTATTTCAAATGTTATAACAATTGTTTCGTAGCATTTAGACATTATGGTTGTGGCCACACAGTAAATAGTTGCAACAACAACGCATTACATAGGTACGCGACCAGTGCTTACATCAGTCCATACATTAACCGTGGCATTAGTTAGGCAATTGAATGGATTATCTAAGTTGGTGTGCGTCATTGTACAGATAGCAGGCTTTTCACGGGTTCTGGTAAAAACATTCTGCGTAATGCGGAAATTGGGTCACTAAGTTTAAGCACAGTGTACTAGTCAAACAACATTATTGTCACTTTTTCCCGTTAAACATATATTCGGGCAAAAAGTTATTTATAAATGAAGATCCTGGAGAAATAACAAATAGGAACAATAACCTCCATAAACAGTGGAGTACATTATCTACTGATTTTTTTTATAGTGGTAGTGTTGTGCCCCATTGTGTGTGGAAATTTTCTCGATATTATATGCGCGTGTTGCTATAGCGCTGAGCTGCAGATGGGTTACTGTTGTGTAGCGAACACCATGCCTCAATTTAGCTGTTTAGGGTCAAAGTGGAACGTTTGGTGAGCATATCGGTAGGCTTCCCATATTGCCCCCTGTGCCCGATGTGCATTGGGCTGACCTGTAATGCTAGTATGTCCCCGCCGTTGTGGAGTCTTCCTCTGGAGTTCGTAAGTGTGTCATCATGGCATCCCAGCTGTCTGATAGTGGATATTTACGCAGGCCAAGTATATCTTCTCTCCTCAAGGCCACCCCCTCAGCGCCCACCCAGGCCACAAATGATCGCTTCCAGGCCAACACATTTGGAGCCTCCACGACTTCCAGCTACGTGTTATCAGTTGTTTTGCTGTTATAAATCCCAAATCTAGGAACTTGTGGTGGCTCTGTGGCGAGGGTCCCTAGGGAACAGACCCAACACACAACTCTCCCATGTAGATGGTATGGTGCGTTCTGTGCATACTGTTAGACAATTGACCACGGCTGCCCAGTAACTATGCAGAGAGGGGCAGGACCACAGCATGTGCAAGATATCTGCATTTACATATTTACATCAGGGACAAGCTGCGTCAGAGCGAAGGAAGTATTTATTAATAGCAGCTGGCGTGAGATACGCCCTATGTATTATGTCAAACTGTATAAGTCTAAATCTTGAGTTGCGGGGTATGTTAGTGTGACTAGCAGTGACAGACGCCCATTGCTTGTCCGTGAAGGGTGCACCGAGTGAGTTCTGAGAGCTTCCGTGAACCATTTGATCAGATGCCTGTTCTGTCCCATTACCTGTACGTATTGTATGAGCAGATGGGTCAGAAGGGTTGTTGTTAAATCACCCCAATCCCTTGATAAGGAGCTTAGCAATGAGTTATATAGTAGAAACTGTCCAGCGGGGAGGCCTGTGTCAGCGACTAGAGCAGTGAACGGAATCAGCTTGCCCTCGCTGTACAGGTCACCCAATGTGTGCAGCTCTGCATTGTGCCAAGTCCTTAGCTCCACCCCAGTCACTGCTCCGGAGGCATGGGGCATGCCCAAAAGCGCCAAGGCCGGGGCAAATTGGATGGTCCCACTTGTGAGTCGCAGGGACCTACGATAGCAGCTATAAGCCAATTTTAAGAAGAAGCTCCTCCAGCGGTGCCGAGCGCGCAATCGGGTGGAATAGATTTGTAACTCTTAGTAGAGACCAGGGTCCTGCGGTAGTCACCGTATCCGAGAGAGTGAAGCCCAACTAGCCATCTGGACACCCACTGGAGCTGGGACGCTAAGTAATAGTGCTCCAAATTAGGAGCCGAGAGCCCACCTTGTACCAATGGCAGATACAGTTTCTTAAGTGCCACTCTACAGCGCCCTTTGTTCCAAACAAATTATCTTAATTTAGGTTCCAGTTCCCTAAATAAACTGACCGGTATATAATGTGGAAGATTGGAGAAGTAATATAATAGCCGTGGCAGCACAATCATTTTCAAAAATGCAATTCTGCCTGCCACTGATAGTGGCAGTGTTTGCCAAAAGACCATTTGGGATCTGATGGATGATATCGCCCTTCTAAGGTTTCCATCAAGCAGGTCCCCCTTTCGGTGATAAATTTGGATGCCTAGATATCTAAAGGTGTTCGGTTGTCAGAGAACTACAACTCCAGAAAGGCGCAGCTGTGGGTCTGAGAGTTTAGGATCAAAGGGAAAGAGGCAGGATTTTGCCCAACCCGTAGCCTGGAAGGGGCAGCAAATTGCTGCAAAATTGTTCCAACTTCCGGAGGGATCTGCGTGACATCCCTAAAGTACACCAAGAGGTCGTCAGCATACAGTGACACTGTATGCATACCGTCTCCCAGTGGAATGCCCCAATGGGGGCCCGACTGCGCAGCATCTCAGCCATGGGTTCCATGGTAAGAGAGAACAGCAGCGGAGAAAGAGGGCAGCCCTGCCTGGTGCCACTGTGCACCTCTACCGGCTCTGAGATACCTCCGCTCATCTTGACCCGGGGGCTCGTGTATAGTAATTTAATCATACGGAGGAAGAGAGGTCCAAGGCCAAGTTGCCGCAGAACTCCAAAGAGGTATGGCCATTCCAACGAATCAAAGGCCTTCTCCAGGTCCAGGACCAGACAGCCGGCCATCGGTCATTCCCGTGTCAAGTAATGCATAACACGAAACAGCCGCCTGATATTATGTGATGTATCCTGTGCAGGCACAAAGCCATTCTGGTCTGCGTGCACAAGGTCCGGCACCATTGGCGCTAGCCACGCTGCTAGCGTCTTGGCTAGTATTTTATAGTCTGTATTAAGCTTTGCCAATGGACGACAGGAGCCAAGCTCCAGATGGGCTTTCCCTGGCTTGGGGAGCGACACCAGCAGCGCCTCATTCTGCGATATCGACAATGAGCCTTCCTGCACTGACTCTTCATACACGCAGAGAAGGTGGTGTGCAAGGACAGTGGCAAAGGTCTTATAGAAGTCTGCTGGGAGTCCGTCCGGGCCAGGAGTTTTGCCTGCAGAGAGATCATGAATGCTAGCCTGAATTTCAGAGAGCTCAATAGGCTCCTTTAGTGCGGCACGTTGCGCGCTGTCAGTCGGGGTAGTGTGATTGCCAAGAGGAATCTTGAACAGGCCTCTCTGCACGGTTGGGCAACCGAGCGATAGAGGGTTCTATAGTGGTGTGTGAACTCTGCATGTATCTCTGAGGGTGTATGGAGCACTGTGCCAGACATTGAGCGTATCTCTACAGTCGGGCCACTCACCCCTGGTCAGCCACGGCAGAAGTCTGCCCGACGTATCTGCAGAAGCATGGGTGCAAGCCGAGTGGGCAGCATAGATTAAGCAGCGCAGCCGGTCCAATAAAGCGAGATGTTCCGTCCTTGCCGCGGACAGGATTGCCATCTCCCAGGGACCCCGAGAAGCCTCTCGTTCCGGATACAGTAGGGGCCGTTCCACCCGAGTGAGTTCATTTTCAGAGCACTGCTGGCTCCACTGCGTTCCCATACAGTGGTACTGCAAGTTTCCTTAGGAGACACTACACCTCATGATTGGTATTTTGCAGGAGCCAACCAAGTCTGGAAAGAACTACTGCTGGATTCCTGGACCTGTAAAACTGCAAAGGAAGGGGACCAAGTCCAGAAGTTTCAGGAAGGACAGGAGCCCCTGCCAACCCAGAAGAGGGTGCAAAAGAAGACAAGTGCAGTGAAAATGGCTGTGAAATAACGTATGTGTTATTTCACGCAGGCTGCAGTGGCAGGCCTGTGCAAGGATTTGTCTGAGCAAATGAAATGCTGCAGTCCATATGGATATCCTGTAACCCCTATGCCCTGGGTACCTAGGTACCATATAGTAGGGACTTATAAGGGGGGTCCAGTGTGCCATATGGAAATTGGTAAATGAAGTTACTAGTGTACAATGACAAATTTTAAAGCAGAGAGAGCATAAGCACTGAGGTTCTGGTTAACCAAGCCTCTGTGACACAGTCAAGCACTACTGACAACACATACATTAGGCCACAAACTATGAGCACTGGGGTCCTGGCTAGCAGGATCCCAGTGAGACAGGCAAAACACACTGACATATAGGTTTTTATCTTTGAGCACTGGGGTCCTGGCTAGCAGGATCCCAGTGAGACAGTAAAAACACACTGACACACACTCACAAACAGGCGAAAAGTGGGGGTAACCATGCTAGAAAGAGTCTACTTTCTCACAGGCTCCTGCCCATCCCCTGCAACCTCGGACGGCTGCTCAATGGTGGTGGTGGTGCTGCTGGGGAGGGAGGCTCCTGCCCATCCCCTGCAGCCTCGGACGGCTGCTCAATGGTGGTGGTGGTGCTGCTGGTGGGCTCTTGCCTATCCCCTGAAGCCTTGGACAGCTGCTCAATGGTGTTGGTGGTGCTGCTCAGGGGGGCTCCTGCCCATCCCCTGCAGCGTTCGACGGCTGCTCAATGGTGATGGTGCTGGTGGTGCTGCTAGTTGGTCGGGGCTTCTGCTCATCCTCTGCAGCCTCGGATGGCTGCTAAATGGTGGTGTTCGTGCCACTGGGGGGAAGGCTCCTGGCCATCCCCTGCCACCTCGAACTGCTGCTCAATGGTGGTGGTGGTGGTGCTGGTAAGGGGGAGCCACCTGCCCATCCCCTGCAGCCGTGGACGGCTACACAATCATGGTCACAGTTCCTGCCCCAGGCCCCTTGCTCTTCCTGCCTGCTGGTGCTGGCTACTTGGTCTTCTTGGCAGGCTCCTTAGTCTTCCTGGCAGCCTCTGGGGAGGCTCCTTTAACTTCTTACTAGCAGCCTGGCTAGGCTTCTTGGCAGCAGCTTGGGCAAGCTCCCTTCCCTTCTTGGCAGCAGATTGGGCAGGGTCTTTCACACTCAGGTGCCTGTATCCTTTTCCCCCACAAGTGGGTGTGGTGACGACGGGGCCCGTGGACTTGGTGGCTGAGGTGCTTGGCTGGGTTCTTCCCACCCTGGCCAGACGTGCAGGATGGGGTGAGGGGTAGGGAAGAGGTCAATGGTGGATAGGAACAGTTTTCTAGGGACACTGGGGCTTGAAGAGGGAGAAAGTTTGGTAGTGGAGGAAGAAGGAGTGGATGTTGGAGGTGTCTGTCTGCTGATTTTAGGCGCAGGTGCATGTGCTGGATGCTGTTGTGAGGTTGATGGCTATTGGGTATCTGATTTGTGCGTTTGTGTACCTTAGGAGTGGGGGGACAGACACAGGCAAAACACACTGACATATACGTTTTTATCTTTGAGCAATGGGGTCCTGGCTAGCAGGATCCCAGTGAGACAGTAAAAACACACTGACACACACTCACAAACAGGCAAAAAGTGGGGGTTACCATGCTAGAAAGAGGTTACTTTCTCACAGGCTCCTGCCCATCCCCTGCAACCTCAGACGGCTGCTCAATGGTGGTGGTGGTGCTGCTGGGGAGGGAGGCTCCTGCCCATCCCCTGCAGCCTCGGACGGCTGCTCAATGGTGGTGGTGGTGGTGCTGCTGCTGGTGGGCTCTTGCCTATCCCCTGAAGCCTTGGACAGCTGCTCAATGGTGTTGGTGGTGCTGCTCAGGGGGGCTCCTGCCCATCCCCTGCAGCGTTCGATGGCTGCTCAATGGTGGTGGTGCTGCTAGTTGATGGGGGCTTCTGCTCATCCTCTGCAGCCTCGGATGGCTGCTAAATGGTGGTGTTTGTGCCACTGGGGGGAAGGCTCCTGGCCATCCCCTGCCACCTCGAACGGCTGCTCAATGGTGGTGGTGGTGGTGCTGGTAAGGGCGAGCCACCTGCCCATCCCCTGCAGCCATGGACGGCTACACAACCATGGTCACAGTTCCTGCCCCAGGCCCCTTGCTTTTCCTGCCTGCTGGTGCTGGCTCCTTGGTCTTCTTGGCAGGCTCCTTGGTCTTCCTGGCAGCCTCTGGGGAGGCTCCTTTAACTTCTTACTAGCAGCTTGGCCAGGCTTCTTGGCATCAGCTTGGGCAAGCTCCCTTCCCTTCTTGGCAGCAGATTGGACAGGGTCTTTCACCCTCAGGTGCCTGTATCCTTTTCCCCCACAAGTGGGTGTGGTGACGACGGGGCCCGTGGACTTGGTGGCTGAGGTGCTTGGCTGGGTTCTTCCCACCCTGGCCAGACGTGCAGGATGGGGTGAGGGGTAGGGAAGAGGTCAATGGTGGATAGGAACAGTTTTCTAGGGACACTGGGGCTTGAAGAGGGAGAAAGTTTGGTAGTGGAGGAAGAAGGAGTGGATGTTGGAGGTGTCTGCCTGCTGATTTTAGGCGCAGGTGCATGTGCTGGATGCTGTTGTGAGGTTGATGGCTATTGGGTATCTGATTTGTGCGTTTGTGTACCTTAGGAGTGGGGGGACAGACACAGGGGACGACTGCCTGGCGGTTGTGGAGGTGTCTGCCAGTGAGTTGTGTGTTCTGCTAGGTGTGGTGGTGATGCTGGTAGTGGATGATGGTGTAGTGCATGCAGGTTTGAGTGTAGACGGAACTGGGAGAGAGGTGGACAAGGGGGAGACAGTGGTAATTGTGGATCCTGGTGTGTCTGTATCTGGATGGTGTGTGTGTGAGTGCCTGTGGGATGCAGTTTGGTGCTTGTGTTTCCTGTGCCATTTGTGTGTGTTGTCTTGTGTTCATGCTCATCTGTCTGTGTGCTTGAGATAGGTTGGGGTTGAAGAGAATGGGATTGGGAAGAGGAAGTTGGAGGGGGAGGATAGAAACAGGGACAATGGCTACCGTCAGGGAGGAGGCCAAAGCCTGGATCGATCTCTGTTGGGCAGCAAAGCCAGTGTGAATGCCCTACAGGAATGCATTAGTCTGTTGCATCTGGGCTGCCATCCCCAGGATACATTCACAATGGTTGACTGCCCAACAGAGATGGATCTCAGGAGGTCAATTGTCTCCTCACTCAGGGCAGCAGGGCTTACGGGGGCAGGGCCTGACGTGCCTGGGGCAAAGGAGATGCCCACCCTCCTTTGTGAGCAGCCAAGAGCAACTCTATGAGGGGCTTCTAGGAGAGCGGTGCTGGTACGGGGGTAGCGGCTGTACCTGCAGTTGGGGTGGTCACAGAAGTGTCCGACACCATCAGGGAGCTTCCATCGGAGTAGGTATCTGTGTCAGAACTTTACCCTCCAGTCTCCCCCATGGTGCTTCCCTCACCCTATGTCCCACTGGTGCCCTCAGTGTCGGTGGACTCTGCCTCCTGGCTCCTGTGGGATGCAGCTCCCTCCATAGCGGGTGGCTCTGCTTCTCCGCCAGACGATGCTAATGCACATAAAGACAGGGTGACATAACAAGAGGGGTGGAGGGAAAAAGGATACGCTTTGTCAATGGCTGCACCAACACCACCGACGGCGTACACATCACAATCACAGACAGGGAACAGCCCTACACACTATGCATTGCACTACCAGTGATATTGCTAGCCACAAAGGCATGGAGAGGGGCACACACCGGCAAATGCAGCACACCTGGGACCCACGCAGCCCTGACCAGTAGTGGATGCCTAAGAACTAAGTAGGAGGACTATCCCTTCAGAACCTTAGCCACCAGTGGACCATGCTGCAATGTCAGGCCTGGCCTAGGGGCACCCACTGACACACATCCACCACCCAGATACCACCCCACCAGGTGTTAGTAGAAATGATGGGCACTGCACTCACCCCCTTGTGGCTGTTGTGATGCCCTCAAGCGCCCATCCAGCTCTGGATAGGCCACTGCCAGTATGCAGGCCATCAGGGGCGGTCAAGGTTCGACAGGCACCCCTTCCTCATTGGAAAGCCATCCCCAGCTGGGTCTCTGCAGTTTTCCATGCCCAGCATCTCAGGTCCTCCCACTGTTTCCAAAAGTGCCTGCCGTACACCCCCAGGGTCCATATGACCTTGGCAGAGGCACACCTTATACCCTTCTTTTGGGTGCTGACCGGCAGAGGAAGTACACACAGGAAAATAGTTTTAGTCAGACAGTCCTGCCTGTTACACCTATGCCCACCATTCTCCTTCACATCATCATTTGCACACACATGGCCCAGCGCACAACCAATACGCCGCCCAGAGGACATCCACCCACCCCCCTTACACACCACTCCATGTATTCATGCCACATGCATCGTGCCCACAGTGTACTCACCTGTTGGTCTGGAGGTCCATACAGCACTCAGTACTGGGGTAGGACCCCATCCACTAGTATCTCCAACTCTGCCGAAGTGAAGTCAGGGGCCCTTCTCCCAGTTACACAGGCCATGGTAGGTTCCGGACTCAGGTCACAGCAGCATATGCAGTGTAGGTCCTCTCCTGTTGAAGATCAGGTAGCAAGTGAAGAATCTGATATAAAATGGCGGTCACATCCGCGGCCGTGCATACCATCACTACTGGCGGTAGATCACCATTGGCCAGTGTAACCCAGAGTGCCCAATGTTACCCAATGAGTAGTTGCACTGCAGTTTCCGACCGTCTCCCACAACAGTGCACAACGTCAGTGGAATTACCTCGCTTATACCTGTCCCTCCTCACAGGACAGACGGATGCCATTTCAGGGGTGGGGGGACAAGCCCTGGATAATTGCTGCGTCACTGTTTAAATTTGAACATACTGGACAAATCACACTGACCCATTACAAGTTAACAGCATGCAATGTTCTGTAGTAGCCCCATTGTTCAGTTTGAGACTGGCTCCTCACTGTTTTGCCCCATAGATTGCTTCCGCTGCGGATGAATAGGAGATGGAGACATACCCCCATGTACAGACCCACGGTGGACTTAGCAGCAATGGAGGACAGGCAGATAATACTCACCTATAGACTTGGCAAGGCCATAATCACAGAGCTGTGTGCCCAATTGGAGCCTGACCTGATATCTGCTATCCGTCACCCCACTGCGATCCCCCCTCTTGTGCAAGTGCTATCAGTGATCCATTTCCTGGCAACTGGTTCATTCCAAGTGACAGTGGGCTTGGCAGCAGGAATGTCACAGCCAATGTTCTCAATAGTGCTGACAAGAATGTTGTCTGCCCTGATTAAACACATGTACAGCTACATTGTATTTCCCCAGGTGGAAGATTTGGCCACAGTGAAGGCCGAGTTCTTTGCAATGCGACATATCCCAAACATAATAGGGGTGATTGATGGAACACATATTGCATTTGCCCCCCCATCAAAATGAAGAGGTTTACAGAAATCGTAAGAGTTTCCACTCTATGAATATACAGATGGTGTACTTGGCAGACCAGGACATCCCCCACATCAATGCTAAGTATCCTGGGTCAATGCATGATGCCTTTGTCCTGAGGAATAGCAGCTTTCCAAATGTAATGGGCCAACTACAGAGGCAGCGGGGGCTAATAGGTGAGCCCTGGTCCCCACCCAGTATATGTTAGTGTATGGGTATGGTGTGGGCCAAATGGAATAGTGTGTGGCTAAATGTTGTCCCTCAATATTTGCAGGTGACTCTGGTTACCCCAACCCATATTGGCTGCTGACACCTGTGAGGAATGCCAGGACAAGGGCAAAAGAACGTTACAATGAGGCACATGGGCGAACCAGACGTTTTATAGAACTGACCTTTGGTCTCCTGAAGGCCAGGTTCAGGTGCCTCCATCTAACAGGTGGATCCCTGTGCTACTCACCTGAGAAGGTCTGCCAGATAATAGTGGCATGCTGCATGTTGCACAACCTTGACCTGAGACGCCATATGCCTTTTCTGCAGGAAGAGGATGCTGGAGATGCCCGTGTGGCAGCAGTGGACCCTGTGGACAGTGAGGATGAGGAGGCAGAGGATGAGGATTAGGACAACAGAACAGCAGTCATCAGACAATACTTCTAATGACACACAGGTAAGACAGTGTTACTTCACATTTCATTGTAATTATTTTTTATTTCTGTGGCACTGGCATGCTGTCATTTCCCACTTCTATGCCCACTTACTGTACCCTTTGACAATTCATTTTACAGATGTTGGTGCCGCACAATAGTTCCTGGTGTGATCACTGCAGCCAGCTACAGGTCATTAACATATGCTCATATGTTGGAGAGTTGAATTGCAATGTCTGAACCTGGTTAAATGAATACATATTTGAAAAATTTTACATACTCCATATGTCTATTTTTTCCAAGGGTGTTTATTGAAGTGCTAAGGAAAAACAGGGGCAAGTGCAATGGGATGGGGCGATGATGGAGGAAAGTCCAGGGTATTGTTCCAGTCTATTTGTAGCACAGATGCATTGTTCAAGGGGAAATAGGAAGGAGAGCAATGGCAGTTCAGGGTGGACAGGGTGACTGTGTGAGACACAAGGGTGACACTCAGGAGAGTCTTGTTTCATGGCGGGGGTCTTGGCAAGTGTCTCTGGCTTCTGTCTGGATTGCAGGGAACGTTTGTGGGGTGGTTCTCCTTCTGCAGGGGGAGGGGTGCTGGGGGCCTGTTGGTCCTGTTGGGTCTCCTGTCCGCTAACGGCAGCGGAGGTGGAAGGCTGTTCAGATGTCTGGCTAGTGGCAGGGGTCCGCTGTTGTGAGACTGCCTCCCTCATAATATTGGCCATGTCTGCCAGCACCCCTGCTATGGAGAGTAGGGTGTTGTTGATGGCCTGCAAGTCCAACCTGATCCCCTGGTACTGTCCCTCCTGCAGCCGCCTGTTCTCCTGCACATTGTCCAGGGTCTGTCCCATCGTGTCCTGGGAATGTTGATGTGCTTCCAGGATCTCTACAAGTGCCTCCTGGAGAGTCGGTTCCCTCTGCCTGTCTTCCCCCTGGCACACAGCACTCCTCCCAGTTTCCCTGTTGTCCTGTGCCTCTGTCCCCTGAGCCTTGTGCCTACTGCCACTGACCCCAGGTCCCTAACTGTCTTGGGTATGAGGTGTGCCCTGGAGTGTCTGTAGAGATGGACACACTGCTGAATGACGTGTCCTGGGTACAGAGGTATGGGTACACTGGATGTCTGTTGTGGTGGTGTTTCCTGCTGGGGGAGGCTCTGTGGTGGTGTGTGATTGGGCCTGGGTAACCGACTGTCCAGAGGTCCCTGATGGGCCAGGTTGGTCATCCAGATCCTGAAGTCCAGAGTTGCTGTCATCACTGTGGGCCTCTTCTTTGGGGGGACTGGATATTGCTGGCACCGCCTCTCCGATGACATTGGCTAGGGTACCTATAGGGATGTAAATTATGTGTTATGGTTTCTGTGTCTGACATATTGTGAATCCGTGGCTTGCCCTCTTTGGTTGTATTTGCCCTGGCAGCTTTCACTTGTGTACGTTGGTATGTAGTGGGAGAGCTGATTCTCTCTAGTGTGCATGCTTTAGTGATAGGTGTCCATGCAGTGCTGTGAGTGGTGTCCATGTATTGGTATGGCATGCTCCGCTTGGTATTGAGATGAGTGAGATGTGATGGTGGGAGGTGTGGGACGTGGTGATGTGATGGGAGTGACGGTGAGGATATGTGATGGCAATATCCCTCATAGGTCGTTCCACCTCTTCCTGATGTCATCCCTAGTTCTTGGGTGCTGTCCCATGGAGTTGACCATGTCTACGATTCTACGCCATAGCTCCATCTTCCTAGCTATAGATATCTGCTGCACCTTTGCTCCAAATAGCTGTGGCTCTACCCTGATGATTTCCTCCACCATGACCCTTAGCTCTCCTCTGAGAATCAGGGGTGTCTTTGTGGTACCATGGGTGTTGTGTGAGGTGTGTAGGTGAAGGTGTGTAGGGTGGTGTGTCGGGTTGTGTGATGTGGGGTGCATGGGTGGTGTATAGGTGTAGGTAGTGTGTGGCTCTGGTTTTGCCTGCGGTCGTGGTGTCTGTCTCCTGCCAATGGTTTGTAGTCTTAAAGGGTTGTGGGTAATATGGGTGTGTGTTTCGTAGTGGTGTGGGTGTGGTGTGTGTTTGGGTGTCGGGTGTGTGTTGTTTGAATTGTCCAATTTGGTGTTGTTTTGTTTGAGTGTGTGTATTTTGAGCGTGGCGGCATGTGCGCCTCCACATGGGACTCTACCCTCTGGCTGTCAGAGCGAGGATTGGCACCTTCAGAACAAGCAAGAAATCTAGGGATTATCCTAGGTGACAAGCTCAACATGACGGCTTAAGTCAATGAAGTGCGCACATCCTGCTTCCACGTCCTGTGTATGCTATGAAAGATCTTCAAATGGTTTCCTCAGAACATGAGACAGACAGTCACATAAGCCCTCATCACCAGCAGGCTGGAATACAGCAATACTCTTTATTCCAGAATCTCCAAAAAACTCCAACAAAGACTCCAGACCATTCAGAAGGCCACTGCAAGTCTCACACTTGACCTCCCATGCCACACCCACATCAAACGCTTCACTGGCTACCTAATCACAAGCACAACCAATTCAAACTTCTCATTTACACACACAAAGCCCTACAAAGCACAGGACCAGGATACCTGAACAACTGCATACACTTTTGCCAACTCATCAGACACCTACACTCTGCCTCACTCTCACTCGCACACATTCCCCACATCTGCAACAGCAAAACTGGAGTTCGCTCATTCTCCTACAACACACCCAAGACATGGAATAACTTCTCTCAACAAATCAGAGCCTCCTCCTCACTTCTTGAGTTCCACAAAAGTCTGAAGACCGGGCTCTTCTTATAAGTACCAAAAGGCCACACATCTACACACCTGCCCAAGTGCCTGGTAACCCTCTCAGGTGATTAGTGCACTATACAAATCAATATAACATAACATAATATGTGTGTGTGTGTACACACGTACTCTCACACGTATTTATCAATAGCTCTGCTTTGCTGTGCACCATAAAAAAACAGCAGATATATATTCCTACCACTGAATATCCTTTCTTAGACACTTCGCACAGCTGATGTTCTGATGCCCTTGAGCTCAAGCTCCCTTCCAAGGGTCCAGGACCGGGGTTGCTCAACTTGGTACAGAAGGACTCACATATGTCAGAGTCCAGGTGCTAGGTTCCAAGTTCAAAGAAGTTACGAGGCCAAACTACTAGCCCTCTGGGGTTGTAGGTTTAACTGATGCAGGTCTAGTCCTACTCAACCAGGCAAGCGAGTGGCAGGCAGAAGGACGGCACAGCAGGGAAGCAGTCTTTCAGAGTAGCAGTCCACAGAGTGGCAGCCTTTCAGCAGCACAGCAGTTCTTCCTGGCATAGTCCACAGGTCCAGAAATATACTGGGATTTGTTGTCTGGATCCTGTACTTAAACCTGAGCATTCCCTTGAAGTGGGAGAATCTTCTAGAGTTTTCCCTTTGGAGCCCACAGTGATCCTGCTTTCCCTGTCCTTGCTTCAGGTTAGCTACAGGGAGTATCCGGACCTTTATGGAGGCAGGACAAAACCTATTCACATAAGATCTCTATTGTATGTTTCTTTATAGGAGAAATATGCAAAGCCCAACTGCCAAATACACCCAGTCATAGGAGAAATACACAAAGCCCAACTGCCAAATTCACCCAGTCACATGACCCAGTCTAAGAAACATTGCTTGAAATGGAGGTTCGTAAACTGTGAATCACATTATCATATAGACTTGTGTAACCTTTTTTTAAAAGAAGCCTGAAGTACAATCTTCTGAAGCTTTGAGTAATTCCATAGAAAAAACAATACAATCATAACAACTTGAGGGCCTCCTTCAAACTCTGAAAGGAAACTTCAATGCAGGATGGACTTTGCTCCATTCTTTTTCAGTTTGACCTCCACAGCTTTTAAGAAAACACCAGATCTCATTCTTTGTGAAAGTGGAAATGACAGGAGAGTATCAAATTCACTTCGTTTGACTACCAGATGGTGTTTAATCTTTCTTGTTTCTCAGTCCTATCAAGATCACCATGCCAGGTGTTTCTGAGTTTCACGTTACAATCTTTGATCTATTCTGAGAAATACCACAGATATGCTGATACCTTTTCCAACCCCAAAAAGTTCTCCTTGTAGCCATGTTGGAATTTCTGTTGTGCCATGAACCTTGAACCTAGGTTAGTAGATCTTTTTTTGAGAATCTATTCATGGTCTGAATCTGAAAGTAAATTATTAAGAACTATTTGAAGGACAGTTCAAAGAATAGATTAATTACTTATTTCACTTTGAGCCGGGCCATCTTTTTTCTGTTTGGCCATAAATTCAAAAGAGCTGAGACCTTGCGTTGGCTGCAGAAGGTTGAATAGGAGACCTTTAAAGATCACTACTCCTTACATCTTATCAAGGAATACTTAGAATTTGTGAGAGGACCAAACATGCTCACCAAGGTGGATCTTCAATGGGCGTATCCCCTATGACAAATGAAAGCTGGTGATAAATGAAAAACAGCTGTTCAAACCCCATTTGGCGATAACCAGTATAGTGCCATGACCTAGGAAAGTAGTTCTATGCATACCCCAGCCATATTTCACAGACTTATAGACCATGTGATCTCTGAAATGCTTTGCAAATTCATTGTTATATACCTGGATGATATCCTGATTTTTTTTCACGTAATAAGGAAGACCATGAGCCACAGGTAAATGAAGTAGTAACCAGATTAATGGAGAAGCAACTATATTATGAAATCAAAAGATATGAATTTGATTAGCCCAAATTTGAGTATTTGGTGTACCATTTAAACTCGTAAAGGCCTGTCTATGGACCCAAAAATGGCTGCAACAATTGTAGAGTAGCCATCCCATTCAAATGTTAATGAGATTTAGTGTTAGCATTGGCAAACTTTCATAGGAGATCTAGTCCTTCATTTGATCAACTAACTAGTGATATAACATGGATTCTGTAGAAACAACAATTGAAAGTGGAATTTGGTTGAGCGTACATGGCTAAACATGCCTTTGGAAAACTGAAGAAAGCCTTCACTCTGACTCCAATTCTATGCCATCCAGACCCATTTAAGATATTTGTTGTACAAAACCAATACCTTAGCCCAAGACCTTAGATATCTACTCTTAAAAGAGCAGGAAAGAGAAAGTTTAGTAAATCCGATTTCCTACTTAGCTCACGTCTTGAAAGATTGTGAAAGACATTATTCAGTCTTAGAACAGGAATTATTAGCCATGAAATGTTCCTGCACTGAATTGAGACACTATTTACTGAGTTTCAAGAAACATTTAAAATCAGAAATGATCATCGCAATGTACACTACCTCTGGAAGTTCCAAAGTATGAATAATCGCCAAGCAAGATGAAGTGACTTTTTTAGCCAGTACGATATGAGGATCACCTATATTTCAACACCAACAATAATATAACAGATGCATTAATATGAAGATATCATGATAATCACTTGATCTTCCAACCAAATTTGTTTTAACCTCAGCAAATCCTTATTTATAGCATCTGTGAGTATGAGGGTTAAAGTACTTCAAATGTGCCATGACTCCACAACTGCATGCCATGGAGGGGTCAAGTTCAACTTGAATCTCATTCTCCGATTGTTTTGATGGCCTTCCGTTTGGATAGATGTGGAACAGTATGTAACTACTTGCCTAGTTTGTGTCCAGAGTAAACCACTGGACTGTCTTCTGCCACTGCCAGTTCCCAATGAACCATAGCGTTCAATCTTTCCCCAATTTTATCATGTCTTCCACCTTCTGACAGTCATAGTGTGAAAATGGTCTCCGTGGATTCCTTCTCCAAAATGGGTCATTTTGTATCCTTGAAAAGAATACCTTTATCTAAGACACTGCCTTAATTTATTTTTTATGAGACATCTTTTGTCTTCAGAGATTGCCACAGGTGATAATCTACGATCATGAGTCTTAATTTGGTTCTCATTTTGGAACGTTTTCTAGAAGATGCTGCAAATTGATGTTGACTTTTCCTCAGATTTCCACCCTCTATTTAATAGTCAGACTGAACATAGCAATCTATGTCTAGAACTATCTTTTGTTGTTTTTGTACTTCCACTCAGAATTTTTGGATTTCTTTTCTTCCTCAAGAAGAATTTCCCCACAATAATTCACTTCATAGAGAAACTAAGACTTCCCCATTTTTCTGTTGTGAGAAACTGGGGCTGATTGCAGAGGCCCCATAACTTTTTGCCCCCATTTTCCACTTTATGCTGGTGTTTTCCTGACTCTGATGGTGCCCTGGGTACTGCTAACCAGTTCCAGGGCCTGTGCTCTGTGTAAAATGGATATGCAAATTAGGCTAATTATAATTGGCTAAGTTAACCTACCTATAAGTCCCTAGTATATGGTAGGGCATGTAGGTTTAGGGACCACAGCATAGGTGGTGCACACCTAGGTGCATTGCTGAGGTGCCCAGTGTCATTTTAAAAGCAAGCCTGCCTTGCTGGCTGCTTTTAAATTAAAGTTATATGCAAATTCGACTTTGGAATTAAAGGTACTTCCAAAGTCTTAAACTACCTTATTTTTACATATAAGTCACCCCTAAGGTGTGCCCTATGTGCCCCTAGGGCTGGGTGCCATGTAACTATAAGCAGGGACTTTATAAAAATAGATTTATAAGCCCTGGTGAGGTAAAAACAGCCAAATTCGTTTTTCCCTCATTGAAGTAAATGGCCTTCATAGGCTAGAATGGGCAGACTTTATTTTAAATTTTAAAGTCTCCTTAAATGTTACATACCAAGAATTTGGTATCAAATTGATTGTTATAATAAATCCCACAACTTCCAGTTGTTGGATTTAATATAACTAGTGCAGGTAAAAAGTTTAGACTTTACCTAAAAAGTTGCCAATTTCAGCTCTGCATTGTTTTTGCTGCTGTGCTCTGATTGGCCAGCCTGCAGCAGCTTCTGCCAGGCTACTTTAATGAGGTGTGAAGTGGCCTGACTTCACACAAAGGAATGTGCTTGGGGGAGAGAATCTCCCCTCAGCAGATGGTGAGGCAGGAAGGGGGAGGGCTGCCAAACTGGTCTTCAAAGGCAGAGAAGGACATCTGGAGCACCCAGCAACACCCCCACATCCTGCAACCCCAGACAATTAGGTGCCCCCTTGATTAGATTAGGAGAGGGCAGGAGAGGGGTGTGTTTATGATTTTTAGCCACACCAGTGGGTGGGCTCAGCCAGATCTCTCCTCCAAAAATCAGATTCATCCATTTTGGATTTTTAGAGACTGTTGCCTTCTGGGATGGATTTTTGCCACACTTCCCAGGAAGTGGTCATCACAGGGGGACGACCCTGTCCCTGATTGGAGAACCAGGGCCCCCCTGCTTTTTACCCAGGAGCAAGGATAAAACTGGCAGACCTGCACCCACGCCTCAGATCCCCACCAAATTTCAAGAAGAAGGAACTACAAGGAGAAGAAGGACTGCCCTGCTGGACCCCTGGCCTGCACCTGGACCCTGCACTCAGAAAGACTGCACCAGCTGCACACTTGGGCTTCACCACAAGAAGGACTTTGCCTGGCTTCCACTGGTTCAAGGAGGGACTCCCTGTTTGCTACAGGTGAAAAATTGCTAACCAGAGTCCCCTGCACCAACTCCTGAAAAAGTGACCAGCTGACCACTGTCCAGTGGCCAAAAAGGAGTTTGCGCCAGGTGCACTCTGGGAGTTGAAGTCCGCACTTCCCAAGGACCATCACAGAACTTCTGGACCCTTGGGGTGAGCTGTGGACCCCAAAAGAACCTTAAAAGAACATCTGGGTGAAGCCCCAGAAGTTTGGAAAAGATTGGAGAAATTTTAGAAAAAAGCTCCATAAAGTGACCGACTCGACGCGGAAATTCTAGCCGGCTTGCCTCAACCGCGACCCGGCCTGACTTCGTGGTTCGTCCCGGTCAAGAAAAACATCCGAAAAAAAGACTAAGTCCGAACGTAAAAAGTTGACCGGGACCTTCCAGCCATCGTATCCGAGAAGGGCTCCACGGACGTCGGATCAAGATCCAGGTTTACCCCGGTCGAAGGATTTTCATCTCGAAAAAACGACTAAGTCCGAAGGTAAAAATCACCACCGAGGAAACCGACTTCGCGTATCCGGACAAGGGCTCCAGGAGGTCGGATCCAACTGGCAGGTTCGTCCCGGGGAAGAAAAACATCGAAAAAGAGACTAAGTCAGAAGGTAACTTTTTGACCGAGGCCTCCCGCGACTTGTAGCCGAGCAGGGCTCCATCGCGGTCGGCCTGAAAGTTTGACTTTGCCCCGGTCCTGGTGCAACCAGATGACCCGATTGGCGCTTTTCGTTTCTGAGCGCTAGAAAATAATAATACTTTAAAAATTCATATCTCCGGTTCCCCTGAACCGATTTTAATCGTTTTTGTGTCATTTTAAAGATAAAAATATAAGCTATTTTTATAAATTGGTTTTGGATTTTTAAACTGTTTCCTGTGTTTTATTTAATTACTGTTTTGTGATATTTGAATGCTTTACACTTTGTCTCCTAAGTTAAGCCTTGACGCTCGATGCTAAGCTACCAAGGGTAGAGCTGGGATTAATTTACTGAGACCTAACTGTACTTTTGTGGAGGTTTGTGGCTTGTTGCTAGGTGTAGGCACCTACCTGCCCTATCAATAACCCATTTTCCAACATCTGTCTACATTTTGTAGAAGATGCTGCACATTGATGTTGCCTTGTCCTCAGGTTTCCACCCTCTGTTTAATAGTCAGACTGAACATAGCAATCCATGCCTGGAACTATTTTTTGTTGTTTTTGTCATTCCACTCAGAAGTTTTGGATTTCTTTTCCTCCTCAAGCAGAATTTCCCTACAATAATTCACTTCATAGAGAAACTAAGACGTCCCCGTTCTTTCAATAAGGTTTTCACCATAGAGCATTTCTTTCCATATCTCAAGACACATCTTCTGTTTAAGAGATCTCTAGATTTATGAAACATGTACAATCCTTAAGAAATCAGATTCAAGAAAACCTGCAGAAGAATACATTTAGTAAGGAGTAAAATACAAATTTCCATAGAAACCCTGCTATGAAATATCAGTTGGGTAGCAAAAATTGGTTGTCATCAAGATATCTTATGTCTTATTTGACTTTAAATAAATGTGAACCCTAATACCTTGGACATTATTTAAAGACTCAATCCAGAATCTTTCAAACTTCATCCTCCTGTAAGGTGAAAGATTCATCCAGTTTTACAAACATCTCAAGAAAAAAACCTTTTTATCTTGATCCTTGTCAACGTACTCCATCCCTGCCACCTCCAACCTTAGTAAATGATTCTCTTGAATATGATGTTTTGGAACATCTGTGATACAGTGATTTCTAAAGGGAAGTTACAGTTCATGGTGAACTGGAAAGAATATCCAATAAGTGAACAATCTTGGGAAGATCCTTCCACTGTTCATGCTCCAATCCTAATTCACTGACTTTTCAGACAACATCCAGTCAAAGCAGTTTTTTTTTTCAAAGGGGGGCACACCTGACCACAAGCGATGCTGAGAGCTGAGCCTACAACTGTGTCAGAGACATGTGGTTTCTGGTGTATTTACCCATGATACTAGAGCTTCTCATAATATTGTACCTCATTTATTACAAACTATGCTTTCCTCCAACAGATCAGCTACCAGCATTTTGTTCCAGAATCCGGGCCCTTACCTCAATCCTATGATGGTTTATGTCAATGTCTTCTTCTTAGCATTATTAGAGGAAGTGATTCAGAGGATTTTTCTATAAAAGTTTCCTCAATGGCATTTCACCTATGCATTTTATGAATCCATCTAAATCAATGATGGCACAGTAAACAACCGCCACAATGGACTTCATGCCATAGCCAACTGGATGGAATCATGCTGCTTCAAGTTAAGCACTGACAAAACAGAGATCCTCATATTCGGCACCTTCCTCTCAGCTTGGAACGACTCCTGGTGGCCTACCTCCCTAGGAACCGCACTCACACCCACCAATCAAGCACGCAACCTAGGATTCATCCTGGACTCAGCACTCAGCATGACTCAGCAGGTCAATGCAATCTCCTCTTTCTGCTACAACACCGCCCGCATGCTCCGCAAGATCTTCAAATGGATTCCCGTAGAAACCAAGAAAACAGTCACTCACGCTCTTATCAGCAGCCGATTAGACTACGGAAACGCACTCTACGAGGGAACCACGGGCAAACTCCAAATGAAAATGCAACAAATCCAACACACATCTGCCTGCCTCATCTTCGACGTCCCACGCCTCGACCACATCTCATCCCGCCTCGGAGACCTACACTGGCTACGCCTAACGAAGAGGATCACCTTCAAACTCCTTACCCACGCACACAAAGCCCTCCACAACACTGGTCCGGCCTACCTCAACGACAGACTCACCTTCCACACTCCCACCCCCCACTCCCACTCCGCCAACCTCGCCCTCGCCTCCATCCCCCGCATCCGCCGCACCATTGCCGGAGGAAGATCCTTCTCTCACATCGCCACCAAGACCTGGAACTCCCTACCGCTCCACCTACGCCAGACCCAGGACCTCCTGGCATTCAGGAAATGCCTCAAAACATGGCTATTCGATCAGTAGCCTCCACCTCCCAGCGACTTGAGACCCTGACGGGTGAGTAGCGCACTTTATAAATTACTTGATTGATTGATTGATTGATTAGGGAGTGTTGCAATAACTTTCTGTCTACAGAATATTTAAGCAGCTGTGGCTTAGAGGAAGGTGTGTTGCAATGCTTTTGAAGTCCTTTCATAACGTTCCTGCAACTTTTATTCCAGCTTACGCCTATTCTTGGTTCCTGTTCAGTTCTCCCTTTATTCGTAATTGCTGTCTCCAGTCTTCTGGGTTCCTGCTCCATACAAACAGAAGGATTTTTTCTGGGACTCATTCTGGAAAGTGCTAGTTGTCCCATAAACTTGTTTTCTCTGGACAGCACTTTGGCTTCAAGAAAGGGTCATACATATCCCACTCAATTCTGGTGGAAGAAAATGGACCCAAGGATCCAATATTCTGGCCCTACAAAGTGACATAAGGGGGGCAGGACTTGGTGTGAGCTACTTCTGCCAGTGACAGGGTAGGCATCCCTTAAAGTTAATTAAGTTGCTGGGCAAAGCCCAGATGACCAACCTGTCAAGGGAAGGTCAACCTTTTTCTCATCTCATCTTTAGAAGCCACTTCACACTAAAATCTGACTTAACAATTAAGTTGGATCCTAAACTACTATTCAAATTAGTCCTCTAACCATTTTTCTAGCTAGTACAAAATAAAGCCTAGCATTATACAATGGTATAAGGTAACCCAGTCCTTTCCTATTGTAGATCTGACCATGTTACAGTACAACATAAGTATTTTTTCACTGCCAGGATATGTAAAACATAAATGAGGCATGTCCTACTTTATAAGGGCCATGAACCTTATGCTGTGGGCATAAAATGGAAGGTTTAGGCCTGACAAAAGGATTTGTTTCCCATGTTAAATTAACAGTTTAAAAACTGTACACCTAGTATGCAGGAGCTGGCCCTGCAGACATGCTTTATATTGTCACTTTAATGGTGGCACAATATGTGAAAAAGTTCGCTACTGACATTTAGGGGCGTATTTATACCCCCTAGCACCACAATGGGCCACATTAGCATAATTATTTTAACGCTAATGGGCCCAACGAGGCTAAAATCCTCGTGCCACATTTACAACGTGGCACAATGCATGTGTTGCACCACTTTGTAACCCTTTGTGGTATATCATGCCTGTGCCAGGCATAATGTATGCAAAGAGGACATTCCCACTTTTGGGGGGGCCCTAAAATGGAGCAAGGAACAGATTTCCTTGCATCATTTTGTATGGAACTTTTACCGCCTGCTCAGAGGAGGCGTTGAAAGGGGGCTTCCATTATTTATAATGGGCCCCTATGTATGCTGCAGGAGTAGCACCAGTTTTTTGGCATTACTCCTGCAGAGTACATCAATGCGTCATCAAAAATGACACTATTGCCCCCTACCCTGCACCACTGTGCACCATATTTTAAATATGGCACACACATGGTGGCGGTGGGGGGGTGGTAAAGGGCATAAGAAAAGTGGCGGTACACACAGTGCAGCGCCACGTTTCATAAATATGCCCCTTAATTTACAGGACCTGGGTACACTGTTGTACCATATAGTAACGACTTAAAGGTAAGTTAAATATGCCTATCACGATAATAGCTAATTTCAACTTGGCTGAGGGGAGCAGAGGACATACACTTGGACCTGGATAGCAGTGCTACAGTGCGCAGAGTCAAAAAAACAACAGCATCAGTGAAATAAATAGGGGTGATCATACAAAAAGAGGCATTTTCTTACACATAGCTGATGCCACAGTTATGCTAAAACGCGGCAATATTAAATAGTATTCATTTATTATCACAAAAGAGAATGTTTTTAAGCAACAACTCAAAGTAAAATACAATATAGGTATATTCCTGCTTTTGCATCAAGGCTGCAAACTTCATGGAGATGTGCACAGCAGTACTCACTTGCAATTCAAAAATCAAAAATGTATTTTTCATTCCCAAGCCCAGTTTCCCCCACATTACCCACTACCCTTTATGAACAACAATTACTACCAGAAGATTGACACGAACAGCACAGTGACAACTAGTCACACACACACCACATACACCCCTACATCCCGCATGCACCACACATCACAACCCACCACATTACTCAACACACTCTCACCAACACACACCACACAACACTCATGTCCCCGCTAAGGCACCCCTGTTTCACTGATGGGGAGTTAAGGGTCGTGGTAGAGGAAATAGTCAGGGTAGAGCCACAGCTGTTTGGAGCACAGGCACAGCAAATATCCATTGCCAGGAAGATGGAGCTATGGCGTAGAATCGTGGTGAAACGCCATGAGACAGCATCCAAGAACAAAGCTCGACATCAGGATGTGGTGGAATGACCTACGGGGGAAGGTACGTTCCATAGCAGCAAGGTACCAGCTAGCCATACAGAGGACTGACGGTGGCCCCCCACCTCCTCCCCCACAGCTCACAACATGAGAGGAGCAAGTCTTGGCATCACTGCATCCCGAGGGACATGCTGTAGTAGCCAGAGGACTAGACACTGGTGAGTCAATATTTACTACTTATCGTCCCCCCATACCTGCCATCATCCCCCCTCACCCTCACTCCCATCACTCCAATCCATCCCACACACTGCACCTACACATCTGACTAACCCCAATGCCAAATCCTGCATGCCATACCAATGCATGGACAGCGATCCTAGCCCTGCATGGACACCTATCACTAAAGCATGTACAGCATAGGGAAACTAACAATCCCACAATACATCACCATACACAATCAAAGGTGGCAGGGCAACAGCAACGAAAGAGGGGAAGCCAGGGATGTACAATATGTCACCGACATGAAGCATAATACATCACTAACATCCCCACAGGTGCCCCAGCCAATTCCAGTGGACATGAGTCCAGTCCCCCAACAGAAAATGCTCCCAGTGATGACAGTAACTCTGGACTTCAGGATCTGGACCAACATCCTGGCCCATCAGGGACCACTGGACAGTTGGTCACCCCAGCCCACTCACAGTCCACCACAGAGCCTCCCCCATCAGTATCCAACACCACAGCACCCACCCAGCGTACCCACACCTCTGTCTCCAGGACACGTCAATCAGCAGTCTGCCCATCCGTAGAGGGACCCCAGTCAACACCTTGCCCCCAAGACGATCAGGGACCTGGGGTCAGTGGCAGTGGGCACACCGTTCAGGGGACACAGACACAGGGCAACAGGGGCACTGGGAGGACTGCTGTGCACCAGGGGGAGGACAGGCTCAGGGAACCGACTCTCCAGGAGGCACTAACTGAGATCCTGGGAGCCTAACAACATTCCCAGGACACAAAGGGCCAGATCCTTGCCAAGGTGAAGGAGAACAGGCATCTGCAGGAGGAACAGTATCAGGGGATCAGGGAGGGCTTGCAGGCAATCAACGCCACCTTGACCTTGATAGCAGGGGTGCTGGCAGACATGGCCAACAACATGAGGGAAACAACTGCTCAGCAGCGGCCCTTACCACTAGCCAGTCCATTGACCAGCCCTCCATGTCCACTGCAGCTAGTGGGCAGGAGGCCCCACCACAGGACCCACAGGCAACCAGCACTCCTCCCCTGCAAAAGATGAACCACCCTGCAAACGTTCCTTGTGACCCAGACAGAAGCCAGAGACACTTGCCAAGACCACCACCAGAAAATGAAGCTCTCCTGATTGTCCGCATTGTGTCCCACACTGTCACCTTGTCCACTTTGAACTGCCTTTGCTCCCCTTCCAATGGCCCCTTGGGCAATTGACCTGTGCAAAAACAGACTGGAACAATACCCTGGACTTTCCTCCACCATCACCACATTCCACTGCACTTTTCCCTCAATTTCATAGCATTACAATAAACACCCTTGAACACAACTTGACTATTAGTATTGTATGTGTTGAAAATGTGCATTCATGGAAACAGTCACATCTAGTGCAAATGATCTGAACACTGTGAGAGCATAGAAATAATGACCTGTAACTCTCTGTCGTCATCATATCAGTACACAGTTGTTATATCACCAACATCTGTAAAATGACAAGCCATAGATGACAGTAAGTTAAGATGCAAAGGAAGTTAATGCCATCATGCTACAGCCACAAAGAAAATCTCAACAGCCAGAGGAATGGTCAGTTGCACTGTCTCACCTGTGTGTCATTGAAAGTATTGACATATAACTGATGTTCTGTTGTCCTCATCCTCATCCTCTGCCTCTGCCTCCTCATCCTCACTGTCCACAGGGTCCACTGCTGCCACAGGGGCATCTCCAGTCTTCTCCTCCTGCAGAAAAGGTACATGCCATCTGAGGGCCAGGTTGTACAACATGCAGCATACCACTACTATCTGTCAGACCTTCCCCGGTGAGTAGCACAGGGATCCACCTGTCAGATGGAGGCACCTGAACCTGGCCTTAAGGGGCCCGAAGGTCCTCTTGAGGATCCCACTGGTTCACCCATGTGCCTCATTATAACATTTACCAGCCCCTGTCCCGGCATTCCTCACAGGAGTCAGCAGCCACAATAGGTTTGAATAGCCAGAGTCACCTGCAAGTATTGAGGGACAACAGTTAGCCTCACACAATGCTATGGGGATGACACCTAAGGCATACACTAACATACAGTGGGTGGGGACCATGACTCATCTATTAGCCACACCTTGTGCCATCAAATTTGGAATGCTGCTATTCCTCAGGACAAAGGCGTCATGTACCAACCCAGGATACTTGGCAGTGACGTGGGAGATGTACTGGTCCGCCAGGCACACCATTTGCACATTCAGTGAGTGGAAACTCTTATGATTACTGAACCACCTGTTCATTCTGGCAGAGCGGGACTAATGCAATATGTGTCCTTTCAATGGCCCCAACAATATTGGGGATGTGTCCCATTGCACAGAATCCGGCCTTCACAGTGGGCAGATCTTCCACCTGAGGGAAAGCTATGTAGCTGCACATGTGTTTCATAAGGGCAGACAAAACTCTTGCCAGCACGATTGAAAACAATGGCTGTGAAATTCCTGCTGCCAAGCCCACTGTCACTTGGAAAGAACCAGTTGGCAGGAAATGGAGCACTGATAGCACTTGCACAAGTGGGAGGATCCCAGTCGGATGACGGACAGCAGATATAAGGTCAGGCTCTAATTGGGCATACAGCTCTGTGTTTGTGGCCCTGTCCAGTGTATAGGTGAGCATAATGTGCCTGTCCTCCAGTGTAGCCAAGTCCACAAGGGGTCTGTACACTGGGATGTCTCTCATCCTCCTATTCATCTGCAGTGGTAGGTATCTAAGGGACACAACAGTGAGTAGGCTATCACAATTTGAACAATGGAACCACCACCTCAGTATACATAGTACATTTATGTGATGGGACAGTGGGAATGGTGAGGTAGGTGCTAATCTAGGTTGTGGCACAGTTAAGGTAGATATGATCGTTGTCCACCACCATGAAATGTCGACCGCCTGGCCTGTATGTAGGGACAGGTGAAAGTGAGGTAACTCTGCCGACGCGATCATGGTGGAAGGCGGTCTTGCACCGTGGTGCAATTCCTCATTGGATAATATGGGGCTCTATGGAGTACAGTGGCCAATGGGGATCAGCGTCGGCAGTGACGGTGTACACCGCCATGGACGTGACCGACATTTTCCATCAGATTCCTCACTTGTTTCCTGACCTTCAACAGGAGATCACATGAACTGCGTGTGCTGCTGTGACCTGTGTCTGGAACCTACCATAGCCCGTGTGACCGGGAAAAGGGCCCCTGCCTTCACTTCGGAGGAGTTGGAGTGATTGGTGGATGAGGTCCTACCCCAGTACGGACTGCTGTATGGGCCTCCAGACCAACAGGTGAGTACACCTTTGACACAATGCATGTGTGAAGGATACATGGAGATGTGTGTGCAAACATTGGGTCATAGGGGGGATGTCTTGTGGTGGTGTACATGGGGTGTGCCGGGCGATGTGTGTGCCAATAGACATGGAAATGGGATTGGTTGGCTATATGTGTGAGAGGCTAGATTGTATGTGTAATGATGTCCTCTTGTCTGTATTACCTCCGCAGGTCAACACCCATCAAAACAAAGAGTTATGGCGTGCCATCACCAAAGACGTGCGGTTCCTGGGGGTCTAGGGCAGGCCGAGCAGCCACTGTCTGAAAAAATGGGAGGACCTGAGATGCTGGGCACAGAAAACCACGGAGGCCCAGCTGGGGATGGCCTCCCAACGAAGAAGGGGTGCCAGTCAGAACCTCACCCCTCTGATGGCCTGCATACTGGCTGTGGCCTACCCAGAGCTGGATGGATGCTTGAGGGCATCACAGCAGCCACAAGGGGGTGAGAACAATGGGCATTACTACAATAATTGTTAGGTGGCATGGGATCTGGGTGGTGGGTGTGAGTTAGTGGGTGTCCCTTAATGCCAGGTCAGACATTGCAGCATGATCCAGCTCAAGGGTAATGGGTGTATGGAAAATGCAGGTAACCTCACTTGTCAGCATTCCATGTCAGTCAGGGCTTTGTGGGTCCCAGGAGGGGTGCAGTTGGTAGTGTGTGGCCCTTATCTTGCCGTGTCATCTTGCCAAATCACAGGCAGTGCAATAGATAGTGCTCAATCCTGATCCTTGTGTATGACGGTGCTATGTATGCCAACTGTGGTGTTGGTGCAGTAATTGACCTAGTGTTTCCTTTCTCTCTCCCCCCTTTTTTCTCCTGTCATCCTGTCCATGTGTGCATTACCATCATCTGGCGGAGGAGCAGGAGCACCAGCTACAGAGGAAGCTGTATCCCACTGGACTCCGGAGGCAGAGTCAAAGATGCTGAGGAAACCAGTGGGACAGATATCGAGGGGAGAACCACGGTGGAGACAGGAGGTGACAACACAGACTCTGATACCTCCTCCGATGCAAGCTCCCTGTTGGTGATGGATACCTCTGTGACTACCCAAGCTGCAGGTACAGCCGCCACCCCAGTACCAGCACTGCCGTCCCAGTAGCCCCTCAGCGAGTTGCCTGTGCCTGCTCACCCAGGAGGGTGGGCATCTCCTTCGCCCCAGTCACCTTAGGCCCTGCCCCAGTGAGCTCTGCTACCCTGAGTGAAGAGGCTATTGACCTCCTGAGATCCATCTCTATAGGACAGTCAACCATTGTGAATGCCATCCAGGGGCTGGCATCCCAGATGCAGCAATGCACAATATATTCCTGGAGGGCATCCACAGTGGATTGGTGGCCCAACAGAGATCGATTCAGGCTGTGGCCTCCTCTCTGATGGCAGCTATTGTCCCTGTTTCTACCGTCCCCCCTCCAACTACCACTTCCCAGTTCCAATCTCCTCAACCCCAACTGATCCCATGCACATATACAGGCGAACCTGCACACACAGCAACATACAAGAGTGGCACAGTCAAGCACAGGCACCACACTTCATCCCACAAGCACTCTTGAAAACACCAGACAGTTGCAGACACAACCACATCCACTGCCTCAACTGTGCCTCCTTCCTCCTCTTCCTCTACCTCCCTCACAGTCACACCCACACTCACACCTGCATGCACTGCATCAACATCCACCAGGAGCATCACCACACCAAGCAGCACACACACCTCACTGGCAGACACCTCCACTACATCTATCCAAGCGTAGCCCGTGTCCTCTCCAACCCTATCTGTCCCCCCTCATAAAGGACACAAATCCAAACACTCAGACAACCAACAGCCATCCACCTTACATCAGCACACTGCCCATACACCTGCACCATACACCTCCAACTACCACTCCCTCAACCTCCACTCCCATCCCTCTTCCCTCTTCCCAACCCACCATCTCCAAGAAGCTTGTTCTTGCCCAACTTGACCTCTTCCCTCTCCCCCTCGTCCTACCCAAAAGAGTAGGGTCCCAACGACCCAGCCCAGCACCTCAGCTGAACAGTCAGCGCAGACAGTGGAGGCACCTCCTAATCATGGTGGCAAGACAGTGAAGGATTCCACTCCACCAGCCAGGAAGGTTAAGGACCGCACACCTCCTGCCACGAAGGGGAAGAAGGCAGCACCTCCTGCCATGAAGGGGAAAAAGCCTTCCACTCCTGCCATGAAGGGGAAGGAGCCTGCACCTCCTGCCATTAAAGGGAAGAAGCCCTCGACTCCAGCAGAGGCTGCCAGGGTGATACCACCACCATCACCATCACCAGTGGTCACAGAGCCCTCACTGCCAGCTGAGGAAGTGCAGCCCACTCCTCCTGCAGAAGCTGCCCAGGAGGCACCTTCACCTGCTGACACAGTACATCCCTCACCTCCAGATGACACAGTGCAGCCCTCACCACCAGAAGAGGGCATGTAGGCCACCCTCCAGGGACTGCATTACAAGCCCCCCCCCAAAAATGCAGTGGACATATTCCTAACCTGAGAGACTGTGACCTTGAACTCCCCAGCAGAGAGAAATGGGCATAGAGCCCCCTTCAGAACCAGTGGGCAAGTCAGCCACCTGAGAGACTGTGACCTTACACTCCCCAGCAGAGAGAAATGGGCATGGAGCCCCCTCAAAAACCAGTGGGCATGTTCCTGTATTCGGCTGAGGTGCCCCCAAACCCATCCCCCTGAAATGCCTGCCCAAGTGAAAACTGATGCCCCTGCAGGGTTCTATGATGATGTCAAGATTTGAGTTGGGCTTTGGACTGTGCCCTGTGGCAATGTGGGCCCTTAGTTCTTTGGACTGGGCATTGTACATTTGTACATATCTGCTTTTCGTACAATTTGTTCATTTGGTAGCTGTTCACAATCAATACATTCTCATTACTGCATTCTTGTTGTCCTTGCATTATTATGCTGTGTGTCCTGTGCCATTGGTTTTCCTCTGCAGCTACTTGTGTGAATGGTGTGTGTGTGTGTCGGGTGTGTGTCATGCACATGTGTGTCACTCTGCTTTTCCTCCCTCCCTGCCTTGTGTGCTAGGTGGCTGTACTCACCGTTGTCACATTCGTCAGCATTGGTGTTCCAGGTGGAGCATGACTTAAATGAGCATGGGGAAGACTTGCAGTTCCGGTTCCATGGCAGCTTTGTCCTTCTCTCTGTCACTGATTATGAGTCTTTGATCTCCTGTGATGTGTTTCCACCAGGCTTTTGATGGCGTTGGTCCTGCCCTGGAAATCAGGGTAGTTTCCTGTGTCATGATATGATGGGCAGTACTTTGTCTTCCACCTGGCTGCTATTGGCTACTGCCGTGGTCAGTGGTGTTAACGCCCTGGTGGTTGGTGTGGTACATTGGCTTTCTACAGGAGTTCTCACCGCCATGGTCATAATTTGGCAGTACTTACCGCCAGCCTATTGGTGTTATTACTGTGACATTATCACTCACCACCAACTTCATAATGAGTGCCAGAATGAGATGTAGGACTTGCCCATTTTAACACTGCACTGCAGCTCCCACATCAGAGTTGGTGTATGAACCAGTGACAAGATGAGTGTCTGACACCCCATTTTTTAATCTATTCCTTGAATCTTGTAGGCTTTCTACACTCGGCCAACTCCAGTGGGGCTTTAGGTGTGTAAATTAAAGATGTTAATTCTGTGAATGAAAGACTGAAACTTCACTTTTAGGGTTTAAACTTGCAAGAGTTCATGCACCCTTGTATAATCAAAAAATAAATATTGAATTTGAACTGCGCTTATACAGCATATAAATACCTTAGCTGTCTAAATAAAATGGCACATATATTTGCTATAGCTGCAAGCATGCATCCTTATGAACCACCTAGCCAAATTATTTGACCTAAAATATAATAAAAACAATTAATCAAATATTTACAAATAAAGTTGCTACACTGTTTTTTATGAAAGGGAGAGAGAAAAACAACACCCATGTATCACCCATATTACGACCCTCTGATACAGTGTAGCTCAACACAGTGCATAGCAGAACTTTATGTTACTATGGGAAACTACCCACAACTGGTGTCGAGCAAAAGACCGAGAATGAATAGAACAGCTTATCAAGTTGCTGATATCACTCTGGCACATGGTCTCCGGGCCTGTAATGGCCGCTCCCGCTCTGATGCCAATCCCCATTTTAACTTTAGGCGTGGAGCCCAAAAGAGCCAGATTGATTACATTTTATTTGGTATTCGACTGTGGGTCCATATGGTTGATATGAGGGTTTTAGAACATGAGGAAAGCGACCATGGGCCACTGATCCTATCGATCAGGGGTCTGCTACCAATTATTGAAGCCCCTTATCCTAAGGCATATGAACAGCAGCTTACTCTGACAAATAATAGACGTAATGTCAAATGGGAGTCTGTTAATACCACCTAAGGTTCTATTACATCAATCTATAGTTTATTGGCTGACCAAACGGAGCACATGCTTTTGTATTCAGAGGATGGTGATGGGCTTTTAGCAGCTCACACAGAACTATTTAACTCCTTAAAGCAATTCTTCACTAAAGAGATTGCTAGTAAATCAAGAAAGAAGTGCAGTATAAGGTGGTTTAGTAATTCATGCAGGAAAGCACAGCATAAGTTATTAAGAGCCCTGAGAGGGGGACATACAGAGCATATAAGACAATCAAGGAACGACCACAAACAGGAACTTAGCAGGGCGCGCAGGAGAAGGGAGGAGTCCAGAGGGGCTGTCCTCCTGGAGTCTGCAAAAGTAAATGACACTTCTAGATTCTGGAAACTGATTGCAGATGATAGCAGGGAACCCTGACTCTAGCATGATACCTCAATCCTTCCCGCAGTGTGGGCCGAGCATTTCGGCCGATTATATTCAGGGCCAGCTGAAGTTACTGCCAGGGAACTAGATGATATCATGATCTACGGGGCCTCCCCAATTAAATTTACCTTGGCAGAAACCAAGACTGCAATAGTTTCATTGAACTGGGGAAAGGCGCTAGGTCCTGATAAAATCCCAGGCGACCTTTATAAAACAAGACCTGATATATGGCCCCTTATCTGAATCTGGTATGCAATGTATTTGCAGCAGGAGCTCCTGTCCCGTGCTCCTGGAAGGGAGTGGAGATAGTCCCTCTTTTTAAAAAAGGTAGTCCCTGCGATCCTGCTAATTACCGCTGAATATGCTTTATTGATGATTTCCAAAAAATCTTTGCGAAGCAAATCCTGTTCCATCTTGAAGAATGGATTTCAGAGTCCGAGGCCACCTCTGATTTAGAGGCAGGGTTTAGACCCGCAGACAGTACCATAGATCAAGTCCTGAGGTTCCTAGCAATCAAATGGAAGACTGTGGAAGTAGGAGGGGAAAATCTGTATGTGGTTTTCATTGACCTCAGAGCCGCTTTCGATCTGGTTCCCAGGAACTTGCTATGGCTGACATTATCTAACATGAGCGTTCCCAAAGGTCTCCTGAAACGTATTGTTCGACTGAATGAGAACACTTACGCACAAATTTGGAGCGGTAAGGACTGCGATCTAACAGACCCAGTTTCCATTAAAAGAGGGGTTAGGCAAGGCTGTGTTCTAGCCCCTACCCTCTTCCTTTTATACATAAATAATCGCATCAAAAACTTAGAGAATTGTACCAATGACTCACCTAAGCTGAAGGGGAAGAAAGTGCCATGTTTCCTTTATGCAGACAACACTATCCTGCTGGCCAAAACATCTATGGGAATTCAAAATTTGGTTAACCAATTCTGTGCATTTTGTAGAGATTATGGGCTGGACGTTAATGTTAAGAAAACAAAACTTATGATATACAGCGCCCCGAAAAAGAGAATAAAAGCAAATATAGTAATGAACTCAGTCCTTTTGGAGAGTGTCTCGGAGTATAATTATCTGGGCGTTAGGCTATCGGATCTGGCCAACTGGGATGCAGCTATTAGAAAAGGGGCACTCACTATAAGTCAAAGAGGCGGAGCACTAGAACGAAAGGCAAGAGCGGTAGTGAGCCCCCCTCTGAATCCCATCTCTGAAATATATAAAGTCCAAGTCTGAACTTTGGGGTTCCTATATACAATTGAATATTCTACAAACTAAAGAAAATAATTTTCTCAGACACATATCTAGGTTAGGGAAGGGCACACCGATGATCCCTCTCAGACTCGACTTGGGAATAAATAGCATCAAAGATACAGCTGGTCTGAGACCACTTTTATATTGATCCGATTTTGGAAAACGGAAGAATTGGAACCTTTTAGGGCAGCAATCAAAGATCTTATAATAACCCATCAGGGATGGGAAAAAGTCTGTTGGTTGAGGGAGATGAAATCAGCTTGGGATAAGCTGGGTTTCCCCCACTAATGAAAGAATCCTGAGTTGATCACCGCTAATGCCAGGCTGCTGGTTAAAGGGAGATATTGGGGGAAAGCCTATGACGAGCCCTTCCACTGTAACGGGACAGGCCGGTTGACAAACCGCGGCCTGAGAATTTTTTGGATCTCCCTATACCCGCACGTGCCCGTGCTCTATTTCTCCAGCTTAGATATGGTACTTTATCAGTTAACAGTTTCACAGCCTTTTGGTCGACCTGTAGCCCCATGTCCGACAAATGTATAAATTGCCACTCATGCAAGGAAACACCTGAGCATGTGTTGTTTTTTTGTCCCTTATACAAGAGCCCTAGAGGAAAGTGGATTATCCCTCTGTGCAAGGTTCTGCTATTGCACAACCGAGCTAGCGCATATAGAATATGCAAATATGACTCATCTACGTTGGTAGTAAGCTCAGTCACCAAATATTTGTCAGTAGCTTGGTCCATTCACCATAGGACTATCCTAGCCTCTGGTCTTTGAGCTGGATAGGGGTCTTGTAGCTAATGGATGGGATTCTAATCAGACCCATCTTTTTTTTTATATAGTTATTAAAATATAAATATGAATGTTCATGCTGTCCTACTTTTGGATTAGTTTCAAAGATCCTAGGCTTTTAATTGTTGTTTGTTTTTTTATGTGATTTTTTATAATAATATTGACGTGGAACTTTCTATAATTAGTGTGTATATTTTAAAAATTTCTGTTGTTTTTATATGTAGACTTATGGTCTAAGAATAATGGAGGATACTTGGTTATGAGCTCTGGAATGTTTATATTATTTTTAATTGCCTCTAACCTTGGGGACCTATTAACAATCGATTTATAGTACTGTAGCACATAGCACTTTATAAGTATTATGAATTACTTCCCATGAACGTTTTATTTGAGAAGTGTGTTTTAAAAGTGTACATATATATATATATGTTTAGTTCAAAGTACACAGCACTTTATATCCTATATAGATAAGAATAGAAATGCATCAGCTTATAAATTGGTTTTGTTAAACTGCATTTGCAAACGCATCCATCAGGGCGAGGAAGTAATAAGTTAGGAGGGCTTCCCGTCATCTGTTCTGTTTTTAATGAATGTATCAATCGAATTTGTTTCAGTGATGGTTATGATTTTTATCTTTTTTATGTATGGTTGTTTTATCGTATCTTAATGGTCTAACTTTAGACCGAATAAACAATAAAGTAAAGTAAAGTACCCAAAGAAATTTATAATTTGTGATGGACCGTAAAACCCAGCATAATGTTTTGTGTTAGGTTTGTGTTACAAAATTAATGCACACCTGTAGGAAAGTACCAACTTCCCTGGCATGTTACCCCCATTTTTTACATGTATGTAAGGGTATATTTGCCTGTCTCACTGTGATCCTTCTAGCCAGGGCCCCAGTGCTCATAGTTTGTGGCCTGAATGTGTGTAACTGTGTAGTGACTAACTGTGTCACTGAGGTTCTGCTAACCAGAACCTCAGTGCTTATGCTCTCTCTGCCTTTAAAATTGTCACTGTAGGCTAGTGACCATTTTCACCAATTCTAATTGGCACACTGGAACACCCTTATAATTCCCTAGTATATGGTACCTAGGTACCCAGGGTATTGGGGTTGCAGGAGATCCCTATGGGCTGCAGCATTTCTTTTTCCACCCATAGGGAGCTCAGAGAAATCTTACACAGGACTTTCACTGCAGCCTGAGTGAAATAACGCACATGTTATTTCACAGTCATCTTACACTGCACTTAAGTAACTTATAAGTCACCTATATGTCTAACCCTCACTTAGTAAAGGTTAGGTGAAAAGTTATTTAGTGTAAGGGCACCCTTGCACTAGCAAAGGTGCCCCCACATAGTTCAGGGCAATTTCCCCGGACTTTGTGAGTGCGGGGACACCATTACACGCGTGCACTACATATAGTCTCTCTCCTACATTTTTACAAATAATCACTTCCAACAAATAAGAACAATTAGAACAATTTTATTCAATTTTTTATATTCCTTTGCTGTGATGTAAATGGGCGTTGTCAATTGGGTTTATCTCACATTATTGTGTTGGTTTCTGATTACTTTTATTTACTTTGATACGGTTGGACCATTTTTGCCTTTTTAATTTTAATTTTAATTTTTGTTTTATTCTTTTGACTTTGATTAGTCTTTCTGAAGGTATACATATGGAGAGAATAAAATCATTTGGTTTCTCTGAAGCGGATTTCGCAAGAATTGTGGGGTCTTCTCACAATATGGAGCAGGGGTTTAGACTCACTAATAATTTGAAGGATGATTGGATTAAACTGCTTGAATTTAAGAAAAAAACATGCAGGACTGAAGCTCATGCTGATTTTATTTTGGAGTATTTAAAGGCAGAAGTGAAATATACCAGGGTCAGAAATATACCAGGTCTACTTGTAGAAATCAAAGCCTTTTTGGAGAAATGGTTACTTATTTCTAAGAGGTGTTCGCGGGATTGGATGCTGCTAATTATTGAGACTGCACGAGAGATAGTTGCCTTATTATGTAAGGAAATTGAAGAATTAGAGGAGAAGTTAAAAGCAATCCAATGCCTTGGAGGATGCTAAGAGAAAGTTGGAAGAGGTGACAACTGAATTTGAGTTGTTTAATCAATATCTAATTAAAAGGAAAACAGAGAAATTAAAGAAGGATATTCGGTATTTTACTGTAGAGAAAGCACATCCTTTTTTATCAGAAAACTACTACAAACAGTCCAATCAGACATTTCAAGAAAAATCAGATTGGACTTCTAAGAAGATTGTGACTTTTTCTGATACTTCTGAGTCGGATGGTGAGGGTAGTTCACATCAACTTGACACCTTTGGAAAAAGACACAACCAGGGTTATCAAATTTTTGCGAATACTCATTTTTTAGGCAACAGAAGAAACAACTACAGATCGAGACCTCGTTACAATCAGATCAACAGATTTGTAAGTTCAGAACAACCAGCTCAGTTCTTACAAACCAGACGGAACCAATAATGGTGAGATTAGACAACATACCAATTTTTAATCTAAGTAAAGTATCCCTAGACGGTCCCACTGAGAAAGTGTTCTCTAAGGGTTTGTCTTTTGTGCCATGTTCATATGTTAATAAGTTTGAGATGTTTAAAGACATACATGCCTTTTTCAGAAGGATTAGACTTAAGAAATACTTTGGAACATTGCCATCTTTCCAAGATCAGAATAATACGTCTGGTCTACAACCTGCTTCGTAGTTTACTCCTGAGATTGAATTCCTGGAACCTGACGTTCTAGTGTTTGAAAGAGTGGTTCTTAATAAATTGACCCAAGTATTGAAGTTTATTCCGAAACCATGTTATAATTTACAGAAAGATGAAAAATTGGCCTTAAAGAATTTGCAAGACAACAAGCAGATTGTTATCAAACCTTGTGACAAGGGAGGAGGGATTTTAGTATTGGATACTGATCGATATACTACAAAGATGTATAATATGCTACAATGTGAAGAGTTTTATAAGAGAATATCTTTCAATCCGTAAGTGCGGATTAAGAATGTAATTATGGAAAGAAATCAGTAAGCATTACAACAAGGAGTAATCTGCAAAAAAGAATTTGAATTTCTAACTCCAAAAAACACTCGTCTCCCAGTGATATATGGTCTGCCTAAAATCCATAAGGACTTGGTTGATCTCCCCCTTCGACCGATTGTATCTATGATAGGTTCGGCTATTGATCCTTTGTCCAAATATGTGGATAACTTTTTCAAACCATTGTTTGTTGAACTACCCTCTTACGTTAGGGACACAGGCCATATAATTTCTGAAATAGAGGGCATACAATTCAATCCTGACACTGAATTCTTGGTTACCATGGATTTAGAGGCATTATATACAAATATCCCACAAGAACAAGCTTTAGAGGTTGTGAAACAAAGTCTACAACACATGCAATTTGACTCTTTGAAACAGTATATTGGGGATTGTTTGGAGACAGTCCTTTATAACAATTTCTTTGAGTTTAATTCAATTGTGTTCCAACAAATCAGAGTCAACATTGGAGCAGCATGTGCTCCAAGTGTAGCTAACCTCTATGTAGGACTTTTTGAGGCCAAATTTATCTACAATGAGGTTGCCCCCTTTTATGAAAACATCACAAGATAGGCAAGGTATATAGACAATGTGTTCTTCATTTGGAAAGGACAATTGGAACAATTACAGGAGTTTCTGATCTGGTTGAATTTGTGTGATACAAATCTGAAATTCACAATGAAGTGGGATCGAAATCAGATGGAATTTTTAGATATATGCATGATTCATAATGAGGGAGCTCTTTCTGTATCACTCTATGTTAAACCAACAGCCAGGAATACATTGATACATTATGACAGCTACCATCCAAGTAGTCAAAAGCTAAATATTCCATTTAGTCAATTTCTACGAGTGCGAAGGAATTGCACTCGGAAGAGTGATTTCTTGCAACACTCGGACACTCTAGACAAAATATTTTTGGCAAAAGGGTATCCACCTAAACTTATCAAAGACTCTCTGAAGAGAGCCAAATATTATGACCGACAGGCGATGTTCCAAACGAACAATAACAGATTAGTTTGTTCAATTCGTCACTCTAATATGAATGATAAAATTCATAAAATAATTAACTCACATTGGCATATTCTCAACTCCAAGGGGGTTGAATCCCTTGAAAAACCACTTTTTTACTTTTAGGAAAAACAACAACTTGAGAAATATTTTGGTCAAATCGCATACGAACGTCCATAAGGGCAGGGTGCAAAAATCCATCTGTGGGCATCAACCAGTTTTGGGCAACCATCAATGTGGTACATGTGGAGCCTGTAAGGGTGCCATAGTATCTAATATGATTACCTGTAATAAAAAAAAAAAAAAATTGAAAAGTATGACGAATTGTAGAACTAGGATCATAGTATATCTTATTCTCTGCCCATGTAAGTTAGGTTACGTAGGTGAAACAGCCAGAGAATTTAGATTTAGATACTATGAACACAGTTCAGCGTGTAGAACCCAGAAACTCAATGCTCCATTTGTATCTCATTGGTTTGAATATAAAAACAATGAAGAAGATATCAAATGGACAATTTTGGAAAAGATTACTACAAAAGAAGGGGAAGATTCACACAGAAAAAGGAAAAAACTGGAGGTCTTTTGGATTTTTTTTCTGGATACTTGCCAAAAAGGGTTGAATGAGGAAACCCCGTGGCAAAATGCAATTTATTAACAGTTTTGCATATTTATGTACTGGTTGTGAACTGTGACTGTGAAGGAGGTTTGATTTATTTCTGTATTTCATAAATGTGAAGCATGTTTTCTAGAGATTGGGTAGATCTCGGTAATCGGGAACCTTTTCCTGTTGAATTTGGGGTGTTTTTCCAACTATGGCTTCGTTTGATTGGGACCTCTCTTTTTTATGGATATTTTACTTGACTTTAGAATCATATGTTCCAATATGGCTGCCACTACGAAGCTAGGTGACTGAGTTTCTTTTAGTCCATCTTCAGTGTTTAGTTTGTGGATGAGAGGGCGAATGAATATTGGGTTGAGATAAAATGGAGAAGTGGTTTTGTTTGTTTGAAAGGTCCGAATAACAACAGTGAGGAACATCAGGTAAGTTTGAGGGAGTCCACATCGAACATTTTGGTTTTGAGCTGTGCCGGATCCATATGGAGGTTTCAGGCACGCAATAGAGTTCAAAGGTTTTAGAGGAGGAAATGCGCTTGGCATATTACAATTGTAAATAGCTGTTGACAGATGTAGGGTGATTTTTTAAGTTGAATGCCCTGCTTTCATTGCAATTGAGTTGAATTGAACATATGCAAGTGTTGCACCCATAGTTCTACAGTGAGGCTTGTGAGCAGAGCGCCCTGCCTGCTTTGTGATGGAGTTCAATCGGATTTACGCGAGTGTTGTGCTTACAGTTTAATGGTGAGGTTTATAATTAGAGTGTCCTGCCGTACTGGATAGACGCTAGGTTTGTACTCAAACAGCTGTGGTGAGATCTTTGATTGATATATGATTTTTTGATTGTTTTAGCCTCCTTGGAGAAAACAGTCAGGATGTGGAATATGGATTAGATTTACTCCTTGGAATGTGGCGCACAGTGAAACAAAAGGTTGAAGATCATGCATATGTATACTGCTTTACGGGTTTTCTGGGTCCTGTATCACATTTCAATTATTATTGCACATTAACAACTCAGGGTTATTTTCTCTTCAGTTCACTACGGGTGTGGTCTTTTCTCAGTTTCTTTTCTATTTGGGTTAGGTGGTGACGTCGATATGTTTTTGGATTTTTTATGGGCACCTATTACATCACAGCTGTAACCACCTTTGTGGTACAAATTAAATATAAGTATTGCCTAGATATAAAAGACAAGGTGTTAGAACTAAATATAAATATGCTTTCCTTTTTATGCAGAAATATTTCCAGCTTGTTGATGTATCTTTATCTGTGGCCCTGAGGAAGGTGGCTTAAAGGATCAAATTATTACAGATACCACCGAAACTCGCGTTGGCAATTATTATTACGGCTGGCCTAGAACCTTTGTGAATCTACATTAAGGCCGGCCTAGTAAATTTCTACCTCAGTTTAATTGGTATCTGAGAGAGTGAAGCTTGGAATGTTTGTGAAAAAGCGGAACATCAAGTATGGCTGATTAATATATATGTGAAGAACGCTGGATTACAAGGACTCGTTTTGATATATGTTTGTTGTTTATTTGTTGTCTTCTGAGTAAGTCTGGAGTCAGTGTTGTGATGGTTAATAGTAACTAATTGTCTTTATGTCTTAGTATTAATCACATTTTTTTCTAAAGTTTTTTTCTATTAGTGTAGATGTGATTTGGAATAAAATTGTTATATTTTTTCTTAATTGTTCTTATTTGTTGGAAGTGATTATTTGTAAAAATTTAAAGGAGAGAGACATTTTTTTATAAAGATAGATTTGATTCCCAGGTTTTCTCTCCGCATCTATCTAGGGAACCCTTTTCTTTGACTTGCACTGCATATAGGTCAATACCTATATGTAGCTTCACAATGGTAACATGTCTAAGATCATGGAATTGTCCCCCCATGCCAAATCTGGTATTGGGGTGTCAATCCCATGCATCTTTGGTGCTCCACCATGGACCCCGAGTTCTGTCTAACCAGCTCTCTGGGGTTTTCTCTGCAGCTACCGCTGCTGCCAACCCACAGACAGGGTTCTGCCCAGTTCCAGGAAGGCATTACAAAGAATTTCCTCTCAGAGAGGGTGTTACACCGTCTCCCTTTGGAAATAGATGTTAAGGGATGGGGAGAAGTAGCCTCCCCCAGCCTCTGGAAATGCTTTGAAGGGCACAGATGGTGGCCTCCTTGTATAAGCCAGTCTACACCGGTTCAGGTAACCCCCTCTCCCTGCTCTGGCGCGAAACTGGACAAAGGAAAGGGGAGTGACCACTCCCTTGTCCATCACCACCTCAGGGGTGGTGCCCAGAGCTCCTCCAGTGTGTCCCAGACATCTGCCATTTTGAATCCAGAGGTGTGAGGGCACAATGGAGACCTCTGAGTGGCCAGTGTCAGCAGGTGACGTCAGAGACCCCTCCTGATAGGTTCTTATCTCACTAGGTGGCCAATCCTCCTCAGAGGGCTATTTAGGGTCTCTCCTGTGGGCTTTTCCTCAGATAACGACTTGCAAGAATTCACCAGAGTTTCTCTGCATCTGTCAGAGTCACCAGATCCTTGGGGTGTGCGCACGTTCCCAACACATCCACCACTGAACAGCTCCAAGACTCTGATAGATAAATCACAGAGGCTAAGAGAGTTCAAGAGGAGAAGAGGGGATTAGGAAGGGAACAGCTGGGAAGGAGACCTGTAGTAAGAAAAAGGGTAAAACACACAATATGAAAATTATATCTCCTGAGATCAATACTAGACTATGACTCTAAGCCTAGTCATTCTGAAAACATGAACAATCTAAGAGTTAAGTTTAAAATGATCAAGTTTCAAGATGGCCGGATACCTGTAAGGGAATCAAGATGGATTAAATGAAACTTTCTAATTCAAGTACTTTCCTTTATATGAGAATCAGAAAAACATTCTGAATAAATTCTAAACCAGTCATATGAATCCTTTTTTTAGAATGCATACTAGGACCATACAATATTGCATCTAGAAACTCTGGCCTTCTGTGTTCTCTTAAAATGTTTCAACGCAAATTGCGCATATTGCAGATTTTTATATATATAGTAAACGCCAAAAAAGGATTGTGCACCATGAATAACACAATATGGATTTAGGAAAACAAATCACACAACTTGTCAACTCGAATATTACATAATAAATGTCTTAGAATAGTGGCATACAATGAACAACATGAATTAAGCTCGAGGAGAGAATCGTGCGTCTTGCCGATTCGAGTGCCACCATGTAAAATGTCAAGAAATGGTAGCACAAAATGAATATCAAGGTTAATTCATCATTAAACGAATCGCGCGTCTTGCCGATTCGTAAGCCACGATGTAAATGCCAAGAAATAACAGCGTGCAATGAATAACAAGATTAAAGCACCATGAAACGAATTGTGCGTCTTTTGCCGATTCTTACCCACCATGTAAATGTCAAGAAATGGTAGCGCGCAATGAACAACAAAGTTAAATCATCATGAAACGAGTCACACGTCTTGCCGATTCGTAAGACACCATGTAAATGTCAAGAAATAGTAGCGCGCAATGGACAACAATGTTAAAGCACCATGAAACGAATCACGCGTCTTGCCGATTCTTAAGCCACCATGCAAATGTCAAGAAATAGTAGAGCGCAATGAATAACAAAGTCAAACCATTATGAAACGAATCGCGCGTCTTGCCGGTTCGTAAGCCACCATATAAATGTTAAGAAATGGTAGCGCACAATGAATAACAAAGTCAAACCATTATAAAACGAATTGCGTGTCTTGCCGATTCGGAAGCCACCATTTAAATGCCAAGAAATGGTAGCGCGCAAGTAATCTGTTAATCACTAAAGAATTAAGCCAAGAATATGAAAGTTCTCAATAATGGTGTTGGGAGGCCAGCCCAACCACTGTCTTACCACCCAGAACAAGGATCACCAATGAAGAAATGAAAGGCAAAGGCCTGGAAGATCTAATAGGCCACCGGGACAGGAGCTCAGGAAGTAGCTGCTGCTCTGCACTGTGACCTCTGAATAGTGAGCACTTGGAGCTGGGCTGGCTCCCTTTTATAGAGTCTTGGCCCAGCCCACAACCACACCCAGGCATGCTGCAGGGGAAGTCTCTGGAAGACCCTGGAAAGGGACCGCACCCTAACACACTCTGAAAGTCGGCAGCAATACATTGCAAATGTACAGTATTGGTAAACACATTAAAAATACATCTTCAGGATTAAACTTTGCAATGCAAAAGATTGAACGACAACACATCAGCACAATGCATAAATTATGTTGTTTTGCAAGTGCTGGGTTTTTGCATTCTAGTCGCCAATAGAGTGCGCACTGCCTTGGTGTTGACAGCATCTCCCTCTTTGACTTCTGCCAAGGATCGAACGCTGACTGCTCCAGGACGCCTGCAAAACTGCAATAAAGTAGCAAGAAGACTACCAGCGACATGGTCGCACTTAATCCTGCTGGCTGTCTCGACTGTTTCTTGGTGGTGCATGCTCTGAGGGCGGTCTGCCTTCACCTTGCACTTGAAGCCATGAAAAAATCTCCTATGGGTCAACGGAATCTTCCCCCTGCTTCAGCAGGCACCAAACTTCAGCATCACCGGTAATCTGGGACCCCTCTCATCCTGACGATCACAGGTGGTATTCCCAAGAGACCCAGACTATCCAGTGGTCCAACTGTCCGAATTTGGAGGAGGTAAGTCCTTGCCTCCCCTCTCCAGACAGTAATCCTTTGCAGCACGTGAACTGGAGCTGCTAGGGCTTCTGTGCTCTTTTGCAAGGAATCCTTCATGCACAGCCTGGTCCAGGTCCCCAGCACTCCGTCCTCCAATGCTCAACTCGCTCAGTTGACCTCCGGCTTCGTGGGACCCTCTTCTGAAGTGGTGAGATGACTGTCATGCTTAGTCTTCTTGAACCTGTGTTCAAGGACTTCTGTGGGTGCCTCCTTCTTGTGCATGGGCTCTATGTGTTGCTGAGGGCCCACTTTGCCTCCTCTCCCAAGTGACGACATTCTGATCCTTCCTGGGCCCGGGCAGCACCCTTTTTCTTTAACTACAACCTTTGCAGTTAGCAAGGCTTGTTTGCGGTCTTTCTCCAAGGAAACAATGATGCATCCTCCAGCACTCCGTGGAACATCTTCTGCACAAAGGAGAAGTTCCTAGCATCTTTCGTTGTTGCAGAATCTTCAGCTTCTTCCATCTGGAGGCAGCCATTTTGCACCTTTATCCGGGTTTTAGTGGGCCCCTGCCCACCCTGGGCACTTTCACGACTCTTGGACTTGGTCCCCTTCCTTTGCACGTACTCAGGTCCAGGAATCCATCTTCAGTGCTTTGCAGTCAGTTGTGGTCTTTGCAGAATCTCCTATCACAACTTTAGTATGTTTCTGGGAAAGTAGGGTAACTTTACTGCTACTTTTCAGGGTCTTGGGGTGGGGTATCTTGGACACCCTTAGTGTTTTCTTACACTCCCAGTGACCCTCTACAAACTATACTAGGCCTGGGGTCCCTAAGTGGTTTGCATTCCACTTTCTTAGTATATGGTTTGTGTTGCCCCTAGGCCTATTGCATCCTATTGTATTCTACAGTGTTTGCACTACTTTTCTAACTGTTTACTTACCTGATTTTAGTTTGTGTGTATATGTTGTGTATTTTACTTACCTCCTAAGGGAGTAGATCCTCTGAAATATTTTTGGCACATTGTCACTAAAATAAAGTACCCTTCTTTTTAGTAACTCTGGGTATTGTGTTTCTTATGATATAGCACGTATATGATATAAGTGATATAGTAGGAGCTTTGCATGTCTCCTAGTTCAGCCTAAGCTGCTCTGCTATTGCTACCTCTATCAGCCTAAGCTACTAGAACACTACTAATCTACTAATAAGGGATAACTGGACATGGCACAAGGTGTAAGTACCATCATTTACCCACTATAAACCAGGCTAGCCTCCTACAACACCCAGCACAAGAGCATTAATAAAGCTGGGCATTAATGACATCAGATTGTGTGGTTGTAGTAGGCAAAGACCTGTGAGCATGTAAGTGTGCAATTTTTGTGGGCATAGGGATGTTGATTTGGGAGCATCCTGGGAATGTAAAACTTATGGCCTATCAACAGCAGTGCTGCTAATCTTACTTTATGTTTTTTTTTCACACAATATAGTCCAAAATTAAGTTACAAATGGCTATCTATACCTATGATACGTTGCCTAAAAAACATCTTTTTGATTCTTGTGTTAATCATCCACAATCGTGTTGTCTGCTTTGGTTTGAGAATGAGGGAAGAGATTTTCTACTCTACTGAATTTATTTGAGATTGTCTTTCTAAGGCTAGTGCTATGTATAATCATAACGTAAATCACTTTATTCACTTACTTTCCTATCTAGATAAACTCTGTCACATATTTCTTAAAAATGTATATTTTTGGTATTATTTTTCCTTATCACTGTGTTTCTCAGAACCTCTAATGTATCTCTAGAAAATATGATAGTGAAAGGTACTTGCTTTGAATTTACATGTAGAAAATGAATTAACCTTATGCATTTCAGGGAAGCAATATTAATATGTCTCTTTTTAAAACAGGAGCAGTTCTTGTTTCTGGTCTGGTCCCAAGACATTGTACCTCATCATTGTTCAATCCTGACACTCTTTTGAGGAGCAGCTTTGGTGCTTAATTTGTGCATTGGTTAGTAAGTGGAGGGCACTAGCATTCTTTTTTTAGGCTGGAACATATTTTACTTCATTGCACCTGTCTGTGCCAGACACCCACCAAATGCCCGGATTCATGGCTGAATTAAGTCAAGGCAGGAAGTAAAATTGGTTTACTTAACTAAAAATCTTTGGGGTATATTTATACTATGTTCGTGCCGAATTTGCTTCATTTTTTTAATGCAAATTCGGCTCAAACTTAACTCCATAATCATATTTTGATGCTAGACACGTCTAGCGTCAAAATATTGGAGTTAGCACCATTATTTGGATGTGTGCACCTACCTTACGTCAGTAAGATGCAAAGTAGGAGTTCCCATCGAAAAAATGGTGCTATCCCCATAGCACCATATTTATCACCCGTGCTAAAATGATGCACAGGTTGGAGGAGGGGCTAAATAATGGTGCAAAGCTTGCTTTGCACAAATATTTAATGTATGGTTCAGACCAGCCATTAGGGGGCCTGTGGACCCATTCCCATGGTTGAACACCATGGAATGGGTCCACAGGTGCCCTCCTCAAGCCCCAGGAACACCCTCACTCAGCATCAGAGGGACACCAGAGGATGGGGGACCCCATCCCAGGTAAGTAGGGTAAGTATTGGTAAGTACTTTGCAATTTTTTTTAAGTGCAATGAGAGCAACTAAGTTGGGGCCCCCTGCATGCCACTGGGTGCAATGACCAAACCCAGTGGACCTCGTCCCCTGTGCTGGCCATTGGGGTGGTGGGCATGACTCCTGTCCTTTGTAAGACATGAGTCATGTGTTAGGATGGTTGTGCATCAGGAAATGATGCTAGGCAAGTTAACGTCACTTTATTTTGCCTCTAACCAGCCCAGCATCATTTTATGAGGCAAAACCCCCATCACCTCTACCGCTACCCCCACCCGGCTAACGTAATTTTTACTGACGGTAGCCTAAGCTTAGCACCGGCTTGAGGCATTCCATAAGTTTGGTGCCCGGATGGTGCTTTGGAATGACACAAGCCGGTGCTGTACTTTTTGCTGCAAAAAACTATAAATCTGGGCCCTCATCTGCTAAAGGGGGAACAGTCTCTTTCCAATCATGGGCATGAACAATGTTGCATTCACCAAACCTTTTAAGTTTGCCATTTACACGTTGCACCTGCAAATTCTCTTGCATGGCCAACAGACAAATTGGCAGGGGAGAGAAGTCTACAATTGATGCACCCACACCACATATGAGGGTGGGTAATACATATCACACATGAAAATGATGATCTTTAGAGTACTATACCTTAATGCCAGATCTCTGCCCAAAATGCAACTGAAAAATGGGATCTCATTATGGGGGTGATTCTGACCCCGGCGGTACTAGACCGCCGGGGCCAGGGTCGGCGGGAGCACCGCCAACAGGCTGGCGGTGCCCCGCAGGGCATTCTGACCGCGGCGGTTCAGCCGCGGTCAGAAGAGGAAAACCGGCGGTCTCCCGCCAGTTTTCCGCTGCCCTTCTGAATCCTCCATGGCGGCGCAGCTCGCTGCGCCGCCATGGGGATTCAGACACCCCATACCGCCATCCTGTTCCTGGCGGTTCGCCCGCCAGGAACAGGATGGTGGTATGGGGTGTCGTGGGGCCCCTGGGGGCCCCTGCAGTGCCCATGCCAATGGCATGGGCACTGCAGGGGCCCCCGTAAGCGGGCCCTACTTTGAATTTCACTGTCTGCATTGCAGACAGTGAAATTCGCGACGGGTGCATCTGCACCCGTCGCACCTTCCCACTCCGCCGGCTCAATTCTGAGCCGGCGTCCTCGTGGGAAGGGTTTTTGCACTGGGCTGGCGGGCGGCCTTTTGGCGGTCGCCCGCCAGCCCAGTGCAAAAGCCAAAATACCCTCAGCGGTCTTGCGACCGCGGAGCGGTATTTTGGAGAGGGGAAGTCTGGCGGGCGGCCTCCGCCGCCCGCCAGACTTAGAATGACCCCCTATATCCCTTAACCCAGATGTCTGTTTAATCACAGAGATGTGACTTTGGCCAGCACCTCTCCCAAATTCAACCATAGCCATCCTGGACTCTATAAGCTGATTGAATTAGATAAGGAAGGAAGGGTAATCAGGGGTGTGTGATTATGCTTAGACACACCAAAAATTCCTCAATTATTGATTCTTATCGCTCAAGAAGTTTTGGATGACAGTTTTTAAACGTGCGCTTCCTACAGATAAAGAATGGAAGGAGGATTTCATTTATCATCCCCCTGGACCCAAGATAGGTTTTAGCCTTCTATTGTTGAATTTGCTAACCTCTCACATTATTTAGATTGAACAATTCCCCATTGTTAGGTGATTTTAATTATCACAGCGATGGTACAGGAGATCATGAGGGGAGGAGTTAGAGGATCTGTGTATGGTTGAGGTGGCTCAACAGGTCTGCAGCCCAACATGTCACTGGTCACAACCTTGGTTTAATTTTCAGCAACAATATGTACATAAAGGCATGTTACAGGCATAGAACTAGCAGTATCAATATACAAGAGGCTTTATCCAAAGCTCTTGACATACTAGCCCTATTGAAATCAATTAAATCCAAGAAATTCAAACTACAGACCAAATGGTATACTGATGCGTTACAGAAAGAGAAACAGAGTTCTAAGAGATTAGAAAGAGGCTGGAGTTGTTTTAGGTCCCCGGAAGACAAACTATTATACAAAAATGCATTGATAAACTATCATAAACACCTTATGATGGCTGGGAGAAGCTTCTTAGCTGAGAGTATCCCTACAAATTGTCCATTGTCTAGGGAGCTTCTTAACATTTTGAAGGAATTCATGCAGCCTGAGTCCTGTAGTTTTTCGATTCTCTGAATCCTAAAACCTTATCATAATTTTCCGTTAGAAGGTTGCTGAAATATATATGACTTTGACAGCCAAATCTCCTCATCCGTGGTTCCATGCCTACAAACACATATCAGTGACACAGCTATTTTCAAATGGGTTGCCTTAGTAACATTAGAGCATGTCAGCTGGCTTATTTCCTCAATGAAGTATGGATCTCCCTAAGATTCATGCCAAGCTCAATTTTTCTGATCTAAATTTATTGACATTTCAATTAATGCAAACATATTCCAGATGGGTTCATCAGGCTTAGTGTATGCACGTATAGGTATACAGTACAATTGAAACAGCAAAACATGAGGTGGAGCAACAACACTCAGTAGCAATGCTGTGCACAGTGCATGTCATGTAAATCAACTCAGGTGGGATCAAACAAAAACCAGCCCCCCTTCCGCCCTCATCCCTACTCCAGTGCCCCAAGATCCTCACTCTATTATGTCAGAAGTCAAAAAGCGCCAACTGAGCCCAGAAGTTTGGTGATAATAATTTGGCATCAGCACTCCCTCTCCGCGCAGACCCTGCCAAACTATGCCTGTACATGCTTTCATTATATGGTACATTTTGTGATGCTGCGGAGCTAACTGGTGTCCTCAAGTCAGGTACCCTAAGGCAGTCCATAAGATGGTCGCAAGCTTGGGCCAGTCCATCTTTCCCCTGTCCTTCGTCGCCTCTTTGAGCAGTACCGTGCTCTGGTATTCCGTCCACTGGATTATTTCCCCTTTCCATCTCTCAGCTCTGAGGACCCGTGGCTTTCCAATACATAGAGATTTGCGCTTACCTAAGGCCAGAGACAGATCTATGAACCTCGTGGTAGTCTTACGTTTTGTGGGTCTGGGGAACCCCCCAAAAAGGAAGATCAGGGGTGCACAGGTAATCTACATTGGTGTCACCACATTAATGCAATCCTCCACTCCCCTACAGAAGTTCTCCATAAGGGGGCAAGGGCACACTATATAGCGCATCCCCATTCCCAAGTCCTTGCTTCAAGGGAAGGCCGCGTCAGCAACATGGAAGAACTGGGTTATTTTACCCAAGTTTAGGTATACCGTGTGCAGGCAATAGAAGTTAAGCAACTTAAACCTGGTACTCCTAGATACCATGTAGGTGCATGCAATATCTTAGCCCAATCTGCTTCTGAGAGTGGAAGTGCCAAATTCTCATCCCATTTCTCCTGAAGCCCTGTTAGGGGTGCAGTAATGTCATGCTGCAGTATGTGGTAGAGGCATTGCTCTAAAGTGGCTCAAAATGGTGCATATTGTCTGCCAACGTCTTATGGTGTGAGTGCTCCTCTGTGCCCACTCATTGTACCAGGAACCGATCCCTCAGTATTTCAAAAGAGTTTAAGAAGTCATCAAATGTTTGGTGTTCCCCATCCCTATAGAGGTTCCTGATCCAGTGAATCCTGTGTGTACCATGCATCTAGTCCTCTCAGTGTTTCACACTGGGAGATATATTCCAGTTCCTTCAGTGGATATGCAGAGGGAACCACTTGAAGGGTTTGCCTCGGGTTCAGGAGAATGTGGTACAATACGCAGGGACTCAGGAAGGCCCCCACTATCACTCCTCCAGGGTAGCTGTGTGTACATAACCATTGTACGATCCATTGTAGCTGCTCTGCCAGATAGTAGTCCTCAAAGTCTGGGCCTAATAGACCCCCTCAGCTGTAGAGCATTGTAGCTTGGATAGTGCTACTCTGTGCCTACCTGTCCCCCCATGAGGTCAACCAGCAATGGGTTCTTGAAAGTTCCTTTGAGGAACGATTTTGGGCAGCATGGGGGAAAGAGATAGCAGTCAGGGGCGTGCCATCATTTTCACCACCACTTTGCAGCCTGCCTCTAACAATGGCAGTGTCTTCCAGAAGATCACGCTAGAGCGGACATTCCTGGTGACTGCCCCAATATTTCCCTAAAAAATGTCAGCATGGTCATACTAAATCCTAACCCCAAGATATGTTGGGCATGCCCTCCACCAGGTAAGTCCATGTAGATCTTGAGGTTGGGGTGCATTATTGAAGAGCAAGAATAAGTGGGATTTTTGCCGATTAATACAGAGGCCAGATGATCTATCAAAACATTCCAGGAGGGCAATCACATGGGGTAACTCTTCCTCAGCATCTCTCAGAAACAACAGCAGATGATATTCATAGAGGGCTGTTTAATGTGATACACTCTATATCTCTAGTTCCCTGTAGGCCTCTCCAGTCCTCGCACTCCCAGTGAGCACTTCAAGCACAATAATGAACAACAATGGGGAGAGGTAATAGCCCTGTGGGCCTTCGATAATTGTCATCCAGTTCAGACCTGAACCACCATGGCCTCACATGTAGAAATAGGCAATTGTCCTACATCTCGGGCTGCAGCATAAAGAGCAACCAGTCTTGGTGCCAGCTCATCAGCACAGGCTGTAAAAAACTCCATTGGCAACCGGCTCCTCCCAGGGACCTTGACTTATGTCATATGTTTAATTGCTGTTTGCACTTCTTGAATGGTGATATCTCCACCCAGCACTTCTACTTCTTTCCAAGAGATCATGGGAAGTGCTACTGGGCCTAGGAAGTCCAATATAAGTTGGAATGTTAGCACTAGCAGGGGGAGCATATATCACCTTTTAAGAGTCCTAGAATCTGGAAAATAATTCCATCTTGCTCATAGGGGTGCTTGTCTATCTCCAAGTCTACCTCTAGGAATTGGGAACCTCTAACTGTAGGGTTGGTGAGTCAGGCCAGTAGGGTGCCACTTCTTGCAGTGTCTTCATGGGCACTGTTGATATACTCACGGTAATCTAAGCATGTATTGGAGTATGAAGTATGTATTGTGTCATGTTGGGGGCCAAGATTTGAAACAATTCAGAAAGGAAACCTCCCTGATCAGTGTTAGGAGCATAGATCCCAACTATATTCGGGTCTGGGCACACCAGGTTGCCTGAGACCACCTCGTACCTCCCACTGGGGTTAATCAATTTGTGTGTTTTCTAGAAGAGTACTCCTGGGTGGACCCATATCAGGACCCCTCTGGCAAAGGCTGAGTGCAACCCCGCCACCTTTAGTGCAGAGAATCAGCAAGGGAAATATGGGTCTTCTGCAGGAGAGTGAAGTGTGTCCCCCATCTCTTAAGATATGAGTAGACCTTATAGCATTTAGTCATGACATTGAGCCCCCCCACATTCCAGCTTATGAAGTTATTTGTCAAGGAGGTCACCATATTGTAACTGTATCATGGAAGACTAGCCACTGGGGCGGGAGGGACGATCCCCATCCACAAGGGGAGGCCCCCGTGAACTCAGCAGGATCAGTCTGTACTGGCAGGGGTGTACTATGCAACAAAACCCTAAGAACCAGAATATTACTTCCCAATTTCCTAACCTCAGTACAAGAAGAAGAACCATACTCCCCATCAAACCAGGTAACAAGCATACATAACTCACGCTGTCACCATCCATACAACTTCCTCATTGGAGGCTGCACCAGCCTCAGCATTTACCACCCTCACATCATGCCATTCAACAGGAAGAATCAGGATGATGATGTCCACATCACCAAATAAACCATTAGTAACTAAATATGCTCACAGCCTCAATGCAGTAAATCATAAATGCTTTTTCTCATAGTGGTATGGTCCAGTCGGTTAGATAATTCTATCGTCCGTGCCAGGGGTAACCAAGGGGAAAGAGTTCTCTGTGCGCTCCGAGGAGAAGGAGGCATGCTCAGAGTCAGAGACTCACAGGCTGTCCTCTCCCACCTCGGCAGGGGGATGAGATCCGGCACAGCTGATGGCCCCCGTCACCTCTCCCAATTTTTGGCACTTCTGCAATGCCTGAGATTAGGAAGGGACCGCCTCATTTCGCCTCTTCACTGTCTTCCTGGCTGATGTCTGAGTCATCACCTGTATACTGGTTGAGGTACTCTCCTAAGTTTGGAGAGATGATCAATCCATTCCCTAAGCACCATGGGGGAGGTAAAGAAGTGTGCCTCCACATCATGGGTAACTCTCTTTGACTGGGAACAACATGGCATACAGTATATCCAAGGTTCTAATGCACTGCTCAGCATATAGGAGGCAGGCCCCCTTCCCCTGCACCTCCCTTGTAAAGTCCCGGAAAATCATTAATCTATGATTCCTCATCTGGATGTCCCCTTTCAGCCTGGCTTGGTTCAGGATGTGATCCAGATCCCTGTAATACAATAACCTGGTCACAACTGGTAGAGGAGCTGCTCCTGGTGTGCAATGATCCTGCTCAAGTGCACATAACTGGTAGAGGCCCACTGGAGCCACATTATCACAAAGCCACTTTGCCAAAAAATCAACCATATTTTGAGCAGTGCCCTCAATGCATTCAGGGAGGCCCAGTATACTCAAGTTGTTCCACAGGGCTCTGTTTTCTAAATCTTCGGCCCTATTCTTCAAAGTCTTAACATTGTCCTCTATACACAAGAGTTTGTAATTCAGGGACGTCAATTCAGGAGTAACAGTTTTAAGGCAACTCTCGGTTGTTGTGACCTGCTTGGCCAGGCGGTGGTGGCCTTTCCTCAAGAGACCAATGTCCACTGCCATTGTATTAGATTTCAGTTCAACTAATTCTCGAGAGGCAGTGATGGCCTGCAGTACAGTGTCCAGTGTTGCACCATGGTGCTCAACTTGAGATTGACCAGAACCCATGATCATAGTAGCAGGGGAAGCAAGGCTAGGCTCCTGGGAGGAACCAAAATCACTTTCGGTGTACTTGCCCATTGTGGGGGTGAGATGAGGGTTCGAAGAAGGGTACCAACAGGCTTCGCCACCAAACCAGAGGACAACACAAGAGAGAGCACTCAGCTACCAGGCACTCCGCCACCAGACCAGGGCCAGCAGCATCTGATCAGTCAGTGCAATAGTCAGTTCTGGATGCTTCCAGGTAGCTAGAGGTTCAGTGTCATATTGGCTGCCTGCTACCATGTGATTCGATTTCCAGAGGGGCCAGTCAGTCAGACCCTAAGTCAGTCACTTTTGATGGATCAATGGGGGCTCCACATGACAGTCCCACAAAAGGGCTCACTTCTCTGCACTCAGCCCGGCCTCTGGTAACTTCCTACTTTGCAGCCTCAGGAGGGCACTACTTGCTCACAGGCCCCCGCCAGGCCAGTGCATGCTAGTCAGTCCCCTATTGTTGGGCTCTGGGTCAGGGTCTCCCTGGCCTCACAGGTCTGTGCACATGGTTGCTTCCCTCTAAATTCCCCAATGTACCAAGGGGGGGGGGCATTGCCACCCATCACCATGCCAGCTGGTTCTTTTGAGGGTCTCCCAATACTCCTGTCATCTAAGGGCAGTCTAGCATGCAAGTAAGTCACCAAGAAAGGGATGCCACTCCTTCCATCCAATATCTAATACAGAGTGATGGGCACTAGCGGAATGGATCAGGCAAGCTGGTCGATCAATGTAAGGGCTGTCCGCCCTGGCAAATTCATAAGCCTCAGTGGAGCAGCCCTCCTCTCATCAGTAAGAGATTGTCTAAGCAGCAAGAGGCCAACTGCTAGAGCAGATCCCCACTTACCGGCTCTCCTTTTGATCATGTTGTTTGGACCCAGACATTCTGTGGTCTCAGTTCTGCTGATGTGCCACAAATAGTCGGCAGGCCTAACAAAGGTGCCCCTCAGAGCACTCAACAGGAGCAATGTAAGTGCTGGCTGGGCCCCTCGTCGTGACTCCACTGTTGTCCGTTCGCAGAAGCAGGGTCCCAGTTCAGCAGTTCTCTGGGCAAACAGCTGGTGCAGGCGTCTGCACCCTCTTAACTCCTGGCCGGCACCAGACACTGTTGTTCACTGCTATGCTCCTCACCCATGCTCCAGGCTGCAGTGATCTAGAGCCCCAAACGTCCCTCCGGTCACCAGTTGTGTTCAGCACCACTAGTGCCCACGATGTAGGTGGTGGGGACTCCTCCGCTCCTCACTGCTTCAGCAGTCCCCTCACCACACCCCCACTTTGAGGGGTTGCATCATGAAGCTTACCTCTGGGTACCTGAAACCCCAATAAATACCCCAATGTCCAAAAACCAGGTCACCTTTTTTTCGTGCTGTAGTCTGGCAAGGGGCATGGGGCCAATGTGGGTGCATTCCTTACAGGATTTCCCTTGATGGTGGAATTCGTACACAAGTGCCGCAACTCATTACCTAATTCATCACCACCTAGCCACACTCCCCAGCTCACTTGTTTGCATTCTTCCCTTCTCTGTTTGGTTCCTGCTTCACAGACATGTTTAACATCTAACTCAACTCAGCCAAGCTGCCTTAGAGATGGAAGCGTGGCAATGTGCTCTGGGTTCTAAAGAAGCTTACTGCAAATCTTGCTAAATTATCAAACTAATGTTCAATCTCGTAGCTGCTCTTTCTAACTAAAATACTGGAGAAAATTGTCAACAAACAAGTCTTTCAGTATTTGGAGACCAACAACATACTAGCGTTTTCCCAATCTGGAATTAGGGAAGCACACAGTATGGGAACCACCCTTCTGGTAGTCACAGATGTGATGAGGGCCAGCTTAGATGGGGGAAATCCTGCGGTTCTCATACTTTTAGACCACTCAAAGGCTTTGACATGATGTCTCAAGTGGTCCCAATTGGGAGACCATTTGACACCGGTATTTATTCACTAACCCTTGCCTGGCTCACAGACTTCCTAGTAGACAGATCTCAAGCAGTGTTCACCGCTCAGTTTAAATCCATTACTGTCATTAACATCTCTACAGTGCTGAAGGTGTCCTCATTTAGTCCCATTCTTTTCAACATCAATATGACCCCCCTGGCAAAGATTCTTAGGAAGTACGGTCTCGAGATTCTGTCCTTTGTTGCTGCTTCCAAATTGTTGGTACATAATAGACATTTTTAGGAAACAACCAGAGCAAGATTTTGCTTCTGCTACAAACAAGGACCACACTTGACTCCTTCCTTGCCTGTGCGCTGGGTTTGATGGCAAAGGAAATTGATCTGGTGGAGAGGCACATGTGGATTGATCTGGGAGCAGAGTCATGTGCCCCACCATCCTGCTCTACAACGTCATCACCAGATATATCCAACGTGGTATCACCATGTCTTACTAGCTTGACCATTGTAGCAGATCCTGCCCAATCTCTCTTGTCAGCTCCAAGTAAGGCACTCAGTCCTGTTGCCCCCATGAGTATTATCATCTGTGAATCCTCTGCAAGGCTGAAGAGAAAATTAAGTAAGGTCCTGCTCCTTGTCCAAGTAAAAAAACATGGGGACGTAATCAGCCACCTGAATGGTTCACCCGAACCAAAAGGGCCTATCTCACTCCAGCTCAATCCTCTAATAGGTACTGCTGATAAGGAGACAGGCAAGGACTAAACTTCAGCCTAGGATAATGCCCTGGTCAAATCTGAATCAACAGTGATTTCTGTAATTGCTCCACTGGTAAACAGGATAAATGACCTAGAGGGTATGATAACTAAGCTTAACTCCCTTCTGACATAATTGGCATTGTTTCACCCAGTTGCCCAGGTATCTACAATTGCTTGGGCCAATTCTAATGAGTCAACCTATTTCCAGGCCCATAGGCCTTTACCCCCTCTTATTACTCCTACCCCTTCTAATGTTTTGATTCAACATGCAGGGTGGGCAGTGCCTACAACAATCCTTATTTGTGGCCAAGTTGGACATGGTCAATGAGGGCAAGATAGATCTGACACAAGTACCTCCCTCCTGTGTCTTCTGGCAGCTATGTCCCAACAAAATCACTCCTTTCCCATCCTGGATTTACCCCCTGCATGCAGTCCATATGTGATGGTATTGGCTGGTGTAACATCTCTACCTATTAGTAAGGAGGAGTCTTGCCTGGAATTAAAAAACAGCTTTGCCACACAGATTTTCTATTTCTGAATACAATGACATACTTCTAATCAGGAGAATGGGATGGATGAGGCAGCTGGCAAAGTCAGTAGAAGGAGACTATGTGGTGATTAAACGTAAGCATCCAGCACTGGCTCTACGGTTGAACAAATCTGGCTAGGAGGTAGATAGGCCAGGTGCAGGTGCTTTGTCACCACTCTCCCTTTAGGCTTCTTTAATACACCAGATTCATTTGAACTACTGGGTGAATGCAGGCACCTGCCATTAAGACTGGACGGTGTAGGTTTATTTTCCGATCCTACCCAAAACAAGTATCTCCATAATTTGGACAGAAATGACTTACATCCAATGACCATGGAACAGGGCAGGATTTTGGGCATTTGTGGAGCAAAGGCAAGGGACTTCAGTTCAGACAATTCTAGTGTGCCACTATTCAATGTTCCCCATCATCTGTTGCCAACATACCAACCAGTTTTGTGATTTTCTGACTATTGGTAATGTTCACACCAAAATCACCTCTTGGAATGTTGCTCGGATAAATAATAAACTTTCATGCCCTGGGTGGGGAAAGTTTATAAATCATTTTAACATGTGCTTATTCCAGGAGACTTGGGCAACATCCTCCCATGTTTGCTCTGGGTTTGCCAATTGCAATCAACCTGCATACTTATCTGGGAAAGGTAGCCCTTCAGGGGGGCTTGCCATTTGGGTCAATACCACTTTGCAATGTGTGGTTAAAGGTATTGATCTTGCCTTCCTGATTTATTGTGTGTTGTTCTTCAGCTTCTCTCTGGCACTCATAGCATTTTCAATGCATATTGTAGAAATGTGGGTACAAAGGCTAGCCTTCCGCTCATTGAGTTGACAAATTACCATTTGTTGATGCTACCTGATGGCCATTTTAGAATCGTAGCTGGTGATTTTCATTGTAACTTTGAACCTCTTGGCCTTGATGTGGGTATTACAGGCGGTGGCTAGATTCATGATAAGAATGGTGTATGGGCCATACCCGCACTCTGACTTTTCCCCATCCAGAAAGGGTTTACTGCTGCACTAAAGTTAAGTTCCTTTACCCTGAATAATGGCCGGACTGCCTGTAATGGGACAGCTCAATCTGATACTGTGGGAAATCATACCTTTATTTGTCAGGGCAGTTCCAGCTTGATAGACTATATATTGCTGGATGTTAGATTGTGGACACAATTGGTCCATAGTGGGGTGGTATCTCAACAGGGCAGTGACCCCAAGGCCCTGGACCGCACACTGAGATCACTGGGCTCTAGTATACGTAGTTCCAACAATGGTCCCTTTGTCAGGAGGCTAGTACCTATCAATAACAAACGCAGGTTAAAATGGAGTATTGTAGCTGACATTTGAGGCACACGGGTACAGATTTATGAGGTGTTTATTTCTGCTCACTTCTATACACTTCTATCCACTCTTAAAAAATTGTTTTTAGATGAATCTAAGGCTCTTCCAAAAAAAAAAAGTCGGCGTTGTGGTACACTAAAGCTTTCAGAATAGCAAGACGGGCCCTTACAGATGCTATAATGGGGGGGAAGGGGAGTGCAGGGTACAAATCCAGAGAGCAAGGCTTGTGGTTCTAAAAATTCTGGACCCATGTAATTTACTTTGCCACAGCAGTACGATTTTAGTATCAAAAGACCGATAATGACTAGTACACTAAGCATGAGCATTTTCGCTCAATTCCAGCAGCGTTTTCACCTCGAAATCGCCATTTTCGTCCTGCACTCGTGGCTCCCATTTTATACACAGCAGCCATTTTTAAAAGTTGCCCTCACATAGGCTTATAATACAGTCAGATTTGATTCCAAGGACACGTACACCTTGATTGACTTTTCTCTGACCTGGGCAAGCTGGAACCATTGCCTCAGGCCAAACCTGTTTGGTCAGTCCCTCTCCCAGTGGCCGAATCAGATAGCATCAAGGCACACCATGCCATAAAACCCTTATTATCGCTCACACACCCTGCCTAATCTTGCTCACACCTGCACCTGCTCTTTTCTTCCTCTTACTTTACGAGGGGGAGGTGCCCGTTTTTATTGGGGGTCCACACTTATCTGATGTAAAATACTAGGCCTTGCCGGGTAATTTATTATGGGTTGGATGACATGAAATATGAGGTTTCATCATGACACTGTTTTTTTCCTTTGTAGTGAAAACATGTGAATGACCAACCAAAATGTCAAGAATGTTTGCCTGAAGCTTAAAAAACTGTATATAAGGAAACCTGACTTTGCATTGAAACACAGTCTCCTGAGAACATACAAATCGTGCTGTTGTACTTCTAGGACACTTGTCAATTGGTTGCAGCCAATAAATTCGATCTTTGACTTCACCTAGAAGACTCTGAGTTTCTGTAGTCTGAATCAGGAAAGTACCTGAGGTCTTTGGGTGTACCCTGGCACCGCTGGGTTACCGGATCAGTACCGGTTCTGAAAAACCCAGTACCTCAGTTGGCGCCCAAACGTAGGGCGATACCAGCGGTACCGGTCCAAGCCTGAGGTCCGTGGGGAGCTTCGTGTGAAAATTCTGGAGGAAGGCCGCCACTTCATCGACTCAACAGGGCAGTGACCCCAAGGCCCTGGAACGCACACTGAGATCACTGGGCTCTAGTATACGTAGTTCCAACAATGGTCCCTTTGTCAGGAGGCTAGTACCTATCAATAACAAACGCAGGTTAAAATGGAGTATTGTAGCTGACATTTGAGGCACACGGGTACAGATTTATGAGGTGTTTATTTCTGCTCACTTCTATACACTTCTATCCACTCTTAAAAAATTGTTTTTAGATGAATCTAAGGCTCTTCCAAAAAAAAAAAGTCGGCGTTGTGGTACACTAAAGCTTTCAGAATAGCAAGACGGGCCCTTACAGATGCTATAATGGGGGGGAAGGGGAGTGCAGGGTACAAATCCAGAGAGCAAGGCTTGTGGTTCTAAAAATTCTGGACCCATGTAATTTACTTTGCCACAGCAGTACGATTTTAGTATCAAAAGACCGATAATGACTAGTACACTAAGCATGAGCATTTTCGCTCAATTCCAGCAGCGTTTTCACCTCGAAATCGCCATTTTCGTCCTGCACTCGTGGCTCCCATTTTATACACAGCAGCCATTTTTAAAAGTTGCCCTCACATAGGCTTATAATACAGTCAGATTTGATTCCAAGGACACGTACACCTTGATTGACTTTTCTCTGACCTGGGCAAGCTGGAACCATTGCCTCAGGCCAAACCTGTTTGGTCAGTCCCTCTCCCAGTGGCCGAATCAGATAGCATCAAGGCACACCATGCCATAAAACCCTTATTATCGCTCACACACCCTGCCTAATCTTGCTCACACCTGCACCTGCTCTTTTCTTCCTCTTACTTTACGAGGGGGAGGTGCCCGTTTTTATTGGGGGTCCACACTTATCTGATGTAAAATACTAGGCCTTGCCGGGTAATTTATTATGGGTTGGATGACATGAAATATGAGGTTTCATCATGACACTGTTTTTTTCCTTTGTAGTGAAAACATGTGAATGACCAACCAAAATGTCAAGAATGTTTGCCTGAAGCTTAAAAAACTGTATATAAGGAAACCTGACTTTGCATTGAAACACAGTCTCCTGAGAACATACAAATCGTGCTGTTGTACTTCTAGGACACTTGTCAATTGGTTGCAGCCAATAAATTCGATCTTTGACTTCACCTAGAAGACTCTGAGTTTCTGTAGTCTGAATCAGGAAAGTACCTGAGGTCTTTGGGTGTACCCTGGCACCGCTGGGTTACCGGATCAGTACCGGTTCTGAAAAACCCAGTACCTCAGTTGGCGCCCAAACGTGGGGCGATACCAGCGGTACCGGTCCAAGCCTGAGGTCCGTGGGGAGCTTCGTGTGAAAATTCTGGAGGAAGGCCGCCACTTCATCGACCCCTGCATGTCGACGTGGTCCGAAAGTCTTTGTTGCGAGGTTCCCCGCTTCCCGACGGCTATGAAGGACTGCTGCCCTGGCTATCGCCCTGATTTGGACCCTTGATGTTTGGTAGAGCGAAACGATAAGACGAGTCTTCTGGTGACGTCATTGATATTTTCAGTTAAGTATAAGTGGAGCGTCTCCCAGTCCTTAGTTGGACACTTGGTTTGGTCCTTAGTTGGACACTTGGTTTGGTCCTTAGTTGGACATTTGGTTTGGTATCCCTTTGGGATCACTTTGATTTGGAACTTGCAAGTACCAAAGCCGAAGGACTCGTGTATTCACGAGACTATCGTAAACGATAATCCTTTGAAGTTTGAAGGTAGACTAGTGAGCGAAGATGCCTGGTCTTAGCAGACTTGGAAATTTGTTTTGTCTTGGTTGTAAAAGGGACTCCCGGTTGGAGGACTCATGTCCGGTTCCTCCGATTGGAACTCCAACCTATGAACTATATGTGAAGCACGGAGTGGGCCCCATCACGTTTAATAAAGTATGGGTTCGCTATTCTTGGAAATAATTGAGAAAAGTTTTTTTTTTTTTTTCTTGTAAATATGACTTACAACTAGGATCTGCAAACGGTTCTGTAAGTAAATTGCGACGGCGCTATTTATGAAAAATGGCTAAAGCGCGCTGTATTATGTGTACTGAGTGTTTTCTGTTTATATCTGAAATGAGCTCAATGTGTGTTTGTGGGTCTTCTTGATGTTTACAGTTTGTTAAGTAAAATGTTGGTTAATTAATATTAAGTAGAAACTTAGAAAAAATCCAGAAATGAACCATGTGATGTGCTAACATAGCTATATGTTGCTCTTTAATTTATAGAATGAGCAATTGTGCACATATACAAAACTGCCGTTAAATGCTTAATAAATTAGAAAACACATTCAATAGATATAAATAGGGCCCCAAAAAAAAAACGAAATTATCTATTTTTGCAAAAAAATAAATAAATTTACAGCATTTTTCTTAGATGCATTGTATTAGATGTTCACAGGCAAACTTTTCAGCTGCAGTATATTTGATAGGAATGTTCAATTCAGCCAGCACTTTCCCAGTTAAACATGGGTGGAATTTTGCATAACCTTCCTTTTAAATGAAAGTGGCGCAAAAATGTGACGCATTTCAAGTTAGGCTTATGCGCTTAGGCTTGTGAGTTAATGTATCCCAAATAATAGGCAAGGGATGCAGCTTGCTTTTATATGTGATATTATCACAAAAAAAAGAATAATTTTTTTTTTTTTTTTTTTTTTTAAAGAAAATTATTAATTATGGAAAAATTATTTTAAAAATAAGTGCCTTTCAAAATCGTTTTTTAATATTTATAAAGCTTAATACCTATACTATGACCTCCTAACATTAAAATTTAATTTAAGTTATGTTGCACCGCTAAAATGACATTTGTATGTGCAATTTTCCCTTGGCGCAGGAGCAAACAAGCTCATTTCTATAAAGTATAAGTAATATTTTCAATGGCTGACTCATGGATTGTGTAATAGACATTCTGGTAATGCATATTATGCAAGAAAATTGTAGGATATTGATTTTTTAATGCCTAAAATATCAAAGTCGATTTTGGGCAAAAGCACTGTTTAAACTGCATTTTCTTTCATTTAGAGTACTTTTTAAAGTGTCTCAGGCTTCAGTAAATGCATACATTTAGGTTTGATATATATTTGCAGGTTGTGCCTTCTTATGATTCAATGAGTCAATGTGCCAGTACAAAGGCTTGTTTTAATATCAAGGTTGAAGGTTCTAACTTCAGCTGGGCCTACTGAGACGTTCATTCATTCGAGGTTGATGAAATATGTACCATTGCATGGGATTGCAACAAGCATTTATTCTAACAACTGGTATGTGTGTTATTAAGGTTTGTGAATTATTCACAGTAAATGTAGTTTAATAATCTGGAAATAGAGATAATTTTTTTTAGCGCCTAAAAAGGAAAAATTATTTTTTTCAAAATAGAGTGAATTATTGCAGGTTAGAAGGAAAATAAGAAGGCCTACTGTCTTTGACAGATTCAGAGTGGCAGAAGCTAGGAGAGCTACAGAGGCTGGCTCAAGTCATGCTGCTGAGATGCTATCTTTAGTTTTCCCATAAACAATGGAGGAGGCTGTCATGTTGACACTTGTGACCTTTTAAATTAGGGCCTTGTCTCTGTGAAATGCAGAATGACCCTACCGGGCCTCTAAAAGTGGGATTTCTGGTTTCTCCAGAAGAACATCAATACAATTAAAGAACTTAATTCCAAAGGGAAAATATAAAAAAAAGGGGTTTCTTCGAAAGTCCCAACATCATGTTAAATGCTCTGCAGAACTGATACATTTGTGTCTCCGCTCTAAAAAAATAAAATTATGCCTGTTGTTGCTTTTATTTGACAGAAAACGAAGTGTTGCATTAAGTCTTAGACAGAAAATAAGATGCAGCCCTTTTCTCAAATTTTGAAGGCTACATGCCTTAATGAGAACGATTTGCTAATTAAGACTTATTTTTCACAGTGGAAATTGTAGGTGCCAAATTAATATGGAGTGTCAGTGTAACAATTTTTACTTTTAGAAAGGTAAAACTAAGGTGGCTTGATGTTGCGAAGTAACTGACAAGAGGGTAACAGTTAAGTAATGGAAATTTATTTTCATGTATTTGGTCCTATCATGAATTGTTCTTGCTGGTCCTGTATGTTAGAAGAGAAACAGTAAAGTTATATTTGACAGCAGATTTCCATTGCCTGGTGATCTACTGTCAAAAGGAGGGTAAGGATTTTAAACCTGACAAATTAAACAGGCCCAAATATTGGGTTTTGGGCTGCAGGTTTACAGTGCATAAAGTACATGACATGGTGTTGTGTGTCACCGCTTATTCACACATGCTATTGTTTTGTCTATGCTTTTTGTGCTTGATACACAGCAAGTATATCTGATGGCTTGACGTTTTGTGCGTTTTTATTATTTTTTATTTGTTTTTTGCATGTTTGTTGCTGCTTTTGATACTATTACAAGCTCCCCTGTGTTGTGAGGGGATGGTCATGACGATGCCCATCGTTACGCAACAGTTGGTTGAACTTGTTCTGGTTACTAAATTCCACAGATAATGATATTTCATGCTGTGAACATAAAAGACAACACTTCACCAGTGAATGTCTATTTGGCAATAATGGTATTGAAGGAAAATAAAAAGAGATATACAGGATCAAAGTGTGTCACCTGCAGTTAGTCACGTTACTGCCCCTTCCCTTAAAGGAACAGGCAGCCCTACATTTATGTATCCTTGATTGGACCTAAGGATGAAATTATAGATCTGTGACTCAAGGTGGCCTAATTTCTATATTACATTAGTTAATGATGTTGTGTTTCCTAAGTAGCATATGGCTTTCGTTCCTTAAAAGAAAACCAGGTTTTCATTTTTTCCTGAAGAAGGAACTGAAACATTAGCTAGGAGTACCGTATATGTTGTAGTCGCCAACGGTAGAGTTAAAATTTGTGTAACTTTGGCCTTTGTGTATCACCCGTACTCTCGGTGTTGTGTCACATGCCTGACTATCACCCAAATAATTTTTTTTGTTCTTCCTATAGATTTTTTCTTTTGTTACTTCCCCTGACCAATGTCGCATCATGCTTAGTTATTGAGATTTTAGCTATGTCCTAGTCCCATTTCTCTTTTTCGAATTCCTTTCACCAGTCAGCCCTTTTATTATTATTGATGTATTGTTCAGGTTCACATTTCCAGACTGCAGTGATGTACCAGGGACCCCCATGTTATGTATAATTCCCTTTGGTATGACCAGACTGGTTTTCAAGAATTTGCCTTAGGCCTGCTTCAATGTTTTCCAGCCTGACTGTCAGGGTAGCGATAGACTGGTTAACTGACTCAATATTATAGTAAGACAAGTTTTCCATCTCAATAGGAGATATCTTATGTTTACCTTTTTGAACATGACGAATTTTCAATGTCTATTTTAATTTGGTTTTCGGTTCCCTTCTGTTCCTGCTACTTTAATTTTTGGTGGGATCAGATGTGTCCTAATCATGCAAATATCAGGACCCTCTAGTTCTTGTCTTTTTGTTTGCACATTTGACTATTAGCCTGTGTATTGCATAGTGCACCTGATGCACAGTTTTTAAAGGAAGGTTTCTACATGTCCCTGATAATCGGTATCATGTGATTTCTCTATTGAGATGTTCTAAGGTAAGGAGGAACACCTAGACTTAATCATTGAGGCAAATATGTGTTTACCCCATTAGACAATGCCACTGTGTGAGGAAATCCATTCAGATAGAATTCTCATGTAGCTATAGATGGCAGAGAATAATGGAGAGAACCCAATTAAAGATGCTAGAGACCCTGTTTTGCCCTTCTGCCTTTGTCTTTGTATTTTATGCCCATGGTGTATGGCTACTCCTTTGAAGATTGCAGACCACCTGCTTGCAGTCCCCTTGTTAAAAACCATGAACTGTTTTTTTTTACTAAATTGAAGGAAACTAACAACTGTGGCACATTTCCTACGTCACTAGATTCTGCTGGTATCAAGTCATAATAACCTGCAGGACATTGATTTAAGCCTAATTCCCATCAGTGACAGCTACAGATGAAAGATGGACGTCTTGGCCCTACAGTCTCAGCACCCAGAAAGTAGCAAAGCTGGACAGCGATCGCCAGCGCATGGTATCGTACTTGCTCCATCAGACGGCGTTGGACATCACAAAACCAAAGTTTCAGTGTAAAAGAGCTAAAGAGAAGGATTCCTGTTGTTGATGGCAGAGCTGTTTTGAGGTTTCATTTCTCTACCTGTCATGTGCTGGTAACCTCTGACAGTGTGCAATCCCTTGAGCCCCTTGGCCTGAGTTTTGGCCACACACCCCCTTTTCTTTGCTCCAACGGAAGAAGGGCAGTGCACCGGAGATTTCAAGTTTGGAAAAAGGCACTGTATTGTGGTGCCCATGAAAGAGCAGCTTGAGCGTCCTCTGACACTAAATAATGAGTGTTGGAGTCTGAAAGTGCTGCTGAGCTTGAGCTATTTCCCAATTAATGGTGCTTGGGTCTGCACGAGATGATTTGTGCCCTTGATCAATGAAGAGCACATTGTTTGTAGTGTCTGCCACAGAGGAGAGACACTGGTGCATTGCTTTAAGACATTGAGACTTTCGAGTGAGCTGTGGGTGTTTGCCAGGAGGGCACTCAAACTAAGCAGTATTTTCTCACGAAGAGGCCTGAATTGAGAGGCCCATGCGAAAGAAAACAACAAAAGAAAATTTGATGGACAATAGAAGCCTGCCAGAGAGGCTTTTTGAACGGACTCTGGGCATAGTTGGTTTCACAAGAGGTTTCCGTGTGATTGTATAGACTAGGTGTTAGGAGACTGATTGTTTTGCTGGCATTGTTTTAAAGTACTATTCTGTTTAGTAAAAGCAGAATAAAGTCCATTTTCTGTGGAAAGAGTACCCCCTTTTCACTTTAGAGCATTGATGAGAGTCACCACTGTTCCACCTGAACATACAAAAATTACTGAAATGCAGAGGAGCCCTAAAAATGTTACTAGATAATTTTAGGATTTGCTTTTTGGTTAGGGTTGTGAAAAATTATTATTTCATTTGTATTAGTGGTCACTACTTTCTCCCGTTGTCTATATGTTCTTAATAACGTGTTTTCTAGTGTCTTTTAAACATGACGTTGTCATTTATGGGTGGGATTGTTTTTCTCTACTCAATTGACTTCTGCACCCACTTCCCAACCTATGTCTTTTCCTACTATTGTTTCTTTGCACTCTTTTCACCCTTTTCCTGAACATGAGCAGGTTAGAAGATCAGAATTTGTAAGCAATTCTTTTGTACAGCTTCTGCATCAACACTAGATAGTAGTGAACATCACTAATTGTTGGGTGTGTGATCTTATGCCACCTACTGCAGATAGAGGTATTCCTTATTTTGTCCTGCCATATGTGGCCTTTTGTGCTACTTCATGTTCGAGGAGACCTGTCCAGAGAGAGTTACCAAGTACTAGAATTTTGCTCCAGCAACATCTCCATGGCCTTATAAACATAGACCTGGACTCAGATTAGCATGAGAATAGGTTTATTGCCTATGTAAGGGCAAAAGGAGGGTTTGTGGTTCTAAAAATTCTGGACCCATGTAATTTACTTTGCCACAGCAGTACGATTTTAGTATCAAAAGACCGATAATGACTAGTACACTAAGCATGAGCATTTTCGCTCAATTCCAGCAGCGTTTTCACCTCGAAATCGCCATTTTCGTCCTGCACTCGTGGCTCCCATTTTATACACAGCAGCCATTTTTAAAAGTTGCCCTCACATAGGCTTATAATACAGTCAGATTTGATTCCAAGGACACGTACACCTTGATTGACTTTTCTCTGACCTGGGCAAGCTGGAACCATTGCCTCAGGCCAAACCTGTTTGGTCAGTCCCTCTCCCAGTGGCCGAATCAGATAGCATCAAGGCACACCATGCCATAAAACCCTTATTATCGCTCACACACCCTGCCTAATCTTGCTCACACCTGCACCTGCTCTTTTCTTCCTCTTACTTTACTGCCCGTTTTTATTAAGGGTCCACACTTATCTGATGTAAAATACTAGGCCTTGCCGGGTAATTTATTATGGGTTGGATGACATGAAATATGAGGTTTCATCATGACACTGTTTTTTTCCTTTGTAGTGAAAACATGTGAATGACCAACCACAATGTCAAGAATGTTTGCCTGAAGCTTAAAAAACTGTATATAAGGAAACCTGACTTTGCATTGAAACACAGTCTCCTGAGAACATACAAATCGTGCTGTTGTACTTCTAGGACACTTGTCAATTGGTTGCAGCCAATAAATTCGATCTTTGACTTCACCTAGAAGACTCTGAGTTTCTGTAGTCTGAATCAGGAAAGTACCCGAGGTCTTTGGGTGTACCCTGGCACCGCTGGGTTACCGGATCAGTACCGGTTCTGAAAAACCCAGTACCTCAGGCTCTCCTAAAAAGATGCCATTTCAGGGCTAAAAAAGATTCCAAACTGGCAAAATGGGAATCTTTGTTGACTGATGTTAGGAAATAAAGACCAACGTTTATTCTGGGAAATCCTGGCTGGCAAGGGAGGGGAGACATCTACTCAGATTTCTTGCAGCATTACTGCTGCTGCCCAGGTTGGCCACTTCAATCAGTTATACGCAGGGACTGTGGTTGAGGACTGCGCTTAGCGTGATGTGGTGGGGTTTTCTGTTCTTAGAGAGGGGATTGCCCACTTAAGAATGATCCTGGTGACATGGATGCAACATGCAAAATCTTTGGCTCAGTTGAGACTGTTGTTCCGGGGTGGGCGAGTATTGTTGTGGGGTAGATGCTCCATAAGGGCCAGTACTACCAGGCAAGAGAATGAAGATATAAGGTCCATTCTGGCCAGTGAGGTCACAGAAGCGATTGACTGGATTACCTCAGTCAAAGTTCCAGGGTTAGACAAGGTGCCAGGGGACTTGTTCAAGGCAGATAAGGATATCTGGAGCATTTACTTCACCTCGTATTTTAATGCCATAATGGGTGGATCGCCCATGCCCCACCACATGTGCAGGGGCAGAGATCATCCCAATTTTTTATTTTAAGAGGGGTCCAAAATTGTTACCTTCTTATTATCAGTCAATTAACCTGAATGACTCCTCCCGGAAGCTCTTTAGCAGGATTATGCTAGGTAGACCTGATGCTTGGATAGAAGACGTGGGTTTGCTCATTCCTTTGCAGGCTGGGTTTGGGGCTGGGACTAGCACCATCGACCAAGTGTTTTGTTTACAACTTATATTTTGGGAAATGTGTCACCTTGGGGGTGGTCACCTCTATTTTTTTGTGTGGAATTCTGGTCTGCCTTTGACCCTGTGTCAAGGGAGGACCTGTGAAGGGTTATGACTGACCCTTGAGTCCCTAACTACCTTGTTGATGACATCAGTAGGCTTCATCTAAATATTTATGTGCAGGTCAGGTATAGGTCCCTCGGAAAATTGACCTCACCCATTTTGGTCACAGTGGGTGGTAGGCAAGGGTGTGCCCTTGCCCTGACACTGTTTTTAATATATATTAATGATTTGTGGATGAGTTAGAGCTACGTAATCACGATGTCCCTAGCCTGGCTAACAGGATGGCTCTAGCGCTACTGTTTGCCGATGATACCCTGTTGGTTTCTAAATCCTCTATGGGTATTCAAAACGTATTAAATTGATGTGGAGTTTTTTGTAAGCATGGATGCCTTGAAATTAACCTTTCCAAAACCAAGTAGGTGTTTTTCAATCCATGCCCATTGGCATGTTCCCTTCCAGTGTTAGATGGCATCCTCCTGGAGAGAGTCCACACATTTGAATTCTTAGGGTGCGTGGTACAGAACAATTTGGTTGGATGCCACAGATCCAAAAGAAAAGATTAAAGCTGGAGCAATAAACAGGGGGTATAGTGAGGGCCATACAAGGCACAACACTTTGCCCTATTTCCCCAGCACTACAAACTCTGGGGACATGAAAATGTTGGTGAACTGAAACTGGTGGAGAACAGGTTCCTGTGCTCTCTAATAAATCTCCCAGTTAGTACCCCTGTCTTTCCAATGTGGCTCGAGATGGGTCATAGATCCCTTGTTTATAAAGTTGTCCTTAGACCTCTGATGTATTGGAGGCAAATATGGGCATCTCCCAATTGTTGTCATATCAGAAGTGTTTAGAGGCATTAGAATCTATTGAGCCTGTTCTCATGTTCCACCCCACGTACTATGCATCCATGAGGAAGTGGATTTTGCCTCTATGTCACAATTTGGGGATTAGGGACTATAAGACTGTGATCAGGATGTTAAAAACCAACACATCCCAACCCTTTATTTTTGCTGTCTCCCATTTTCCATTACATACGTGGCAGGTTCTGCAAAAAAAATCTGATCTCATGAATGGAGTGTTGGTCGGCTTGTGCCTCCAGCTATGTATGAATTTCTGGCTAAATGTATTTTTATATTGGTTCATATGTGACTGGCTTTTTATTATTGATTATGATTGCACTTTACGATTTATGCTGCTATTCGGGTGAACAATTCCTTTTTTTATCTAACAAATGTCTTTAATTGATCTTACTATTTTAAAATGCTTTTCTTGTACCTGTAGGTATTTATTTCTATGCTTTTGTGGCAAGTCACCGAACTAAAGATACAATGATTTTGTGTTTCTGTCTGCATGAAGGAGATTTGCCTCCAACTCAACATAGGGCAGACAGAGAGTGTACTCTTTAGTAAGGCCTCTCGGGTCTAGACTGGTCAGCGCCTCCCTTTTTTTGGGACTTACCAGCTTTGGCCATAGCGCCAAGGTACTGTGTAGGAAGTTAATTGGTCATGCTTATCAGGTGTCCATTACATATCATAACATAACATAACATAACATTACATATCATAACATAACATAACATAACATGACATAAGATAACAGAACAAGACATAGCATATAAGAGGCAGAAAGCAGGGAAGCAAAAGTATTTGCAAGAATGAGATAATATGAAGACACTGTTGGAAATTAAAACAGACACTCATCATCGTCATTATCTCTCTCTATGTGTTTTCATATGTGTATTGGCATTCCTGCAATTACCCAACACCATAAATCTTTCTTTTCCGTTTTTCAGCTTCAGAGGTCTCACAGCATTTTTGTCATGACACACTGATGAGCCTTATTGGCAGGAATCTGTTTATGATTACTAAGCATTTTCAGACGTTTCTGTCTTTGGAAGAAGTAAGCATGTTAATGGTGGCAATGTCATTACATTTAAATGATTCAAGAACTGCATGTTATAATACCTTTTTACAACTACTGTGATACTATAAGACTCACTACAATGTGCTATTCACAAACTGCACTTACACATTTGTAGTAACTATCTACCTCAATTTTTTCTATGGGAGGGTGTTGTAGTACTAGTGGTTGGCCATGTGTAGTTATTACAAACATGCAGTTTGTGAATACCAAATGTAGTAAAATTACTGAAAAGCGTAAAAGTGTAAGCTACCTTTGTGACTCAAGCTCTATGTGCTTGCTTGCAGTAACTAAGGATAAAACTCCTGCCGGAATACCTTTACCATATTCCATGCATTATATCAAATTAAAGTAATATCATATCAACTACATTGACCTAATCATTACATTTCATTGTAAGTATAATTATATGATGTGACGTGAAGAATAGAGCATTATGGCCCGCTGTTGTTGGCTACAATGGTTGTTATAGGTCCGTTAGCCAAGTTTATGCCACCAATGTAGGTGAGGGCCCATAATATGGACGAATATAGCTGCATGGAAAGTATAGTTAAGTATATGTGTGTTAGCAATGGGGTTTCTGGATGGCTACGTTTTGCACCTAAGTCATGCAGAACCCACCCACTCTAGTCAGGGCAAGGGAGTTACACGTCCAAGATAAACCCTGCTCACCCCTTAGTAGCTTGGCACGAGCAGTCAGGCCTAACCCGTAGGCAATGTGTAAAGTGTTTGCACAACACACACAACACATGTGACTCAAGATGTACACCAAAAGGTAAATACAACAAGGAGCTATGTAAAAATAAACTATATTCCACAAAACATAATTAGACCAAACGTTACACGTCAGTAATACCCTGCTACCTTGGCAGTTTGTCAGAATGTTACACAAGTTACTAATACTTTGCAAGAATAAGCAGTTGTCACAATGGAACACGTAAGTAATCAGGGTTCTGCAACATAAACAGTATACATAAACAATAAAGAAACATATGTACTTGTCATGAACACTTCCTAAATATCCATAAAAGGAACATTATAAAATCATATGGCAAGTTACCAACACATATAAGTCTTCAGGCCCATAAAAGAAGCATCAGCCTATATAAGTTACACCCTGTAAAAACCATACCTCATCACAATTCCAGCCAGTCCCTAGAAAGAAGTATGTTTCCTAAGAAGAGTACCTGTTTTTTATGAGGTGGACACTTCTAGTGCCAATATCTCGACAGTGCTCCTCGGTGCGAAACGGGGCCACGTGTTTTCCTGGAGGAGAGGGGTGGTCTACACCCTCTCCTATGGCCTTATAAAGGGCCCCTCCTGGGGCCCACAATCTCAGGGGGCCCCTCCGGGGCCTTTACTAGCCCTCCAACTAGGGGGACCAAAACCCAGCAAATGCCTTGGGGCCATCGATGGGGGCCTCTCCCGACTCCCGCAGGGTCCCGGAGAGGTGAAACACAGATAAGGATTGGAGCGTTCTGCTCCTCTGGCAGCAACCAGGGAAGGTTCCCCTCACCTTCCCTGAGTTCTGCTTTCAGGGCGGCCCTGGGATCCGGAGGAGACCTCCTTTGAGGTCTCTCTCCTGCCTGGAGCCGCTGTCTTCCACTCACCTGCACTCAATTTGATGTGAGAGTGTGTTGTGCCTCATCCCGGCTGCAGCGGTGATCCGGCCCTGAATGAGGGCTTTCGGGTGCCCCAGGAGCACTCTTCGGAATGAGCCGATAGGAGCACGCTTGCTCCAGTTTCCTTTTCTTTGTGTCCTGGGGCCACTAGGGAGCGCTTCCTCTGATTTAGATGCCCAGGCTGCGGCAGTGATTTCCATGGTGGTGCAGCACTTACGAGCGCTGGGGCATTTCCAGGGAAATCAGGGTCGGGCAGTGATTGTTTCAAAACCACAAAGTGCTTTTCAAAGCACAGGGAGCCATTGACAGGCCAGAATCATGGCGATGATTTCTTGGAGGCAAGAAGTGCTTTTTCAAGTGCAGGAGAACATCCCTTCAGCCCGAGTTGCGGCGATGATTACCAGCACAGCAATGCGCGTAGAAGCATCACGGCACCAAGAAGCGCTCTCTAGGCGCTTTCAATATCTGCAACAGCACTCCTTGTGATGGGGATAATTGCAGGGGACAGGGGCCACAGCACCCTTCACATGGAGACAATCAAGAAGAGAAGCACAGGGCTGGTGGGCACAGCAGCAGCAGTCCAAAGTGGGTCCTGGTGAGTCTATTTCAGGTAAGTCTCTTCGATCCTCAAGAATGTCCAAATTGTGGGGAAAATTCCCCTGTACTTATACTCAGTTTACAGTGTCTTTTACAATGAGGAGGAGAGGGTGTTTCAACCAGTTACAACTGGTTTCTGGGAGTGCCCCTTCTCTCCTCCAGCACAGGCTCCAAACATCAGTGGGGTGTAAACGACCCTATTGTGTGAGGCCAGAGCACAGCCTTTACAAATGTAGGTGTGCCCTACCTCTCCCTTCTCTCATCCCAGGAAGACTATTCAGCAGCTGTGACACCTTCACCCTCCCTGTGTACAGGCTGTCTGAAAAGTATGCACAAAGCCCAACTGTCAGTCTGCCCAGACGTGGATTGGAGTCAAGCTGCAAAACACCAGTCATAAGCACAGAGAAATTCTCACTTTCTAGAAGTGGCATTTCCATTTCTGTAATAGTAATAAAAAAATACACCTACACAAGTAACCACCATTAAAACCATACCAAACATGCCCTCGTGAATCAGACAATGCCCCTTACACATAAGGCAGGGCATTTCTAATGCAATACTATGAGAAGGCAGTACTCACAGCAGTGAGACACCAAGTTAGGCTGTTTGTCACTACCAGGACAGACCACGCAACCTGGCACATGTCCTGCCTTTTACATACATGGCACCCTGCCTGTATAGCTACCTAGGGCGTACCTTGGGGGTGACTTACATGTAGGGGAGTTCTGGGCCTGGCAAGTAAATTTAGGTGCCAGGTCCCTATGGCAGAGAACTGCGCACACAGCCCCTGCGCTACCAGTCCTGAGATAGGTTTAAAAGGCTACTTTACTGGGTGGCACAAGCAGCCCTGCAGGCCCACTAGTAGCATTTCATTTACAGGCTCTGGGTATAGGGATACCACTTTACAAGGGAGTTATAGGTAAATTAAATATGCCAATTGGGTATAAGCCAATCATACCAATTTTACAAGGGAGATCACGTGCACTTTAGCACGGATTAACAGTGAGAAAGTGCTCAGAGTCATAACGTCAGCCAACAAAGGTCAGAAAAATAAGGAGGCAAAAGGCAAAAAGTCTGGGGAATGACCCTGTAAAAGGGCCAGGTCCAACAATGTGGAGATAGGAATAGTAGTTATATTCTTCCCATGACAATGTAGTGGTCGCTAATGTGGTGAATGTTGTAGGTAGACATTATCAATCTCGATTATGACTCACCACAACCTGACTGCGATAATTATTGCATTTCTTAAAATACGATTCCCTGGGAAATGGAATTTAACAATTGTGATATTTACATCTATTAAAGATTCAACCCTGTATAATGGGGCATAACATACAGATTTTTATGACATTTTACCTTCGGTATGTTTTGCAATGTTTGACCTGATTAACTTTACCTAAGAAAAATGACTGGGGGTAATGTCTGTTGCAAAATTCGGAACACTGTAATTAAAAGTAGTAGGAGTTGCTGTACATATGGGAATTACATAGGATGTTCGTATTAAGGGCCGTCAAGTAACCCACCTGTCTCTCCTATTGATGTAGGTCTCCTTACAGGACTGTCACAGAGAATTCTAGTTGTCTACAGTCCATCAGGTAGATAGACGTTCCCGTGTTTCTTGGTCGCCATGCCATTGAGGATGTACATTTCAATTTATAAATAGGAGCTAGAATTTGTCGTATCTTTTGACGTAAATTGGCGCTAGCATAGCACTGCCAATTGTAGAAACAGTGGCTGTCGAAGCATTAATTTAAATATGTATTTCTTGTACGTCAAACTTAAGTGGGTTCTTCTTTCCTCATTTGTGTTCACAGAATATGACACGTTTTAGAATTTCAATTATCACACATACAATTCCATTTTTCCTCAAGCTATGAAAGCAGACTTGCAGACTCTACAAAAATTTACTCTGTAGAACAAAACTATTGGAACATTCTTAGCTAAATGAATTGTCAAGCTGGAAACAAACATTTAATTGCACTTTGATGCACTTCCAGGAGAAGTACTGGAAATGGACGATAAGCAGTAGCTGCTGCTGGTTCATATTTGAAATTAATTTGGCACATTACGTTTTTGCTTATGGCAAATAGTTCTTTAAAATCTGGTTTTGTGGTTCCGACAAGCTACAGTACTTACTTAATCTCTTTGTTTATGTTACATATGACAAAACGTTTTCACACATCAGCCTGAGGCAAGTTATACTAAATGAAATCTTTCTTCAGTTTTTATGACAATTTGTTCTTCTCGTGGTACGGAATGAAATCCCTGTTCCGCTCACTACTGTAACAGCACCTTATTTAAATTGATTTAATTAAAAGGCATGCTCAGCTAACTTTAAGTTTTAAAGTTATAAGCGGAAGCCATCAGGATTCATTTCACACAATCTGGGATTTAGACACTTAATATTGGCTCAGTGGGTGGGCTAAAATTGCTTTTGACCCCTAGGTCAATTCATACTGGTCTGAAAGATTGCTATTCACCTTTCTGCTGCTAGTTCAAATCTGATCCTAATAATTGGTAGTTACCCAAAGTGATTCTCATTTGAGAAAATGTCAATCCATTGCTACATGTGTTGTGAATGTGTGACTCACTTCATCATAGCAAAAGGTGATTTTTTCAGTCCCAAATATAGTACTGGAAGCATTAACCGCCGTAAACGTGACTCTCTGTGATGGGTTGCAAAATCAGGTCATTGGATGACTTAAGAGAGCTGAGAAATGCATGGCTCAACATTCCATGGTGGCTCTGTTTAAAGGTATTAGGCACAATTAAGTAAATACTTTAGAGGCCTGACTGGACTTCCTTTGTAGGCAGCTAGAGATAAAAGCCAGTGATCCCGTATTTGCACTTAAGTGGTCAGATGCATAAAATTCGTATGGGTCGCAAGAGACCCGCCTCATTAATATTCATGAGGCAGGTTGCTTGCAGTTTTCGACCCATTTGGGAATGGCCACAATCACAGGGAAGATTTCTTTTAATTTTTTAAGAGTAGGAATTAGTCTGTGGGACCACTGTCTGCTGTTAATAATCATTTTCGCTACCATTCTCAAAGGGGAAGGAGTCCCCTTGAACTCCCTCCTCTTTGCAAATGGGTTACCAGCAACTTGACGTTGGTGATAACTGCAAATATTTTGTCACCACGGTCACAAAACTTTCCTTCATGCCATTGTGATTCTGTATTAGGAAGGGGCGCCCTAAACAAGCCCCCTCCTAATTCTGAATCGCAAAAGCAAAATGCAATTTCGTAAACAAGTTACTGAGTCGCATTTTGCTTTGGTACATGGAAAAAAAAAAAGGTTTCCGGTCTCAAACGACCCGATGGGCCATTTGAGACCAGAAAAATGTCTTTGTACATCTGGCCCAAACTGTCTATATACTAATGGATTCAAAGATCATGAAGGCAGCAATTGTGACAGATTGGTGCTGCCACTTTTTTCTTTTAGTTTTTAGCTATGTTCAGTAGAAAAAAGAGAGGACCCTGGTGAAAACTTCCACTCACACAGCAGTACTCAATGAAATATTAGATTCTCAATATCTGTAATCAAAAACTGAAATAGTGCACCTACTTAATATTCAGAGCGAGGGATTGCTTGAATGTACTTATTTTTCACTTGTTAAGAGGTGAACTGTTGCTTTTTCAGTTAATCTGTGCAGATATTCTGAAAAATAAAAGTTGTTTTCATTAAATCTTTATGCATTAAAATAGGTATAACAGATTGTTTCTAAAGGATTATCGGTTATTAAAATGAATATTGCCAATCTATTATTAAAAATATGCTTTTCGGTTATTAAAATGAATATTGCCAATCTATTATTAAAAATATGCTTTCTTAATGTGATGGCATTTTGCACAAAGTTTAGTGTTTCCGTTTCATCTGAGGAGCTATAGCTTCTCTCGAGGTTTGTTTGGATCCTTAACCCACAGAAAAGGCAATCATTTATTTATCAAAACGTTTTGATATATTGACAAATCTGAATCGATTTCGGCTGAGTTAGGCCCTAAATGCCTCCTGCGTATCAATACACTAAATTGCGAGGGGTAGCTGCAATTACAATAATATCACAAGAAATGACCACATATGATCTTTGACACAGAATGTTCCCAGATAGCGGTGTCATTTGACCTTAGTCCTCATCACAATAACTGAAATTTTTTAAATTAATCACCTCTCTAGCACTCTAATATATAACAAAACAACAGTTGCTAACACAGATAAATGTCCATTTTATATACCATTCACATTTTGAATACGGTGCCGATATGACAGGAACTTTGCACATTTCACCTCTCAATTGCATGAAATAATATGTGTTTGTTGGAAGAGGAGTGTAGGAGGCTGGCTCGCTACATAGTGTATTAAAATGAGGTGCACTGTGCAGAGAGTGAAATCTACCCCACTATGTATCCAGAGCTAAAAAGCAGACCACCTAATGCTTTGAGTTTGTGTAGTGTGGGCGAGCCGTTAGACTTATCTTGGAGATGTACTAAGCATTTGTTGTTCTCACAGTATCAATAAGGGGGACACACACTCGGAAGAATAACTCAAGACCAATTTACAAAAAATATTTCTGAATTTTATAAAATTTAAAAAACCAAAATCATCAATATCTGGTAAGTACTTCTTTTGTTATGATTTTTCAAAGTTTAGAATATATACACTTTTTTTGCATAACTACGCACCTGGGGAATTAATAGGAAAAACTTTACAATTGTATATAAAACCAGGCAATGCTCTCACAAGTCATAACTTCTATTTTTAGGTTGAGGCCATTGAGATGTCCTGTGGTCCTACCCAAGAAGTTCGGGCAGTTTCTGGTTAAAGTGGGAGCAGCAGCTAAATCTTTTGAACTCGTGTACTATGGAGAAGGGGAACACTTGTAAACACACTGCACAGATGGACTTAAAGGTAAGTCAGGTGGGTCCCCTTGTAGTGTAGAGATCACAAGTGGTTAGGAACCCCAGGGCATAGCTGGTTTTCCAATGCTGGGGCCAGGGATGGGGGAGGCCAGGTGCAGTGCAGACAGGTCAGCCAAGAGTCGTGCGTCAAGGAGTCCTTGGAACCAGGAGCAGTTCACTAAGAGGGTAGATTACAGGTCAGCGGTGCCACTCTGGAGGGTGGATCTTGGGTGCCCTGGAGTGTCCTGATGCCCAGTGACTAGTGCTTGCATCTAGGCTTTTGAGAGTCCAGAGTGAACTTTCTTTCTTGGTATCTGATATTGCGGGACTAGTACCCCAGGCAATGGCACGTCTCAAGGCCCTGAAAGTCGCAGTGCGTCAAACTTGGCACGCTGGTAGGTTTTGTTCTTCGGGTCTGTTGTGTGGATTTTGATTGACCTGCTGGGTCCAGTTCATTGATCAGTGGCCAGTCAGTGAATTAGATTTCAGTGGTTTCTTGCTTATAGGATGCAGGAGCATGATACCTTCACTCTGAGGTAGATTCTTGGCAATATCCAGAATGGTGGAGGTGCTCTGAGTTTCATAGAGTCCTTCAGGTTACCAGGCAACACCTCAGGGGTGATTGTCGAGTCCTCAGAGCAGCATGCAGGGTTTGGCCCTTTTTTATTTGTGAAGCAAGACTTCCTTGTGCCTCCCGTCAAATCTGATCTGTAGGTCTAGGGCTGACTACTAAATACTGCATTTAGTGAGTGTTAGGGCGAGTACCTGGTAGTGACCACTTGGCCAACTACCTTAGGGTGGCTACACCTACTAAGTGACCACTTCTGTGGGAAAGGGTCACTATACCTAACCCTAAATGGCTATTTTCCTACATCCAAGATTGAGGAAAATTAAATTGAATGCTCATCTCACATGGCACACCTGAGGGGTGGTAGATGCTGAGGGGCGCTCCTCCTACTTTGGCTAAGTTCTCCTGCCGGTTTTACCACTCAAAGTAAGGAAAAAATACATTGGACAGCCATCTGCTGGTAGCAGAAGAGGCTGGGGTCAGATTTCAAAGGCGGTAAAGCCTTTGAAGCTGACTGCTGGTGCAGGGTGCCTGTCTGGGGGAGGAGTTGTAACATCTCCACCCAGGAAAGGCAGGAGTCCATACTTCTGTCTGATGATGGCAGGCTCGCTAAGACCAGTCAGCAACCATGCCAGGGCACATCTAAGGTGCCCTCTGAGTACACCTTATAATAAATACAACACTTGAATCAGTGTGGGTTTATTATTTTGAGTTGTTTGATAACAAAAATCCATGATTTCAGAGAGGCCATCATGTAGATGGGGAATTCGTAATTACATGTGTCCAGCACATGTATTTGCTATGGCTTTCTTGTACACTTACTATGTTTCAAGGTTTTGCAAAGACACCATAGGGGCATGTTGGCTCATGCACACATATGCATTAGTGTTGGAAGACTTGCCAGATGGGTGACATACCTACATTGCCTGCAGTGTTAGTGGACATGGCATTTTTGGTGAGTGCCATGTAGAGTTTGTAACTTTTAAATGCACCTCCTCATGCACTTGCAATGGCAGTATGCACAAACCTAGTGTGGGGTCTCTCAGAGTGACACAATTGGTGCTGCAGCTCTGAGGGTCTCTCGTACCCATGCCCTAGGTACTAGGGGCTTACTTGGGTGGCTGAAGTGCAAACATAGTAGAAATCTGGGAACCTTCGCAGCAGGGGCCCATGCCACTTACAGTTTAAAACCATCTCATTTTACAAGCAAAAAGTGGGGGGCTACCATGTCAAAAGAGGCCCTTTTTCACAAGGAGAATAAAGAGTGCCACAGAAACATCAAACAACACTAAGAAGACAAAATACTTACACCACAAGCTGATGTAATTTAATTGATTCTCTAGTCCTTACCCACGGCAGGAAATGTAAAAGACAAAAAACAATTAAAAAATAATAGTAGTTTTCTCTATGTGCATTTCTTCATGTAGATCATATATTGAATGTGGACTTATTAACATGTGGACTTATTAACATGCATTATTTGTCAACATTGTATACAGTTTTTATTAGTATCGCTGTAGGAGGCTGGTCCTCTAAGTATTGTGCAAAACCAGGCACACTAAGTAGAGGGTCCGGTCAACCACACATTGGTTTACAGAGGTAAGAACTAGACCACCTAATGCTCTAATTTTTATGGTAGCTTGGTTGAGCAGTTAGGCTAATCTTGAAGAAATGCAAAGCATTTGTTGTACTCACAGTATCAATAAATGAAGATACACACTCAAAAGAATAACTTGAGACCAATTTACTAAAATAGTACAGATTTTTTCTAAAATTTGTAAGGCAAAGATCAATAAAATCAAGTAAGTACTTTTTAAGTTATGAATTTTCAAAGTTTCGAAAATATTGCAGTTCTGTTCTCAGCGGAGGAATCAATGTAGAAATACTTTTAAAAAGCACAGAAAATCAGGTAATGTGGTCATTTTACAGATAGGTTGAGGTCATCGATGGGCCCAGTGGAACAGCTGGAGAAGTTTGGGCAGCTACTGGTTTTGGCGGGAACAGCAGCAGAACATTGTTGCAGCTGGTGCAAGGCCATTGCGGAGGACCACTTGGAAAAGCACTGCACAGGTGGACTTCAAGGTGAGTCCTATGTGTCCCCTTGGAGTGTTGAGGTCACAAAGGATGAGGAACTCTTAGAACACAGTTGGATCTTCGGTGCAGGGCACAGGGCTGCTTTGGTGTAAAGTGAATTAGTAAGCTAGGAGCTGTACTCAAAGGTGCCCTTGGAAGCAGGAGGTAGGTCAATTTGAGGGTCACTGGCAGGTCTGGTGAGAGGTCCTGGTGTTTTCTGAAGTCCCTTGACTCGGGCTCCCTCCTAATCACTTTTCAGTTTAGGTTGGACTGTCCTACTGAGTGTCCGATGTTGAGTGATCAGTACCTAGGGCTATTACATGATTCGACCACTGGAGGTTGCAGTGCCACCAACCTTGGCACACTGATCAGATTTGCCATAGCAGTTCCTTGGGTGAAAGTTGGTCTGGCTGTGGTGTCTGGTTCCTTGGTCAGCAGACGGTCAGTGAACTGGACTTCACTGGTCTTTTAGTCTTTGTTGCAGGAGAGTGATGCCGTCACTCTGAAGGGAGATTTTTGGCATTTTTTAGAAGAGTGGAGGTCCTTTTGGGGTTTGTAGAGTCCGTCCGATGTTTGAGCAACACCTCAGCGGCGATTATCAAGTCCTGGGTTCAGCAGGCAGGATGTGGCTCCTGTTTCTTAGTGCAGGGGACTTAAGTTCTCACAACGTGGATCTTCTTTGTTGCTGGTCTTCGTGTGTCCTTAGAATATTAATCTTTGGTCTAGCGGTGCCCACTAACCACTGTATTCAATGGGCGTTTAGAGGAGTACCTAGTAGTTCCCAATGGGTCATCTACCTTAGGGTGGTGACACCCACTAAGTGACCATTTCCTGTGGGCAGAGATCACCTTGCACACATGATTGGCTATTTTCCTTCCATACAAGATGGAGGAAAATGAAATGGAGGGGTTACCACACATACAACACCCGAGGGTTGGTGCAAGCTGGGGCTGACCACTCTTCCTCTCCTTTGTGTGTTTTCCCGCTTTTGCTTCCACCAAAAGTGGGGGCTTGCAACATGGGCAGTCATCTGCTGCTAGCCCAGGCTTGGGGTTGCAGGAGCTCTCATCCTAGGGTTCCAGAATCTTCTCTAGTGGTAGCAGGCTGGTTGTGACTGGCCCGCAGCCATGCCAGGTTTAGTTAGTTTTGCATGGGTCACCTCTAAGTTGGCCCATGGGTACATTTTGAAATAAATCCAGTACTGGTACCAGTTTGGATTGATCATTCTGAGGGTTCAGAGTGGCCAGTATGTAGCTGTAAAACTCGTATTGACCATTGTCAAGCACTTGCATTTAAAATGGCTGCTCTATTCACGGTCTATGTCCTAGGTTTGGCAAGAACACAGCAGTGCACCCTGCCTTAGGGCTGGAAGGCCTGCCAGAGGGTTGACTAACCTATATTGCATGCACAGCGCAGTGGACAGGGCACACAGGCTGTGTGCCATGTCGAGTTTGCATTTTAGGATTGCACCAGGACATTCAGCCTGGAATGGCAGTGCTGGGTGCATATGGATGTATGGCTCCTGAGGGTGGCAAAATCTGTGCTGCTGCCCTCAGGGGCTTACCCTTAGTACCTATACCTTGGGTACCTAGGTACCATTTGCTAGGGATTTATAGTGGCAGCTAAAGTTGTCAATTGTGCCAACAGTTTAGGCAAAGAGATCTGACCCAGGAAACCTGGTTAGCAGGGCTCCTGGGCACTAACATCTTTGAGATTACATCAAATACCAGACAAAGGGGTAGATTTAAGAAAAGTGCATCTAGTGCAGTGCCACTTTCCTTGTGCCCCTTAGCACCCCACTACCGCCACCATGGGTGCATCATACTTAAAATAAAGTGCAAATTGGCACAGGGTAGGGGGCAATAGCATCACATTTTGTAATGCTATTGATGTACGGTTCAGGGTTAGCACCAACATTTTGGTGCTAAGCCTGAACAGTACATAGAGGCCCATTCTAGAGGAGCACTGTAAAAATGCTGAAAAAAATGCGGAAAAAAATCTTTTAGATTTCTTTGAACTATTTCTTTGGCCCCACCTAACGGTGGATTTCCCCCATGTATGCATTATGCCTGGTGCAGGCATAATGTGGCACAAGGAGTTACAAAGTTGCGCAATGCATGCATCGCGCCACTTTGTAAATATAGTGCAGTAATTTTGGTCTTGTTGGGTCACATTAGCATATAAAAAAATTACGCTAATGTGGCACAAAGAGACGCTATTCGCTTTTAAATCTGGGCCAAGTGGGGGCTAATCATGCCAAAAGAAGGCTTTTCTCACAATCGCATCTAAGATATCACTACTCACTAAAGCAAAAGCTGAGGTATTTATTTAAATTGCATCATTTTCCCTGTATTTCAAATAATGATAATGAGCAACAACGAATTTGGAATGTGTATTTTTTATTTCATGTTGTTATTTTAAATTGCACCTTCTGTTCTTGGCCTTGCCTTTGCCACCACTGAGGCCAGGAGTTGCAACAACAGTGCCAGGGGTTGCAAGAGAAAGCCAGCGATTGCAGCTGTTTTCCCTGGCAACCCCTAAATATTGTCTATTGTCTATTGTCTGCCACCATTGGAATTGTGTTCTGCCCTTTTATTATATCTCAATTATTTATTATACAGGTTTTGACTGTTTAGTGTGGGTAAGTCTCACTGCTTGTGTCTCACTCACAGTAATCACACACTAAATTAAATGAGCATGTTTACCACCAGTGTCCACGTTTCAAGATGAGGCTGCTACCAAACAGCTAGGGTAAGCTGCACTTGGCTGGTTACAGGTGAACACATGTCCACGCATGGGTGCACACATGTGCGAGCTGCACATGTGGAATTACTTTTGTTGTCAAGACCGGTAACTGTGCACAGGTAGCCTGGTGCAGAGGAGACTGTCTGCAAAGTTAGATGCTGTCCTGCAATATGCCTTGTAATATTAGTGGGCACTAATAGATTAAGTCAGTATGGTTTACTGTTTTGTCTACAGTAGCACTGTATTATGCACATGGGAGGAAATCTGCCTTGAAATACAGTTTTTTTCCCCTTACGCCTACAAATATCTGTAAGGTATGAAATTGGGGTGAAAGATGTGCATCCAGTTTTAAATACGCAGAACCCAAAATCTTAGATGTACGATAAATGGGTCACCCAGAATTTTCATATTTCTCTGGTTCAGCTCAGCTCAGAGTTTAGGCCTTTTGTAACCCTGCTGGGCCGGAGGGAACAAACACAGCGCTTCACTCAGCTCCTGAGGTTGACGGGGAAGAGAGGAAAATCTCCATCTGTTAATTAGCTGCCACACTGTACCAGGGCTGGGACAGCTCAGGCCTGCGGAACAAAAGAGACAGCACAGACAACAGGAGACAACACAGGAGGGTCTTCCCCTTTGAGTTTTTTTTTAGAAAGAGGCTGTCAGTGATGCCCACTAGAGGCAGAGCTGAAGTCCCCAGAGGAGATGTGAATAGAATACTTTTTGACAGCACCATCTTGAATTGCCCTGGCATGCTGTGCAGAAGGGTCAGGACAGTGTGGATGCATTATGTGGTACCATAGGACTGGCCAGGGGCACCAGCTTTTAGAATGTATCATCCCTATTTCAAAACCCTTGCACAAAGGAGAAAAAGTTGCTGTTATTGGATTTACATACTGGAACTGGACAGCGGCAGCAGCCATGGACAATGGAGCAGACAAGGCCCATGATGCCCTAATTGACTAAGGACTCTCCCTACACTCAAAACATTTCCTGAATGTAAGTCTGGGCCTCGGAGTAAGTAACTGAAGGATGTGAGGAGGGTGCGTTTTTGGAAGCCTTGGTTCACTGATGAATGATCCTCCTGGAAAAAATTGGCGTGTCCACTCTCTTAGCCACATGAAGGGGAGTAGCATGCGCGTGAGTGAATCCAAAAATATATGGCTGCTGATGTGTGCTGTTTACCAGAATAGAGATCTGTTCAAAGATCATATACAAACCTATGTGTCAGCAAACTGCTGTTTTTTGGCATGTGGGGAATTGGCAATGAAGACATTTTCCTTGAGTAAATGGCTTCATTATTTAGGAACCACAGTGACATGTTCTGTAAATGATAGCATAAAGGTTCATGCTCTTCATATTTAACTGCAAGAGAGGTTCACATTCAGGAATTTGTTAAGCAATTACACTAATATTTTCAAACTACATGAAAATAAATTACATTTAAAATGTACATGTGTATAAATATTTGCAATCAGTAAGTCATACTATATAAAGAGTTCATAGTTGCTTCACCAAACTCAAGAACAATTATTCAGATTGCGTATTTTGAAGTGACCAAGAGCATATCATAATTCAAGCTAAAACCAGCAGTGTGAGTGCCACAAAGAGGGTGAAAGGAGACTTGCAGAGACCATAAAATAAGCATTGTGGGCAATCACTTTTAAACCCCTTTTGCTCACTCACTCTTAAAATTAAGGGCCAGATTTATTAAAAAGTAGCGCAGTGCTGCACCAAAATTGGCAGTGCCGCGCTGATCACTTTAGAAATGCATGGATGAGATGTATTTACTAGAATACGGCTCACCCCTGTGTTTCCTCCAGAGCTGGTGCTAAATTGAGCTGCCTAGCACCGGGCATCATTGCACCATCATTAAAGGATATCTGTGTTGAGGGGTTTGATTGTTTAGGTGCGGGAAGGTGGCCCTTCCTGGGCATAAACAATCACTAATGGCGATTTGGCACTTCTGTGTGTGCTGCAGAATGCACATGCAGAAGTGCCAAAGCGTCATTTGAAATGATTGTTTATGTGCAGGAAGGGTCACCTTCCTGCACATAAGCAATCATTTCTGGCATTTTGGGGGTCATTACGACCCTGGCGGTTGACGGAGAAGTGGCGGTTTTACCGCCAACAGGCTGGCGGTAAAAAATTTGAATTATGACCATGGCAGCTACCGCCATGGTCATCTGCCACTTCTCCGATCAGACCGCCATGGCGGACACGACCGCTGGGCTGGAGACTTGGGTCTCCAGCCCGGCGGCCGTCACAAGACCGCCGGCGGTATCATGACCCGGCTTACAACCATGGATTTCATGGGATTTGGAACCGCCATGAAATCTACCACCCCCCACCCTCTCCCCGAGTCCGTCACCGACACTCCCCACCCCCCTGCCACCGCCCAAAGGTGGCAGGACCCCCTCCCCACCCCTACCCCCGACATCACAACACAGACACACACCCGACACGCATGCAGGCACCACCAACACACATTCCCGCACACACACGAGCAAACATGCCAACAGACATACATACAGACAGACACGCACACATTTCCATGCACACTACACCCCGCATGCATACACGCACTAACACACCCCCTCTACATACTCACACGCACACCCCATGCACCCACACATCACACAACACCCTCCCACCCCCTCCGCTAACAGACAATCAACTTACCTTGTCCGTTGATCTTCCGGGAGGGGACGGGATCCTTGGGGGCTGCTCCGCTGCCACCACACCGTCAACAGAACACCGGCACGCCGAATCACAGAACGTGATTCGGTGGGCGGTGTTCTGTTGACGTGGTGGTGGAGGTGGAGCAACCTCCACTTCCCCACCACCCGCCAGTATGGCTGCTGGTGCCTCTCCGTCCGGAAAAGGACGGAGGGCTGCCAGCAGTCATAATACGCCAAGCGGAAAAAACGCCACCACTGGCGATCTTCAGCACGTCGGTCCCGCAGCGGTCTTGTCAAAAGACCGCCAATGTCGAAATGACCCCCTTTATGTTTTCTAGGCATGCTGCGGAATGCAGCACACATAGAAAAAGCAAAAAACGAGGAGGAAAAAAGGAATTCCTCATCGTTGTGCTTTGCTAACGCCACCACTGTGGTGGCATTAGATTTTCACGCTGCCTCAGGTTTACGACAACACGTAAATTTGAGGCAGCATCAAAGTGCAATGGGTGTTGCTGTCGCACACCCACAGCAACACCCATTGCATACCCCTTCCACACAAAGGGCTGTGTGTGAAGGAGCTGTATTTACAAGGTGGCGTTAAGCCACAAAAAGTGTTTTAACACCACCTTATAAATACGGCGCAGGGCATTGCTCCACCGGAGCGTCACAAAAAGTGACACTTCAGTGGGGCTAGGGGCTCTTAAATATGCCTCCTAAATCTAACCACTCACAAATATCAGTCCTCCTTAAAATTCCCCTACTCAGGCACCCCTCCCTCATTGTTATATATGAAAAATGTCTGTATTCATGATCGCCTCGATCGCCTATGTGACCTCTTTTAAATCCACCTACTACTGCAGCTTAGTCTTCATCTAGAATACTTCACATCTGTTTATCCTCATTGGTGAAAGTGGGTAACATACACTTGAAAGAAAATAATTTGGCACTACCTGGTGCTATCGCTAAAGTTATACTGTGATTCTAAGATACTATAGAACGGTATGAGCGTATGTCTGTAATCTATAATGCTTAAAATATGTGCAGCTTCTCGAATGATTTATGGGGGTAAACGTTGCTGAAATACATTCCATATTTGTGGTAAGTTGCTTTAAATTCAGGAACATCTTGAGTTTTTATTGTACTATTTCACATGTGAAAAACAAATTACTTTAAATATACCAGTCTTGTTCTACAGCTAGCAATCTGTGTAAATTATTCAGATTGAGAAATGGGCAAATAACCTTTACATGCAGTGAAAGGCTTCTCATGTTGAGCTTTTAGCATAATTACAGCATATCAGCTCTTCATATGCGCACCTTGTCTCTCGTTTATTAAAATGGCATCAACATGAGCAACTCCACACAAGCGCTTTCTGAAAGCAAAATTGGCTGAGAGTTGCAATGCTGTGTGGGTAATTAAGACAGATAAGAAAAACAGGCTAATTTTCACCATGTCAAATGAAAAAGACACTATCAATAAATTTCAATTGGAGAAACATATTAGATTGAGAAGGTTTTTTTTCCATTAGAAATCCTTTAATTCAGAGAAGAATGATATTACTTTTCCTTTGAGATTGCAAAGTGACATGTTCTTTTCACTAGTTGTAAAACTCAGAGCAGTAATGCATAGGTAATGAAATGGTCTCCCATAGCGATGCAATTACTCAGTGCTCACTCCTAACTAAATTACAGTATATGTGCCCCATACCGCTCTAATTGTGCTAAAAGGTACAAAAGCACCATTCTCTTTTCAGATCATGTTTTTTAAAATCCGCAGAAACAGGTGGAATGTTACACGTCCCTTGGGACGAGGCATAGGAAAATATAACGATGACAAGAACTTGCCGAATTAATATAGCCCTTGCTCTCATGTCAACTCAGAAGTTGTTTTTTATCCTCACATAATGTCATTATAATTGAGCCACCATATGTAGATTTTATAAATCGACAAAGATTCCGAACATTAACGTTAACTCGTCCAAATAAAAAGTCATTCTTTTGTTATAAACTCCAACGTGAGGTAAATGGTCAATCTTGATCGAGATTCCCTCTAAAAGAGATTAGACAAAAAGGGGCCTTTCCTGTCAGAATGATTTAACTCAAAAATACAAACGTAACAAAAATGAATGCGCTTTATACACTATATATAGCGTAATATGGGCCAGATGTATCAAAAAGTTTTGCACTCACAAACGGTGCGAATCGGTAAATTCGGCCGTTTGCGAGTGCAAAACAGTTGTCTGCGATGCATGAAATGCAATCGCAGACCACAAATAAGAAATCGCTAAAATTGCGATTTCTTGAGTTGCGCTGTGGAAATTGCGAGTTGCAATTTGCGATTCGCAATTTCCAGGTTGCAAGGCTATGCTGGAAAAAATCACAAATTGCGATTTTTCCAAAAATGACATTTTGCACTTACAAAATACCATACTTTGCAACCAGGTGGTAACCTGGTGCAAAATGCAGTTAAACTGCATTTTTAAATTTAACATGTAAAGCACACATGCCCTTTTGGCATGTGTGTACCTTACATGTTGAAAAAAAAGTTTTGGCGGTGCAGGGGAGGGGGCCTTAGACTCCCAGCACCCTGGCCTTTTGCATTTCCAAAATTGCGATTTCTGGTTCAGAACTCGCAATTTTGGAAATGCAAAAAATTTGCAGCTATGGGCCAACAGGCCCATAGCTGCGAATGGGGCTGGTATCCCAATTTGCGATTCAGTAATAGCTTTTGCGATTTTTAAGAAATCGCTATTACCGATTCGCAAATGTGATACATGGCCCTTTGCGAGTCGGTAATAGCGATTTCTTAAAAATCGCTATTACCGAATCGCAGTGGGCCGTGATGGTAAATCTGACCCTATATTTCTTGAAAACAAGTTTCGTATACCACCATTTACCTTCTAAGCATTACAATATATAGATTAATTGCAAATATGTACTAAAAATTCAGGCTCCCAATATTAATATCTTCTAAGTCTGTGCCTGGACAAGTAGCCATCTTAAATACAGACCTACCCATCTACCTCTGATACAAAAAATCCAGGCAGGCACACACAGAACCATTTTTCATATTACCACCCAAACCATGCTCTAAATATCAGACCATCATCTTTACATCATCAAAGTACTTTGCCAGATACTGGTAAAAAAACAATCCAGAATTAAAGAGCCACGATTTACTCCGGTTTGGTTCCCCCTTCTTGGAGAACGGCAATTGTCATATACACATATATGAAAAGAAACTGCTCTGGGTCTGCAAACTATTGCCTGAGATCACTGTTAGATGGGTCGGGAAAATATATGATAAATTACAATTAAATTCACTTCTAGACTCAGTGGAAAGACTCAACATACTGTCCAGAGCACAAGTGGGGACCAGAGCAAGCCCAAGTATGATCAAACAGCTATGAGGTTTATATGATCTGCACAAAACATGTTTATAGGAAAGTGGATTACTAGTTTGAGGAAATGTAAGTCTTCACCAGGTAATAATGTCACAGTTCGGTTTTAGTAATTTAAACCTGAATTCAACTCGTGGTAGCTATAGTCCAGAGCAGGCAGGCTTAATTTAGAAGAAATGTGTAAAGCATTAATTAGTAATAAAACAGTTAAAAAGTAGAAAACAAACACAGTAGGTATCCTACTTTAATGTATAAAAATAGAGTTAATGTGATGAATAATTAGATATCAAAGCAATAAAAATCAGATGTATGGAATCAGGCAAATGATTTTTTGAATTTTTAAGTCAAAATATCACCTAAAAGAACAAAGCACCAATTGCTGGTGCCAGGTTGCACTACCACAGGTTCAAGTCGAAAGTTATGACTGACCACGAGCTGCTCCCAGCTGTGTACAGGGACCTGGTTTGTCCTGGCGGAAAGTTCACATTCTGACTTGAAACATTTTCTGAAGAAAACTCCTCATCAACAGGTCATTGATGAGATGGGGTTCAGGCTGGGTCTGAAGGCGGGCTCCTCGACAATGGGCTGGAAGAGCCTGGAGCAGTGCAGGTCCTCAGTGAGAGCCTCAGCTCTGTTAGAAAAAAATGTGGTTGTCTTTGACATGGGTGAATCCTGAAATGTCTTGTCAATGGTAGAAAGCTATTCAGTGTTGGCCTTAGTGAAGTCCCTTTATTTTGGGACATAAAATCTTTTCTGGGAGTCATCATCCTTTTAGCGGGAGAACTGACAAGCAAAATGCGACTGGCAATTAAACGTTGGTTGCTGCAGTTCAGCATCAATCTTGGTCTCTGCTGGTTCTCTCAAGGCAAGCATCTGAAAACGTTTCTACATGTCCTGATTTGCAGATTTTAGGATCGGAGGAGCACACTCTAATACCATCCAAGTGTCCACAACCTTGTGGGCACCAATTGCGGGTGAGGACTCATCCAGAAGGCACCAGGAGGGATCAGGGTAAATGCAGTTTAAATCAATCAGTTGGACTCTTAGAAAAAGTAGGCCTCTTTCAGAATTTGTAGCCTTGTAGCTTAACAGGGGTTAGCCAACTGAACCTTGGAGTCCACTACTTTGTCTTGGAAGCAAGTGGGAATAGGACTAGCCCTCAGGGTCTCTCCCCATAGTTCAACACAAGTGCAGTCCTTCTTCTTTTTCCCACATGTCAAGATGTGTTCTGAAAAAGGTATTCATGGGTGTCAAATGTATGCTTCACAGTAGCTGGTTGATGGACAATACTCCCTGACCAATAGGGAAAAAGTTCTTCAGGGCAATCCTACCCACCTTAACATCATATTGTGGGTGCTTGAACCTAAACCATCACACATTTCTCTGTTCTGCCAAAATTCATTCTGCCAAAATCCAACACGGCATACGTTTTCTTCCCCTGAGCAGAGCTATGGCTAGGTTAATAAGAAGTTTTACTCGCAAACCAGTTCTGAAACATATACCCTATAATTGGATTGATGCTATTCTGACTACCTGCACAATGGAAAGACCATGCGTAGGTGTGAGTTCCATCTGTCTGTTACCGTGGAGGTCCTCTTGAAGCTTGTGCATTTGGTGGTAACTTTCTGCAGGCCATCCTGTGAGGCAGATCTCACACTCCTACCGACCCAATGCCCTTTTTTCCTTTTCCTGGGAGCTATTTACTCATCCATCCTTGGAGACAGCAGGCTACCAGGTGACAGTTGGGAATTAACTCAGAAATGCCTACTCAAGGTTTTTATGGGGAAAAGTAATGACATTGTAAAGCCATTATTATTAGTAACATAGATAGAAAAGATTTGACTTTGACATGAAGTTACATTTTGTTTAACTAGGAACATTAGGCCCTCATTACGAGTCTGGCAGTCTTAAGACCGCCAGACTCACAGTGGGGGTTGGACCGCCAGACTCACAGTGGCGGTTGGACCGCCGCTGTCATGGCAGTCCGACTTCCACATTACGACTGTGGCGGAGCTGCCACAGTTGGACCACTAACACCACCAGGTTGCCACCAGCCTGGAGGTCTCATCGGTCGCAGTGAGCAGTGCTGCCCTGGAGATTACGAGTCCCCTTTCTGCCAGCCTTTGCATGGTGACAGCCTCGCCATGCAAAGTCTTTGCATGGGCAGTGCAGGGGCCCCCATGGACAGCCCCATCATGCTTTCCACTGCCCGAATTACGGGCAGTGGAAAGCGCAATGGGTGGTGCTGCACCCGGCACTCCACCACATTGGCGCCAGCTCGATAATGGGCCAAAGTCAATGTTAAGGCCCTGTCCCCCGCATATCCGGCAGCTGGAAACACTGTTTCCTTCCTCCGGCCCTGCGGTGAACTCCTAAAAGGGCAGGCGGTGTTTAGGCTGCATAGGCGGCTTGATGGCAGTACAAGTTTGGCGGGTGGCAGAGGCTGTCTGCCAAACTTGTAATGTGGGATTAGCTTTATTAGGTGAAATAAAGTAACCCAGATTTTTCTATGCTAGAGCTAGACTTGCTGCAGTGAAAAACTGTTTTGGGGGCTTTTTCACTATAAGGACATGTAAAAACATTAAACACATATGTCACAGTTAAATACTATGCACCCTGCTTTAGGGTTGGTGTGGCCTCTTTTTGGGGTGAATTACTATAATTTCGTTAAAAGGTTTATATCATGACTTTGACAGCTTGAAATGGCAGTTTTAAAACTACTCAGCTAGGCTACTGTGGCATGCTTGGAGCCATGCTTTACATAGCCACTTTAGTGGTAGTAAAATAAGTCATGCAGTCCATAAATGCCTTTGAACTAACACTCCATGGACACATGGGGTACCATATACTAGGGACTTCTAGATGAGTTAAATATGCCAAATTAGAGATTTGGACCAATTTCCCAAGTTTTAGGGCCTGGTTAGCAGACGTGCAGTGGCAGTGTACAGAATCCAAACCTAAGCTCCAGGAAGAAAATCAGGGTGATCATGGGAAAGGGAGTATTTTCTTACAATATTCAAATGTAGAAATGTGCTTTACATTTAATCTTTTCAACCTGAAGGGCACCTCTGATACAGTTAACAGGAAATTGATGCTGATGACTTGAGGGGACAACGAATTCCAGAACAATTACCTTTGGAGCTGATAGAGTTGTACCATCATATATCAGTATTTCAATAGTTGTTGGGTGTAGCATCCTCCCTAGCCTGGTACCCACTGATTGACTAGGCAACACATGGCACTGTAAATTACACATCTTTATTCCTCTACGTGTGCCTGTGAAGTCCAACATTCTAAAGAAAGATTTCATTACATTCTATTCTATCGATTACATCACACTGATACAGAGTCCTCAGGGAGCCAGAAAGGTTCCACTATACATCACGCAAGACACTACATCTCCCCCTTTGTTAAATTAAAAATTACAATTTGTTTTAGAACATCATTGGACGTACACATATATCTACATATAGAAACATTCCACAATTATATGTCTTTACTATTTGTCTCCATTAAGCTTCTTGGCGCTTTGATCAGTCATCTTCAAAGTTTGAACTCGATAAAGATGGTTAGGAATCAGCGATCATCACTAAGTTTTCAGAATCTGTCTTTTTGTTTTGATCTTGAGTTGATAATCAATGAAATTCAGACCTGAAATGAGAAGAGTCCCTGGTAAGAGACTTCCCAGGCCACTGGGTAGTCACCTTGTGTCCTTTGGTAGACACTACTTGGAAAGTTTCAGCAGCATAAGGAGCATCAGATTTTCTTTTGGGTAACTGTAGAGCAATCCCCAAATCTCCACTTCTTAAGGAAAGGTCTTTTGCACTCTGCTTCTTGTCTGCATACACTTTTGTTTTCTGTTTGTAAATCAAGTAAGTCCCTTGTACAATTCATGTTTACACTTCTGTTTCTTTCTGTGGTCCGTTGATGTAACTTGGTTGTCATTGCTCTCCCAAATATAAAGGCACAAGACTTTCTCCTGTGGATGCATTGAATGTTGAATGATAAGCTTGTAAAGCAGAATTTAATACTGTCTTTAAACTGAGCTTCTCAAAAGTTGGAAACTGTACTGCTTTCTTTAGCATAGTCATAAAATACTCAGGCCAATATTTATACTTTTTTTGTGCTGCATGTGCGTCATTTTATTTATGCAAAAACGGCGCAAACTTACAAAATATAATTTTATTTTGTAAGCTTGTGCCACTTTTGAGTCGCAAATGCGGAGCAAAAAAAGTATAAATATGGGCCTCGATGCCTGTGTGTGTGTGTGTCATGTTTAGAGCTCCAGAAATTATTTAAATTCTTTACTGTTGAAGGCTGGGCCATTGTCAATCTTTACAAATGCTGGTATGATACCATCAAGTAATTTGATTACTTGCTTATGTGTTATGGATGAAAGATATTTGAACCAAAGAAAACGTGAATATTAATCTATAATCACCATTAAATTAATTCCATTATCAAGTGGACCAAGGAAATTGGTGGCTATTCTCTCCCAGGTGTGCATAGGGAGTTCTGACATGTTCAAAGTATGTTGATGTATATGTAACAGACCTTGAGTTTGGAAACCAAACTTTGTCTCGGAGAGCTATTTTTGTGGCAACAAAACCTTTTGTTTTCAGTCCCCACAATATAACTTGTTCCTGAGTTATGGACAATTCATCTTTGACATTTTTGTAGTTTTTATATTTTCCATCATAACTGAGAGGTCGAATGTGTTTATTCCATGTAATTCTCTCTTTTAATTTTAGTAGGTCACTATCATGACTTGTGGCAGTGACAATCTGGGCTAAAATTACAGCAGCTGAAATACTTGACTTGACAATGAAATTCATGTAGGCCTCAACCGTCTTGGATGGAGAGCCATCACTTTGGGAAGATACTCTCGAAAAGTAGTGGGCAGGGTTTTGATCCTTTCCTGGTCGATGCACAATTGTATAATGATACTCATGCAATCCCTATCGTTCAATTTGAGGATGCATCTTGGTTTCCGGATGGAGAAGATGGTCAGCAAAGCTTGATGATCGGTCAACAGCATAAAAAGCTTTCCATATAGGAATACATGGAAATGTTCACAATCCCATACTACAGCCAAACTATCCTTCTCAGGCTGTGAGCAAGCACATTCTGTTTGAGATAAACTTCTACTAGCATTGGCCACAATATGTCATCTTGCATTTGGGTGTCCACTATATTGTGCAAGTATAGCACCTAACCGATCGGACTAGCGTCGACCAAAAGCTCTGTATGGAGCTCTGGATTAAAGTACGCCTTTCGTAGCATTTTCAACGACACATTTGATTCTTTTGAAACTTTTTTTCACATTCTCGTGATCATTCAACAGTTTTCTTCATTAACTCTTGCAGTGGCAAAGACCTTTATTTATCTTGAACAGTAACTGGACATTCCAAGAAAAGTGCGTACTATACAAACATCTGGTGGGGTTTCAGAATTTGTTAAATATTGTACTTTTTCAGAATCAGGTTCCATACCCCATCATAAAAGATATCATAAAGAATTTCAATTTTGTGTCATTGAACTCACACTTGCCTGCATTTAAGGTTAAACTTGCATCATTGGTAATTGACATACTGGTGTGATGGCTTTATCATGCTCGTTCTGTGTAGCTCCAAAAACTAACATATCATCACTATAATTGAATGTATCGACAGCAGATCTAAATCAGGCCTTTAGTTTTGGTGTGTCATTGGCTACAGAAACTTTCCAATATGTCAAACAATGGGGGTGATTCTAACTTCGGCGGGCGGCGGAGGCCGCCTGCCGAAGTTCCCCCACCAAAATACCGCTCCGCGGTCGAAAGACCGCTGAGGGTATTTTGGGATTTGCCCTGGGCTGGCGGGCGGCCGCGAGAAGGCCGCCCGCCAGCCCAGGGCAAATCAACCTTCCCACGAGGACGCCGGCTCAGAATTGAGCCGGCGTAGTGGGAAGGTGCGACGGGTGCAGTGGCACCCGTCGCGTATTTCAGAGTCTGCATAGCAGACACTGAAATCCTTTGTGGGGCCCTCTTACGGGGGCCCCTGCAGTGCCCATGCCATTGGCATGGGCACTGCAGGGGCCCCCAGGGGCCCGCAGCACCCCCTACCGCCATCCTGTTCCTGGCGGGAGTCCCGCCAGGAACAGGATGGCGGTAGGGGGTGTCAGAATCCCCATGGCGGCGGAGTGCGCTCCGCCGCCATGGAGGATTCTGCAGGGCAGCGGGAAACCGGCGGGAGACCGCCGGTTTCCCGCATCTGACCGCGGCCGAACCGCTGCGGTCAGAATGCCCTGCGGGGCACCGCCGGTCTGTCGGCGGTGCTCCCGCCGACCCTGGCCCCGGCGGTCTCTGACCGCCAGGGTCAGAATGACCCCCAATGTGTCAATTCAGTTATCAGAAGAATTCAGCTGGCTCACAAATGCTACAGCTAGACTGTTATTCTCCCTCCCAAATTTCTCTTCTGTGTCCAGATTTTTGCATAGATTACACTGGCTCCTTGTGGAAAAGTGCATACATTTTAAAGCCTTGTGCATGGTTCATAATTGTCTGTATTCCCAGGGGGCACCTATTTTGTCTAAATTTGTTCTTCCATATTGGCCATTCCACTCCTTGCGGTCTGCGGATATTAATCTGGCTGTGGTTGCCCACATCAGATGAGTAACAGCTGGACCACTCCTTTCGAGCCAAGCCCCCTGTTGCATTGAATTCGCTACCTCTTTACATCAGGAACACTGAGAATCACCTTCATCTCTGGAAAATTCGAACAACTTGGCTTTTTTCTCTTAAGCACTCTGCAGGGCCTTCCAGTTCCATTTTCAGCAGTAGTAGTTCTACTCCCCCCTCCCTCTTAAGGTTTAGCTCTGGGAAGCCCCATTGCTTGAGCAGCCATGTGATTTACAAATGTTCTAACATAACATAACATTTCTAACATATGATAACCTTTGTTCATATGAAGGCGAGAAAACACTTTGACACCATTCAATTGTGTTGTCATGTATACTATATGTAGCCTTGGATGTTGTTCTTGTTCAATTGCTTTGTTCACTTGGTGTATATTAACACATATGTGCACAGCTCCTTCATGGTCCTTTTTTTGTTTTTTTGGCACTACTACTGTGGAGGAAACCCATTGCATTGGCCAAGTGAAAATTCATTGATACTGTGCTTAAGTAATGATTCAAGTTCTTTTTCAGCAGCTTCACAGTTTCATGTAAATGAAAAACAAGTTGTCTATATCTCTGAGCAACAGGTTGGATATCCTCGATAATACGCAGCTTTACATTCACAGTTAACTTTCCTAAACCATTAAACAATGAGGAGAATTGACTATTTTGTTATAAGCATTCATGTTGTAATTCACTGAAATCAGTCCCAAGTCAGTAGCCATAATGAAACTGAGAAATCGGGTACTTGCTACTGTACCTTGAAGTACATGGAACTGTGCTTATACTTTTGTTTTCTTATGTTTCACTGTTGTTATAAACGATTCTTGACTCTTCATGGATGTCAATGAAGCCTAAGTGTACACTTTGGTCTTCGATGGCGTAAGCTGCGGTAATGAAAACAGTTCATTGTGCTCCTCTTCAGGCAGTATATTTATCTATGCAGCACTGTTGATAATGAAAGGTATAGAAATTTCATTTATTTTCAATGTAATCTTTGGACAGTATGAATTTGTTGATTTGATATTTCGGCTTTTCTTTTACTGGCATTTCCCCTCACATGCAACCAGTCTGACATTTGCATGTTTTTCTGAGGTAAACATTGAAATGGCATAATCACTTTTTTCACTTTCACTTATTATTGAGGCGGAAGAACTGTTTGATGATGATTTAGAATATGATTGAATTTGTTTAGTATCTATTTGCCTTGACTGATGTTGCCTCTTGGCCTTGTGGGCAGATGTGGAATGCTGCTTCTGGAATATTTTGGCAGCCATTTTGTTTATGTGCTGTGATGCACTTACTTTTTTCTTCGTCCTGCACATTGTCACAAAATGGTTCTCTTTTACACAGTGTTTGTATATCTGACCAATGGCGGGACACTTTCCTACATGTGAAATGTAAATCCACATTCAAAACACAACTTCTTTTTGAGTGTAGACCTCACTTTGGCGGTCATTCTGACCGCCGCCCGCCATGCGGTCACCGCCATTTGGCCGCTCCGCGGTCAAAAGACCGCGGCGGCCATTCTGGCTTTCCTGCCGGCCCAGCGGTCACCACCATTTGGCCGCTCCGCAGTCAAAAGACCGCGGCGGCCATTCTGGCTTTCCTGCCGGCCCAGCGGGAAAGGCCCTGCAACACAGAGTTGCTAAGCAGACAGTGAAAATCATGCTGGGGCCCTGTTAGGGGGCCCCTGCACTGCCCATGCCAGTGGCATGGGCAGTGCAGGGGCCCCCAGGGGCCCCACAACACCCGTTCCCGCCATCCTGTTCCTGGCAGTAAAAACCGCCAGAAACAGGGTGGCGGGAAGGGGGTCAGAATCTCCATGGCGGCGCTGCTTGCAGCGCCGCCATGGAGATTCAGCCCAGACAGGGGAAATCCCCCCTTTTCTGACCGCAGCTTTACCGCCGCGGTCAGAATGGGCAGGGAAGCACCGCCAGCCTGTTGGTGCTTCCGTGGTCATCCACCCTGGCGGTCGATGACCGCCAGGGTTGGAATGACCCCCTTTGTGTCCTTTAAACTTTTGTCTCAAATTAACTTTCACACTTATAACTGACTCACTCTGGGCACCTCCGGCCTCCATGTCGGCAGCTTGTCTCTCAGCATATTCCTTGGCTGTGGCAGCCATCAACACTCGCTCAAGACTTAGGGCCTTATATAGAGTTTGGCAGATGGGTTACTCTGTCTTGACCCTCGGGTAGGTCGCTTCCCTGCCGCTGCAGCTCCGCCTGCCCAGGCCCCTGCCAGGTAGATTCTTGTTATTTCCTCCTTTGCCGTTCCTTTCTTGTTTATTTTTCTTCCATTCCCTATTCTCCTCCTGCCCTTAGCGCTTGCTCGTTTCCCGCCGCTGCCACCCTGGCGACCCCGCCCCCCTGCTCCCATTGGCTCTCCTTCCCTCCCACCTCCCAGCTGACCCCTCCTCCCCCCCTTCCTTCTTATGTCAGCCGCCGCGCGGCCGCACCGCTGGCGCACCAAAGGCAAGCCCATCTGCGCCTGTCCACGCATGGACTGCGCCAAGCGCCAGAACCCCTGGCCCCCACAGCACTCAAAACACCCGACTAATAAATGACGCCGCCTCCCTCTACGCCCTCAACACCGGACGAACGGCCACCTGCTACCAAGTCAGCCTTAAACAAACCCATGGACCCTTCACCTGCCAAGCCTGTAAGTACACATTCCACCGAACCTGCAGATCACCCACCGGCCCTCGCGTCAACAACCACCTCAAGTGCATCCTCGTCAACACATGCTCCGTCCACAAGCACGCCATCGAACTATGGGACCTCCTGGACACAACAGCATCAGACGTCACCTTCATCACAGAAACCTGGATGAACGCCTCCTCGGCTCCAGACATCGCCATAGCCATCCCCGACGGCTACAATATCACCCGGAAGGACCGAATCAACCAAACCGGAGGAGGAATCGCCATCATTTACAGGAACACCATCAACATCACGACCACCACCGAAGACACCCCCCTCGCCGCCGAACACGTACACTTCCAGATCCACACCGACCCCAGAACCACCCTCAGAGGAACTTTCTTCTACAGAGCCCCGGGCCCACGCTCCCAATTCAGCGAAACCATCACAGATTTCATCAGCCCGCACGCCCTAGCCTCACCAGACTACATCCTCCTCGGGGACCTGAACTTCCACCTGGAGAAAAACAACGACAACAACACCGCCACCCTGCTCGACAACCTCGCCAACCTCAGACTCAAGCAACTGGTGAACACCCCCACCCACACCGCTGGCCACACACTCGACCCCATCTTCTCCGCCAGCAACCACATCTCTTTCAGCCACTCCTCCGAGCTACACTGGACCGGCCACAGATGCATCCATTTCACCTTCAAACGGGAGGCTCACCACCATCGCACACAACAAATCCCCCGCAGACGCTGGAGCAAAATCTCCACAGAGCAGCTCCTCTCAACACTGAACCAAAACCCACCAGCCAACATCACTGACGCCAACAACGCAGCCCACAGCCTCACACACTAGATCACCAACTGTGCCGAAAACCTCGCTCCACTTAAAAGCCCCCCAAGCGGGACCAGCATCAGGAAACCCCCATGGTTCACGAACGCCCTCAAAGAATCAAAAAAATCCTGCCGAACCCTCAAAAAACCTGGCGCAGGGAACGTACCACAGAAAACATGACAGCCCTCAAGATCGCCACCTGTAAACACCACCAGCTGATCCGCTCCACCAAAGGACTTCATTCAAAGAGCGACTAGACAACAACACCCACAACAGCAAGGAAATCTTCAACATCGTCAAAGAGCTCTCAAACCCCAGCACCAGCTCCAACGACATCACACCCTCACAAGAACTCTACAACTCCCTCGCTACATTCTTCCACCGAAAGATCGCAAATCTACACAACAGCTTCGGACCCCAGACCCCTCCCCCTACCACCAAATCAGCAGCCCCCACCACTACACTCAGCTACTGGACCCCTATCAGCTCAGAAGAGACCAGAAGCATCATGAATACCATCCACTCCGGCTCCCCCTCGGACCCTTGCCCCCATCACATCTTCAACAAAGCCGACTCCGTCATCGCCCCCCATCTCTGGAACATCATCAACAGCTCGTTTGCATCAGCAACCTTCCCCGAGAGCTGGAAACACGCAGAAGTCAACGCCCTCCTGAAAAAACCCACGGCTGATCCCAAAGACCTGAAGAACTTCCGCCCCATCTCTCTTCTCCCCTTCCCGGCCAAGGTCATCGAGAAGACCGTCAATAAACAGCTGACCGCTTTCCTCGAAGCTAACAACTCGCTCGACCCTTCTCAATCTGGATTTCGAGCCAACCACAGCACAGAAACCGCCCTCATCGCAGTCACCGACGACATCAGGACTCTGATGGACAACAGAGAAACAACCACCCTCATCATCCTGGACCTCTCGGCTGCCTTCGACACCGTGTGCCATTGCACCCTAATAACCCACTTCCACACCACGGGAATCCTAGGACAGGCCCTAGACTGGATCATCTCGTTCCTCTTTGACAGAACCCAGAGAGTCCACCTCCCTCCCTTCCGCTCACAACCCACTGAGATCATCTGCGGCGTACCCCAAGGATCCTCGCTCAGCCCAACCCTCTTCAATATCTACATGAGCCCCCTCGCCGCCATCGCACGCAAACACAACATCAACATCATCTCCTACACCGACGACACCCAGCTGATACTCTCCCACAGCAAAGACGCAACCACCGCCAAAACCAACCTACAGGAAGGAATGAAAGACGTCGTGGAATGGATGAAGCTCAGCCGCCTAAAACTGAACTCAGACAAGACGGAGGTCCTCATCCTCGGACAAACCCCATCCGCATGGGACTACTCCTGGAGGCCCACGGCGCTGGGCACCGCACCAACCCCCTTGGATCACGCACGCAACCTCGGATTCATCCTGGACCCCCTCCTCACAATGACCAAGCAAGTCAACGCCGTCTCGTCATCATGCTTCAACACCCTATGCATGCTCCGAAAAATCTTCCGATGGATCCCCGCCGAAACCAGAAAGACAGTTACACATGCCCTCGTCACAAGCCGTCTGGACTACGGAAACACACTATACACAGGTACCACGGCAAAGCTTCAGAAACATCTACAACGCATACAGACTGCCTCTGCACGCCTCATCCTCAACATCCCTCGCCACAGCCACATATCCGCCCTACCTGAAACACCTGCACTGGCTCCCCGTCAACAAGAGGATCACCTTCAGGCTCCTCACCCACACACACAAAGCACTCCACAACATGGGCCCGAATACCTCAACAGCTGCCTCTCATTCTACGCGCCCACCCATCAGCTCTGCTCAGCCAGCCTCGCCCTCGCCACCGTCGCATAGATCCGCAGAACCACTGCTGGAGGAAGATCATTCACCTACCTGGCAGCCAAAGCATGGAACTCCCTCCCCGCACACCTCAGAACTACCCAGGACCATCTCGCCTTCAGGAAACTCCTCAAGACTTGGCTTTTCGAGCAGCAGTAACTCCTCCCCCCCCCATGTGCCTTGAGACCCTCTCGGGTGAGTAGCGCGCTCTATAAATGCATTGATTGATTGATTGATTGATTGATCACAAATGTGAGGGATGTCCCGTCCATCGTATTACAATTTCCATAGGATATAACAGAATCATAAACAGTGGCCTGGATGTCTGCCAAAATCTAAATCGGGCCCTAAATTTCTCTCAGCATTCGTTGTCTGAATGAGTCAGACAAGCATCCACCGATTAGTCTAAGCTGCATGGCTTCTGTTGGAAAATGGGTTATTGGTAGGGCAGGTAGGTACCTACACCTAGCAACAGGCCACTAACCTCCACATAGGTACAGTTAGGTCTCAGTAAATTAATCCCAGCTCAACCCTTGGTAGCTTGGCAACGAGCGTCAAGGCTTAACTTAGGAGACAAAGTGTAAAGCATTCAAATATCACAAAACAGTAATTACATAAAACACAGGAAACAGTTTAAAAATCCAAAACCAATTTATAAAAATAGTTTATATTTTTATCTTTAAAATTACACAAAAACGATTAAAATCGGTTCAGGGGAACCGGAGATATGAATTTTTAAAGAATTATTACTTTTCTAGCGCTTAGAAACAAAAAGCGCCTATTGGGTTATCTGGTTTCACCTCGACCGGGGCAAAGTCAAACTTTCAGGCCGACCGCGATGGAGCCCTGCTCGGCTACAGGTCGCGGGAGGCCTCGGTTAAAAAGTTACCTTCTGACTTAGTCTTTATTTTGAAGTTTTTCTTCACCGGGACGAACCTGCCAGTTGAATCCGACCTCCTGGAGCCCTTGTCCGGATACGCGATGTGGGTTTCCTCAGTGGAGACTTTTACCTTCGGACTTAGTCGTTTTTTCGAGATGAAAATCCTTCGATCGGGGTAAACCTGGATCTTGATCCGACGTCCATGGAGCCCTTCTCGGATACGATGGCTGGGAGGTCCCGGTCAACTTTTTACGTTCGGACTTAGTCTCTTTTTTGGATGTTTTTCTTTACCGGGACGAACCACGAAGTCAGGCCGGGTCGCGGTTGAGGCAAGCCGGCTAGAATTTCCGCGGCGGGTCGGTCCCTCTCTGGAGCTTTTTTTCCAAAAATTCTCAAATCTTTTCCAAACTTCTGGGGCTTCACCCAGATGTTCTTTTAAGGTTCTTTTGGGGTCCACAACTCACCCCAAGGGTCCAGAAGTTCTGTGATGGTCCTTGGGGGGTGCGGACTTCAACTCCCAGAATGCACCTGGCGCAAACTCCTTTTTGGCCACTGGACAGTGGTCAGCTGGTCGCTTTCTTCAGGAGTTGGTGCAGGGGACTCTGGTTTAGCAATTTTTCACCTGTAGCAAACAGGGAGTCCCTCCTTGAACCAGTTGAAGCCAGGCAAAGTCCTTCTTGTGGTGAAGCCCAAGTGTGCAGCTGGTGCAGTCCTTCTGAGTGCAGGGTCCAGGTGCAGGCCAGGGGTCCAGCAGGGCAGTCCTTCTTCTTCTTTAGTTCCTTTCTTGTTGAATTCTGGAGGGGATCTGAGGCGTGGGTGCAAGTCTGCCAGTTTTATCCTTGCTCCTGGGTGAAAAGCAGGGGGGTCCTGGTCCTCCAATCAGGTACAGGGTCGTCCCCCTGTGATGACCACTTCCTGGGAAGTGTGGCAAAAATCCATCCCAAAAGGCAACAGTCTCCAAAAATCCAACATGGCTGAATCTGATTTTTGGAGGTTACATCTGGCTGAGCCCACCCACTGGTGTGGCTAAAAATCATAAACACACCCCTCTCCTGCCCTCTCCTAATCTAATCAAGGGGGCACCTAGTTGTCTGGGGTTGCAGGATGTGGGGGTGTTGCTGGGTGCTGCAAATGTCCTTCTCTGCCTTTGAAGACCAGTTTGGCAGCCCTCCCCCTTCCTGCCTCACCATCTGCTGAGGGGAGATTCTCTCCCCCAAGCACATTCCTTTGTGTGAAGTCAGGCCACTTCACACCTCATCAAGGTAGCCTGGCAGAAGCTGCTGCAGGCTGGCCAATCAGAGCACAGCAGCAAAAACAATGCAGAGCTGAAATTGGCAACTTTTTAGGTAAAGTCTAAACTTTTTACCTGGACAAGTTATATTAAATCCCACAACTGGAAGTTGTGGGATTTATTACAACAATCAATTTGATACCAAATTCTTGGTATGTAACATTTAAGGAGACTTTAAAATTTAAAATAAAGTCTGCCCATTCTAGCCTATGAAGGCCATTTACTTCAATGAGGGAAAAACGAATTTGGCTGTTTTTACCTCACCAGGGCTTATAAATCTATTTTTATAAAGTCCCTGCTTATAGTTACATGGCACCCAGCCCTAGGGGCACATAGGGCACACCTTAGGGGTGACTTATATGTAAAAATAAGGTAGTTTAAGACTTTGGAAGTACCTTTAATTCCAAAGTCGAATTTGCATATAACTTTAATTTAAAAGCAGCCAGCAAGGCAGGCTTGCTTTTAAAATGACACTGGGCACCTCAGCAATGCACCTAGGTGTGCACCACCTATGCTGTGGTCCCTAAACCTACATGCCCTACCATATACTAGGGACTTATAGGTAGGTTAACTTAGCCAATTATAATTAGCCTAATTTGCATATCCATTTTACACAGCGCACAGGCCCTGGGACTGGTTAGCAGTACCCAGGGCACCATCAGAGTCAGGAAAACACCAGCATAAAGTGGAAAATGGGGGCAAAAAGTTATGGGGCCTCTGCAATCAGCCCTGTTTTCTCACACAACCCCCCCCCAGCCCACACGCCCAGGAGACTCAGCCCAACCCTGGGAGAGTCTTCCTGGCTTGTTAGGCGAGGAAGACAGTGAAGAAAACTGGCTGTCCCTTTGCAGGGCCTACTCTGCCTTATATCCTCCTGTCAGGGTCACTCCCTCTGGGTAGTGAAGCCATCCCAACAGTAAAAGGACCCAACTCAAACTGAAACTTCCCTCTAGGGGGGTCTTCCTCCTCTCTCTCTGCCAACTTGGGTAGTGAGGTGCCCACCTCCCCTACTCCTAACTTTGCTAGGGCAACACCTAGCTTACCCAAAGAGGTCACCCAACACTTGAGCAACCCCACCATGACCAATAGGGTCAGGGGGCCTACTTTGCTATTGGCCCTGGGGTCTGCCTCCCAGGTCAAGTACAGTGCTGCCAGGAAGGCTAGCACCCAGCAGAGGCTACTGACAGCTGTCAGTACCCAGAACCACACCCTAAGCTCTCCACTGACAGGTGACTGAGCTACTTTAGGGGCATCTATGGGGTCCTGGCACCCCTCTTGCTGTCTAGAGTGGGGGGCTACCACCTCCTGTGGCAGACACCCTTTTTCCACTCTCCCTTCTGTCAGTGCAGGGGCAACACCCTGCATCTGGACAGCTGCCTGACTACTCAGGACTTCCTTGGGGTCAGGTGAGGCCTCACCAGTGCCAACTCTGGGCTCCCCCCCTACTGGGGCAGAAGGCCTTTGGCTCCCTGGAACTCTCTTTAAGAGTGGCCTACCCTTCCTTTTCTTCTTTCCTTTTCTTGGGGACCCCTGTCTCCTAACTGTAGGGACTGACTCCCCAGGACTTTGGGTTGGGGGGGCGCCCTGGGCGACCACCCCATCTGGGACCAGACTCACCTCTGGGAGGTCATTGCCCAGGATACAATCTAGGGGGAGGTCAGCACTGACTACCACCCTAATCCAGTCAAGGATACCCTCCCTCTCTAGGGGCACTATGGCTACAGGTTTGGAGGTGACCTCCCCTGTGGCTATCCTGACTTTCTTTGTCTTTCCTGGGACATACATGTCTGGCGTCACTAACCGGTCACTCACTATAGTGTGACTGGCACAGGTGTCCCTCAGGCCAGTGGTAGGGATCCCATTCACTTGAATGTGGTGGAAGTGCCTACTCCCACCCTCAGGGATCACCAGCTTACCATCTGGTCCTGTCTCCCAGCACAATGCTAGGAGGACTTCATCATCTGAGGAATCCTCCTCTATGGCTACACTGGACAGCCCAGTGCTAACCACCTTCCTTGGACAGGCTGCATCTCCTCTGAAGTGACCTGTCTGCTGACAGTCAAAGCAAGCCCTACTGTCCAAGAGTTTTTTTAACCCTGGGTCTAACTGTCTCTGCTGGTCAGAGTGGGATTTACTCTACTCCTTCTTAGGGTTCTAGGGTACAGAGGGAGTCTCTGTGGTGGGCTTACCACCTCCCTCCTTAGGTTTTTGGGGACCTGTCCCCCCCTTCTTGGAGTCTCCCCCCTGGGACTTGACAACCACCCTGGTTCTCAACCACTCATCAGCTGCCTCCCCTAGCTCTCTAGGGTTGGTCTGCTTAGAGTCCACTAGATGCTGGTGTAACCTTTCTTGGGTACAATTGGTCAAGATGTGCTCTCTCATGATCAGATTGTATAACCCCTCATAAGTATCTACTTTGTTACCAATAATCCAGCCCTCTAGTGCCTTTAGTGAAATGTCCACAAAGTCAACCCAAGACTGGGTACTGACCTTCTGGGTGTCCCTGAACTTCATTCTATATTGCTCTGGGGTCAGACCAAACTTCTTGGCTAAGCACCTCTTCATACTAGGGTATGTATCTGCCTCCTCCCCCCTTAAGGTCAGAAGCCTATCCCTCCCTGAGTTGGGGACCAACTCCCACAAAAGGGAACCCCAGTATTGAGGCCTAACCCTTCTCATTTAAAGTGCCCTCTCAAAGGCCCCCAGCCACTTATATATGTCATCCCCCTCTACATAGGCAGGAACCACCCCTTTGGGTAATCTGGGGCGAACTCCCCCACCCATGGACACCTCAGCTTCTTTATCGCTGCTTCCATCTCTTTTCTCTTTGTATGCCCACTTTTTCTTTTCTAGGGCCAGCTTCTCTGCTTCCAAAGCTATGTATGCTAGCTGGGCCTCCAGCTCTCTTTCTCTGATGGATGGGTTCTCTCCTCCTGAAAGGACCCCCTTCCCACCACTAGCTTTGGATCTGCCCCTAGTGACTGTGTTTACTGAGGACCGTTCTTCCTCATCCTCACTTGGGCTCAGATGCCTTCCCTCCCCTGAGTGGTTAGAGCTTGCATCCTCCCTTCTTTCTCCCTCCTCTGGAGCTTCTTCTGACTCTACCTCTTGGGCCTCAGCCCATGCTGTCAGGGATGTGATCAGGATTTGATTCCTGAGATCAGTGGTTGCAGGCAACCCTCTTTCAATACACAACCCCCTAAGCTGGACTACTGTCAGTGTGGGTAGGCTAGCCAGATCAAGCTCCATGGTTCCCTAGTTTTGTGTCAACAAAAACTTTTTGCAAAAATTGGAAACAAGAATTTAGAAAAATTAAAAAAATTCAATAATTGAAATTAATCCAAATTAAAAATTAAAAACAATTTTTGCACTAGGACAATTTAAAGGATTTTTAATTTGTTTTACCCAAAACTGTAACGTGATATTGAACACAAGTACAGGATCCCGTCGCTGCTTCCAATTATGTTGGAAAATGGGTTATTGGTAGGGCAGGTAGGTACCTACACCTAGCAACAGGCCACTAACCTCCACATAGGTACAGTTAGGTCTCAGTAAATTAATCCCAGCTCAACCCTTGGTAGCTTGGCAACGAGCGTCAAGGCTTAACTTAGGAGACAAAGTGTAAAGCATTCAAATATCACAAAACAGTAATTACATAAAACACAGGAAACAGTTTAAAAATCCAAAACCAATTTATAAAAATAGTTTAGATTTTTATCTTTAAAATGACACAAAAACGATTAAAATCGGTTCAGGGGAACCGGAGATATGAATTTTTAAAGAATTATTACTTTTCTAGCGCTTAGAAACAAAAAGCGCCAATCGGGTCATCTGGTTGCACCTCGACCGGGGCAAAGTCAAACTTTCAGGCCGACCGCGATGGAGCCCTGCTCGGCTACAGGTCGCGGGAGGCCTCGGTTAAAAAGTTACCTTCTGACTTAGGCCCTCATTCTCACCTTGGCGGGTGGCGGAGGCCGACCGCCAAAGTCCCGCCGTCAGGTTACCGTTCCGCGGTCGAAAGACCGCGGCGGTAATTCTGACTTTCCCGCTGGGCTGGCGGGCGGTCGCCTTCAGACCGCCAGCCAGCCCAGCGGGAAAGAGGCTTCCACGATGAAGCCGGCTCGGAATCGAGCCGGCGGAGTGGAAGCTGTGCGACGGGTGCAGTTGCACCCGTCGCGTATTTCACTGTCTGCGCAGCAGACAGTGAAATACATTTAGGGGCCCTCTTACGGGGGCCCCTGCAATGCCCATGCCAGTGGCATGGGCACTGCAGGGGCCCCCAGGGGCCCCGCGACCCCCCCTACCGCCATCCGGATCTCGGCGGTCCGACCGCCGGGATCTGGAAGGCGGTAGGGGGGGTCGGAATCCCCGCGGCGGTGCAGCAAGCTGCGCCGCCGCGGAGGATTCAATGGGGCCGCGGTACACTGGCGGGACCCCGCCAGTGGTGCCGGTCCGACCGCGGCTTTACCGCCGCGGTCGGAATCCCCATTGGAGCACCGCCGGCCTGTCGGCGGTGCTCCCGCGGTCCTCCGCCCTGGCGGTCAAAGACCGCCAGGGTCAGAATGACCACCTTAGTCTTTATTTTGAAGTTTTTCTTCACCGGGACGAACCTGCCAGTTGAATCCGACCTCCTGGAGCCCTTGTCCGGATACGCGATGTGGGTTTCCTCGGTGGAGACTTTTACCTTCGGACTTAGTCGTTTTTTCGAGATGAAAATCCTTCGACCGGGGTAAACCTGGATCTTGATCCGACGTCCATGGAGCCCTTCTCGGATACGATGGCTGGGAGGTCCCGGTCAACTTTTTACGTTCGGACTTAGTCTCTTTTTTGGATGTCTTTCTTTACCGGGACGAACCACGAAGTCAGGCCGGGTCGCGGTTGAGGCAAGCCGGCTAGAATTTCCACGGCGGGTCGGTCCCTCTCTGGAGCTTTTTTTCCAAAAATTCTCAAATCTTTTCCAAACTTCTGGGGCTTCACCCAGATGTTCTTTTAAGGTTATTTTGGGGTCCACAACTCACCCCAAGGGTCCAGAAGTTCTGTGATGGTCCTTGGGGGGTGCGGACTTCAACTCCCAGAATGCACCTGGCGCAAACTCCTTTTTGGCCACTGGACAGTGGTCAGCTGGTCGCTTTCTTCAGGAGTTGGTGCAGGGGACTCTGGTTTAGCAATTTTTCACCTGTAGCAAACAGGGAGTCCCTCCTTGAACCAGTTGAAGCCAGGCAAAGTCCTTCTTGTGGTGAAGCCCAAGTGTGCAGCTGGTGCAGTCCTTCTGAGTGCAGGGTCCAGGTGCAGGCCAGGGGTCCAGCAGGGCAGTCCTTCTTCTTCTTTAGTTCCTTTCTTGTTGAATTCTGAAGGGGATCTAAAGCGTGGGTGCAGGTCTGCCAGTTTTATCCTTGCTCCTGGGTGAAAAGCAGGGGGGTCCTGGTCCTCCAATCAGATACAGGGTCGTCCCCCTGTGATGACCACTTCCTGGGAAGTGTGGCAAAAATCCATCCCAAAAGGCAACAGTCTCCAAAAATCCAACATGGCTGAATCTGATTTTTGGAGGTTACATCTGGCTGAGCCCACCCACTGGTGTGGCTAAAAATCATAAACACACCCCTCTCCTGCCCTCTCCTAATCTAATCAAGGGGGCACCTAGTTGTCTGGGGTTGCAGGATGTGGGGGTGTTGCTGGGTGCTGCAAATGTCCTTCTCTGCCTTTGAAGACCAGTTTGGCAGCCCTCCCCCTTCCTGCCTCACCATCTGCTGAGGGGAGATTCTCTCCCCCAAGCACATTCCTTTGTGTGAAGTCAGGCCACTTCACACCTCATCAAGGTAGCCTGGCAGAAGCTGCTGCAGGCTGGCCAATCAGAGCACAGCAGCAAAAACAATGCAGAGCTGAAATTGGCAACTTTTTAGGTAAAGTCTAAACTTTTTACCTGGACAAGTTATATTAAATCCCACAACTGGAAGTTGTGGGATTTATTACAACAATCAATTTGATACCAAATTCTTGGTATGTAACATTTAAGGAGACTTTAAAATTTTAAATAAAGTCTGCCCATTCTAGCCTAGGAAGGCCATTTACTTCAATGAGGGAAAAACGAATTTGGCTGTTTTTACCTCACCAGGGCTTATAAATCTATTTTTATAAAGTCCCTGCTTATAGTTACATGGCACCCAGCCCTAGGGGCACATAGGGCACACCTTAGGGGTGACTTATATGTAAAAATAAGGTAGTTTAAGACTTTGGAAGTACCTTTAATTCCAAAGTCGAATTTGCATATAACTTTAATTTAAAAGCAGCCAGCAAGGCAGGCTTGCTTTTAAAATGACACTGGGCACCTCAGCAATGCACCTAGGTGTGCACCACCTATGCTGTGGTCCCTAAACCTACATGCCCTACCATATACTAGGGACTTATAGGTAGGTTAACTTAGCCAATTATAATTAGCCTAATTTGCATATCCATTTTACACAGAGCACAGGCCCTGGGACTGGTTAGCAGTACCCAGGGCACCATCAGAGTCAGGAAAACACCAGCATAAAGTGGAAAATGGGGGCAAAAAGTTATGGGGCCTCTGCAATCAGCCCTGTTTTCTCACAGCTTCCTTGTCATTAAATTCATTGAACTTACAGTATTTGAGGAGTGTGTTGAGTGTTTCCACAAATGCATCAATAGTGTCACCAAATTTTTAATGTTCTTGAGTGAAAACATATTGTTCATAGTCAATGAAAATCGCGTCTTTATTCCTCTGCATGTGCCTGTGAATTCCACACCAAGATTTCATTACATTCTATTCTAGCGGTTACATCACACTCATACGGAGTCCTCAGGGAGCTAGGAAAGTTCCATTCTAAATCATGCAATACACTACGGGGTCATTATGACCCCGGCGGAAAGCGGTAAAATGGAGAAAAGTACTACCAACAGGCTGGCGGGACTTTTCCCCATATTATGTCATTGGTGGTTTGGCTCAAGCCAAAACCGCCAATGTACCACACCGTCTGCTACGGTGGTAACGACCACCGGGCTGGAGATTTCAGTCTTCATCCCGGTGGCCATCCCTAGCCCGCCTGCGGGATTATGACCCCACCTACCGCCATGGTTTTCATGGCTTCCTTACCACCACAAAAACCATGGCGGTAGGCATTATTAGTCACAGGGAATCCCTTCCTTGTCACAGATAGGGGTCTTCCCTGCCTCCCTCACCCCAGGTTTCCCCACCCCACTCCCTTTCCAGACCCCCCTTCATTCATGCACCTTCATTCACACACACACACACATTCACACACTCATTCTCACATCCAAGCACGTATGCAGATATCCATTCACACACACATCCACACACACTTACATACATACAGGCACACAGGCATACACACAACACAACATACACGCACTCACACATCCATACATGCACACACACAAAAGACAACACACACACGCATACACACATGCACAGACATCCACCCCCACCCCCACACACAACACCCTCCACCCCTTTTGTGAGGGGATCCTCTGGCAGGAGACGGGACGGGCGCTGCTGCCAGCAGCAGCATCTTCCAGCAGAACACCGCCAGGCCTTATCCTGGGTCATGATATGGTCTGCGGTGGTCTACTGACTTGGCGCTGCTCCTGGCAGCAGCACCACCTTACAACCATTCACCGGCATGGCCACAGCTGGATTTCTACCATCCTTCTGGTGGAAATCCAGCTGTGGTTATAATACGGCTGACGGCTAGTAGCCGTGGCAACAGTCTCTTGGCGGCCGTAACCGCTGTGGTGGGCGGTATATACTGCCAATGTTATAATGAGGGCCTGCATTCGGGTCTGACATTAATCTATTTCAGTTTTAACTTTATTAAACCTAAAATAAGAGTATAAACCTACCTTTATATGATCATGCCAGAGGTCCAATGATCTGGGTATTTAAAATTCAGACTCAGAACCTTGCCGCTGCAAAATTGTATTTCACGATGGTCATCCAAAGACGATAACATGGAGTGGTGGGTGGTCCAAAAATATTAACACATATTTTTTTCTTCACAATTAAGCCATCGCACGAATGTGCAAATTTTTCCCTTTGCTTAGGAATTTTTGGGGAAAATTCTAGCAAGGAAGCAATGGTCCGTTCACTAGGACTGAAACAACAGCAATCATTCTCCCAGTTGCAGCCTACATTGCTTCAACATGTAAGTGCACTAATAGTGAAACTCAAGGTAATAGTAGTAACTCAAGCTGCATTATCTAAAATTTTCAAATTTTGTGAATGCATGTGACTAACATTTTAACAGATTTTACGTGATTTCAGACTTTTTCTGTAGGATTAAAACTTGTACTTTTTACAAATGTATTTATTTTAAAAAAATACAGTCGTTATTTGGCTTTGAGTTGAAATAGTATGTTTGATTGTTCAGATAGTGAGTTATTAATTTTGAAGGGTGTGATGCTCCTTCTTAGCAAAACACTGCCTTTTTAGATTACAGCACACACCATTAGAAAACACAGCTCAACCCTAGTAGCTGGTTATTCCCCTGAGAAATGAGTATTAGGTTGAAATAGTACCAAAGATGATTAAACTTAAACAGACAACACAACAAAATATTCAAACAAATTAAAAAAAATAAAGAAAGCATAACAAACGGCATGGTACAAAAATATATAGGGGCATATTTATACTCCGTTTGCGCCGAATTAGCGTCGTTTTTTTCGACGCAAATTCGGCGCAAAATTAACGCCATATTTATACTTTGCCGTTAGACGCGTCTATCGCCAAAGTAGGAGTAAAGAGCGTCATTTTTTTGCATGAACGCCTTCCTTGCGTTAATGAGATGCAAGGTAGGCGTTCCCGTGCAAAAAAATGACTGCGACGCAAATGTGTCGTATTTATACTCCCGGGCAAAAATCACGCCTGGGAGTGGGCGGATCAAAAAAAAACGCATTTGCGCCGCTTTTTAACGCCTGGGTCAGGGCAGCCGTTAAGGGACCTGTGGGCTCAAAATGAGCCCACAGCTGCCCTCCCATGCCCCCAGGGACCCCCCCTGCCACCCTTGCCCACCCCAGGAGGACACCCAAGGATGGAGGGACCCACCCCAGGGACATTCAGGTAAGTTCAGGTAAGTATAAATATTTTTATTTTTATATATTTTTTGTGGCATAGGGGGCCCCCCTACATGCCACAATGCCCAATGACCATGCCCAGGGGACATAAGTCCCCTGGGCATGGCCATTGGGCAAGGGGGCATGACTCCTGTCTTTACTAAGACAGGAGTCATGTAAATGGCGTCTGGGCGTCGTTAAAAATGGCGCAAATCGGGTGGAGGCGATTTTTTAGCATCAACCTGACTTGCACCATTTTTAAGACGCCCTAACGCCATTTTTCCCTACGCCGGCGCTGCCTGGTGTACGTGGTTTTTTTCCACGCACACCAGGCAGCGCCGGTCTGCTTGCGCCGGCTAACGCCATTCAATAAATACGGCGCCCGTATGGCGCTTCAGAATGGCGTTAGCCGGTGCAAAAAATTTTGACGCTAAACTGCGTTAGCGCAGTTTAGCGTCAAAAAGTATAAATACGGGCCATAATGTGTTAACAGAACAGAAGATAGCCACATTTAAAGAAATTGTCACAAAAATGCCCATACAAACAAAGGCAGTGTTAAAGTCAATGTGATCCTCAGGCCCAAATTTCAGGGGGTCTAGCGCCTCCCTGTCCACATTAGCATACTTTTTTATGACGTAATATGGCTCAATGAGGCCAAATTTACAAAGTGGTTCATGCATTGCACACTTTGTAACCCCTTGTACTACATTATGCTCTGGCCAGGCATAATGTACGCAAGGGGGAAGTTCCCTTGTTAGGGGGACCATAAAAAAGATGCAGTAGAATCTATGAGATTCCACAGCGCCATTATTGATGACTATTTTTAATGGCTACACAGAGCAGGCGTTAAAAGGGGCCACACCATTATAATTAATTGGCCCCTACGTACCTTGCAGGATTAGTGCCAAATTTGTTGCTGCAAGTCCTCCAATGTAATACAATAGTATCAAAAATTGTACTGTTGATTGGTTTTTCCATGATTGGCATATTTGATTTACTGGTAAGTCCCTAGTACAGTGCACTAAAGGTGCCCAGGGCCTGCAAATCAAATGCTACCAGTGGGCCTGCAGCACCGGTTGTGCCACCCACATTAGTAGCCTTATAAACTTGTCCCAGACCTGCCACTGCAGTGTCTGAGTGTGCAGTTTTAAACTGCCAATTTGACTTGGCAAGTGTACTCACTTGTCAGGCCTAACCTTGCCTTTTCTTACACATAAAACTCCCCTAAGGTAGGCCCTAGCAAGCCCCATGGGCAGGGTGCAGAGTATGATTAAGGAAGGACATATACTACTGTGTTTCATATGTCCTAACAGTGAAATTCTGCAAAATGAATTTTTCACTGTTGCAAGGCCTATCTCTCACATAGGTTAACATGGGGGCTACCTTTTAATATGATTAAAGTGTAGATTCCCTTTGGGAGCAGATGGACATGTGGAGTTTGGGGTCTCTGAAGTCACAATTTAAAAATACATCTTTTAGTAAAGTTGGTTTTGAGATTGCGTGTTTGAAAATGCCCCTTTTAGAAAGTAGGCATTTTTCTTGCTGAAACCATTCTGTGACTCTGCCTGTTTGTGGATTCCCTGTCTTGGTGAGTTTGACAGTTGAGCTGTTTGCACCTCTCTCTAGACAGTGATACAAAGGCCTATATTTATACTTTTTATGCGTCGCCTTTGTGTCATTCTTTGACGCAAAAGCGGCACAAATTTACACAATGTAATTGTATTTTCTGAGTTTGCGCCACTTTTGCGTCAAAAAATGATGCAAACGTGGCGCAAAAAAAGTATAAATATAGGCCAAAGAGAGCTTGAGTATAGCCTGCATATCCTGATGAGCCATCTGTGCTAGGACGGAGGGGAGGAGTGGTCACTTACACCTGAAAGGGCTGTGCCTGCCCTCACACAATGCAGTCTACAACCCACTGGTGTGTGTCTGGAGCCTGGCCTGGGCAAAGCAGGATCTCCCAAACAAGAGAGACGTTCCTTTGGAGTAGGCCTACTTCAAAGGCAAATATTGGTATAAGATGAGCACCCAAACCCCAGAAAATTAGATCACTTCTGGAAATCAAGAGGAACCACTGCCAAGGAGAAGAGCTGAAGAGCTGAGGAGAAGTTCTGCCCTGTCTGTGACTGTGCTTTCTGGAGCTATCCTGCAGTTGCTGCTTCTGCCTGTGAAAGGAGACAAAGACTGGACTTTGTTGTGCATTCCTGCTTGAGAAGAAATCTCCCAGGGCTTGACCTGAGCTTGTCTCCTGTTGTTGAAGTCTCAGGGCCATCAAAGACTTCCCCTGCCAACACCTGGACTCTCTGCTGAGACTCCTGCCCTGCCAGCTGGTGCCCTATTCAGTTCATGGGGCCTTGAAAGGTGAAGCTGGCAGGCCAAGACTAAAAATCCACGCACAGACTACTGTGCGGGGAGATTTTTGATGCACCTTCCAAGACGCGGCTGAGAAACGATGCACCGCTGAATTCGTGGCTGAAATCTATACTCCACCTGCATCGTGATTGGAAGATCGACGCACGCGGCAGGAGAAACAACGCTTAACACCCACTATCATGCAACCGGATTTTCGACGCAGACCTCGCTGGGCGCAGAAAAACAACGCAAAGACTGCCCAGACCCGAGGTGCCTGTTCGGATCGATGCATCGCTCTCCTGCGGAGAGGAAAAACCATACACACAGACCCGACCGGAGGAGGAACGACGCACGGTCTCGCTTGTGAGTGAGAAATCAATGCATCGCTGGCCTTTTCCAATGCACACTCACCTGTGCGGTGTTTTTTGGATGCAACCCAGGTACATTTTCACACTAACAGTGTTAGCACTGTTTTCTAAGGATTAAATACTCTTTTTGCTTTTAAATTCATAACTTGACTTGTGAATGGTGTATTTATGTAATTTTCGTCTTGTTTTGTTGAGTTAAATATTCCCTGTTTTGTGTCATTTTATAGTGTTTTCACTGAATTACTGTGTATGTTGGTACAAATACTTTACACCTAGACTCTGAAGTTAAGCCTGCCTGCTTGTGCCATGCTACTAAGGTAGTGAGCGGGGGTTAACTGAGGGTGATTCTCCCTTACCCTGACTAGAGTGAGGCTCCTTTCTTGGACAGGGGGTAACCTGACTGCCAACTAAAGACCCCATTTCTAACAGTGCCTTAGAGTATTACCCAAGCATGGCAACCAGAGGCTGCTCTGGCATCAAAAACAGAAGAAAGTTACAACCAAACACCTCTGCCTCACAGAGACCAGGAGGTCAGAGAGGATTATCCTGCATACTGCTACACGCCAATGTTTCCAATCTTGCTGACAATCCTTTGGGAGACTTCAATCACAGCTTCAAGGATGACGCAGATCTCTTTGTCCCTCGTCTCTGTGACAATTTCTTGATTTGCCAGCAAAGTAATTTTTGGGCTCTTCAACAGCTTCCAAACCTACAAAGAAGCCTGTAAACCTAAATACATCTTTCCATCTATTGTTTTGACAATGTCTATTTCAGACCAATCCCAAATAGAAAGCTGGTTGTCACATAAGATAAATCCTCTTTTGCTGTGTTTGTGTCACTGAGGCAGGGCATCAATCAAATATCACACGCAGAACACTTTGAAATCTGGGGTACAAGCAGTTGAAGAGGAGACCAAGACACCACTCAGTCCTTGTCACAGGCAGACAGCTGAGAGCATTTGGACTTCCTCATCCTCATGTTTGGTCTTTTCCAAGATCCTGGCGTTTCCTGACTAGATAGTGGTGGGGGAAATTTTTATCCAGTATCCTTGTTAGTGATTGGTGACTTTGTAGACCTATTCACTGCAGAATTTTAACTAACCGCAGCCCCTTTTTCAACACATCCAGTCCTGTTTCCACAAAAACTTCCCAAAGGCTTGTATCCCAGATGGCAGACGTCATCCCTTCTCAGGAGCAGTAGACCCCCTCCCAGATCCAGCACTCTAGAAAGTTGGAGCCCTACTCTCTTCTTCATCTGGAAACACCTTTCCCTTCTGTTATGGGCATAGGCAAATACCTGAGAGGACTCTGAATGAAAGACTATTACTTCCACAATTTTGAGACATTTTCAGATCAAAAGTTCGGCCGATGTCCGGGTTACATTGTGATGTCATATGTTTTTGTCACCTCCCAAACTGCCCATTCCAGACCAGTGTTTAATGAATGCCCTCGAGCATTCTTCCTACATGTAGACGATTGTGCATAATTTTGTGACAGCAAGTCTTCTCTCCTAATTGGAATGTTGATTAATGTCAGTGGAGAGAAGAGAAAGCCATTAGAACTGGTTTACCTAGTCCTAGGTTTTCTTTTTATCTTTTCGCTACAAGAATTAAAACCTACATGGCCTATCTAGGGTAACATGACACTTTACCTATTCAGTGATCATCATTTAATGGCTACTAATTGTGGGAACATGTATATCTATAATACTTAGGGGCATATTTACATGCCTCTAGTGCCACCAGAGTGTCATTTTGTTGATGCTCCGGTGGTGCTGTGCACTGTGCCATATTTACAAGGCAGCGCTAAGCCACTTTTTGGAGCTTAACACAGTCTTGTCAATGTTGGCCCCTTCAACACAGTTTTCTGCTGCAGAGGAGCGTGTAGTGGGTGTTGCTGTGGGCATTCCACTGCAACACCCATTTCTATTGATGCTTCCACAGATTTGCAAGAATTAGTAAATTTGGTGCAGCGCCAAAAATGGTAGACACATAGAAAAAGCAAAAGTCCATTAATGATTGTTTATGTGCAATAATGATGATTTGCATTCCGCACCACACGTAAAAATAACAAATAACCATTATAGATTGTTTATGTGCAGGAAGGGACACCTTCCTACACATAAACAATCATTACCTTCAATGCACACACCCTTGTATTATGGCCAACGCTAGGGGAACAAAAGGGTGCACCATATTTGTGTAAATACAGCCACACTGCACCACTTCTGTGTAAATATTCCCCTAAGTAAGTTCCACTTTATACATTATACACCCAAACCCATGTGTCTAAAGGGCACAACTAGGAGTTGCTTTGCAAATGTGTACAAGTAGATTTACATACACAGCAGAGCAGTTTCCTCTGACATTTGAGACTGTGATGTTTTAAACTGCAGCCAGCCAGGTCACAAAAGTGCACCAGACCCATATTGCAATTATAAATATGGGTGGTGTCAATATATAATGCAGCCCACATGTAAAATCAGACTTCAGCAACAATGGTGCATTTCCCTGCCAACCAATCTTTAAAGCTCTAGTAAGCTTCACTTCAGAGATGTAACAAACAAACAGAACACTACCATTTTACATTCAAAGCACTCCTGAACTCCATTTATTTTGAAGAGGAGAAATGGAATTCAATCCTTTCCTAGGGAGAAAGCTGAACTAAATGAGTATTGAGGTGCTGTTGGAATTCGGGGGACGGTTTGAGGAGGGTGAGACCCTACTCAAGCAGCAACCACAAACTCTGTCACGGTGAACCACAAGCTTAAACCTCTGGTACCTTGACAGGGAGTCAGGGTTAACTTAGAAGCAATTAGTAAAAAGAGTAAAAGGTATTACATTATTTGACACCAAAACAACAAAACCTCAATAGAACTGGAGATATGGCATTTTAAATATGTCTTGCAAGTAAAGCATTGTTATCTAGTCATTCAGGACAAGGTAAAACTCACAAGTTTAGGCCAACTGCATTGGTGCACAGGCCAGATACAGGGACCGGGTCAGTCTCACTGAAAGATTTACCTTAAAGGTCCAGTGTTAAGAGGTCATTTGTGGTGGAAGGGGTTCCAGGGGTGGGGGGGCATTGAAGATGGTTGTCGAAGTAGCACGAATAGCAGGCCAGGCATGGCAGACAGTCATTGCAGTAGCACAAAGATCCTGTGGGACAGATGGTTGTTGCTGGAGGTTCGCATTGGCCGTCAGCACAAGGTGCGAAGTGCAGATCTCACACTGCCACGCATCATTGGCAAAAGAAGTGGGTTTGCAAAGCTTTCTTTTGGTAGGTGGCATGATTGTCCACATCTTGGTTCTAGTGGGTCCGTTTTCATTTACAAAGAGACCAAAACTTCACAGTTTCTCTCTTACTTTGGAGAGGAGGTCAACTGATGACACACCAAGGGAAAAGGACCTAGGGGGCACATCTTGAAAGTCAGGGAATAACTCCCATTGAGGGCAGCAGGGCTCAGGCAGTTCCAGTTGCAGGTCCAGACGCAAGTCAGCTGGGCAGTTGGCAGGAGCCTCTGGAGCCTGTTATGTCCCCTAAGCTCAAAGCAGGAGATCAGTCAGTTGACACTTGGAGTTGGAGTCACTTCAACCTGGGATTAAGTGTGCAGGTCTAGTATTCCTTCTCAGCAATCAGGGCAGCAGGTGTTGCTCAAAACAAGATTTTAGCTTTAAAAAAGACAAGAGGCGTCTGACAGAGCAGGAAACAGTTTGTTTAATTAAACATTATGGCTGGGTGAGCAGTTACAGAAGTGGGTCTGAGGACTGTCTTTTGGAATACATCAGCTCAGAACACATTTTATACCATTCTCATGGAACATAAAACTGTACAGCTGTCCTGGAGTCATGAACATAAATTCCAGAGAGTGAATGGAGGTGGGTCTCGACCTGCCATTTGATTCCAGTGCGATCAAGGGAGAACAGGTGAGTTTCTCCTCCGGCGGATGGGGGGTTGTAACCAAAGAGGCACCGGGGGAAAGGAAAGGGTTTTCCTTTCCCCGGTGTCTCTTTGAGCATTCCCACTACACCCAAGGGATTTTTAAATTTTATTTATTGTGGCAATGTTTTGTGTTGAGGAGCGGCCCCTTGGGCAAGGGTCACTCCCATTTGGGGGACATGTTTGTTGTGGCCTTTTCTGCCCCCCCTTGGGTGCAGATTGGCCTAATATTTTTAGGCTGATCTGCCCCCAAATGGGGCAGAAACCACTAGACACCAGGGATTTTTTTTTTATTTCTGCTGTGTTTTGTGTTGAGGAGCGCCCCCTTCGGCAAGGGTGGCTCCCATGTGGGGGGCATGTTTGTTGTGGCCATTTCTGCCCCCCTTGTAGGGGGGTGTCCCCTTGGGCAAGGGGTGCCCCCCCAAGGGGGGGCATTGGAATTTTGGCATTTTCTGCCCCCCTTGGGGGCAGATGGGCCTATTTTTTTTAGGCCCATCTGCCCCAAGGGGGGCAGAAGCCACTTAGACACCAGGGATAGTGTGTGTGTGTGTTAGTCGAGGGGGGGTGGCCCCGTGGGCAAGGGTCACCCCCTTTTGGGGGCACATGTTCCAAGGCCATTTTTGCCCCCCTTGGGGACAGATCAGCCTATTATTTTTAGGCTGATCTGCCCCCAGGGGGGCAGAAACCACTAGAACGGCAGAGATTTTTTTTTATATGTTTATTTATGTGGGGGGGCGTGTCCCCTTGGGCAAGGGGTGCCCCCCCAAGGGGGGCATTGAACTGTTGGCCATTTCTGCCCCCAAGGGGGGAAGATAAAGCCACTTAGACACCAGGGATAGTTTGTGTGTGTGTGTGTTAGTAGAGGGGGGTGGCCCCTTGGGCAAGGGTTGCCCCCCTTTGGGGGCAGATGTACCAAGGCCATTTCTGCCCCCCTTGGGGACAGATCGGGCCATTATTTTTAGGCTGATCTGCCCCCCACGGGGGCAGAAACCACTAGAACGCCAGTTTTTTTAAAAATATGTTTATTTATGTGGGGGGGCGTCCCCTTGGGCAAGGGGTGCCCCCAAGGGGGGCATTGAACTGTTGGCCATTTCTGCCCCCAAGGGGGGCAGAAGCCACTTAGGTACCAGGGATAGTGTGTGTTAGTGGATGGGGGGTGGCCCCTTGGGCAAGGGTCACCCCCTTTTTGGGGGCACATGCACCAAGACCATTTCTGCCCCACCCCCCCTTGGTGCAGATGGGCCTATTTTTATTTTTAGGCCCATTGTCCCCAAGGGGGCAGAAGCCAGTTAGGCACCAAGGATAGTGTGTGTGTTTTTTTGTTTTTGTTTGGGGGGTGGCCCCTTGGGCAAGGGTCGATCCCCGTGGGGACACACTACTAAAGGTATTTTCTGCCCTCCTTGGGGCAGATAGGCCTATTTCTTAGTAGGCCCATCTGCCCCATGGCAGAATCCACTTAGGCACCAATTTCTAAATGCTTGATGGTAGGATGTTTGTCAACTGTCAAGTATTTGCATTTGTGATAAAAAAATGTCCTCCTTTTTGTTCTAGTTCAAAGCTTTTGCTTTCTTTGCTGTGGCTCCTTGCGGTTTTGACAGTGGTTGACCTGCGGTTTGCATAGTTGCATGTTTTAGGTAAGTAAAAACAACTTACTCCAAAGGAGTATTTTTGCCACGCATGAATGACATGTTTGTAGGTGGTGCACAATGATATTTGTGTTGTCTTATTTCTGATTTGCTTTTCTTTCTTTCTTTTTAGTGTGATGTGATTGCTGTGTCTGTGCAGAGTAGTTGCTGGTGATTCAAGCTTTTTCAGGCAAGTGAGTGGTATAGTTTTTGAGTTTATAACTCTTACTAATAAAGCTACACTTTATTACTTATCTTACACAGTGGTGGTTGTTGGTGGTGCATTTGTCCAGTTAATTTTCGTAGGAAAGATCATGGCTAGCCGCAGGATGACCGCTCAGCATGTGGTTGGTATGCTTTTTGAATCATTGTCTGATTATGAGACGGAATCTGCATCTGAGGCAGAGGAGGAAGTGAGAGATTCTGGCAGTGAAGTTTCTGTCGGAGAGGAATTTTCTGATGAGGAAGCCACACTCAGTGCAGATGAAGGGCCTGTTTTAGAGGAGGACACTGATGTGCCATTAGTGCAGCAACCTGGGGTTGAAAGGTTTCCCGTTAGAAGACCTGAACTCTGGGTTGCCCCAAACATGGAGCAGCCAGAGTTGCCTGCCTTTACTGGTCTCCCGGGGTGTAGAGTCAATACAGAGAACATTTTGCCTGTCAATTTCTTAGAGTTATTTGTGGATGATGTGTTTTTGGAAGAGATTGTTGAGCAAACTAATTTGTTTGCAGAGCAGTATTTGAGGGACAACGCTGTTAGACTTAGACCACACTCTAGAGCTACCCAGTGGATTCCCACAAATTTGGAGGTGATGAAAAGGTTTTTGGGTTTGACTCTTTTGATGGGGTTGATAAGGAAGCCATCACTGGCTTCTTATTGGTCTACTAGTCCCTTGATGGCAACAGCTATATTTCCTGCAACCATGACTCGTAATCGGTATTTGCTTCTTCTTCGGATGCTACATTTTATTGACAATGCATTAGCCTTGCGACGAGATCACCCTGATTCTGACCGTCTTTTTAAGATTAGGCCTGTCCTTGATCATTTTGTAGATCGGTTTTCAGAGATCTATGTTCCAAGCAAAGAAATAGCTTTGGTCCTCTTCAAGGGTCGTTTGGTTTTTAGGCAGAACATTCCTAGCAAGAGGGCACGATATGGAATTAAATTGTATATGCTGTCTGAAAGTAGTACAGGATATGTGTATAATTTCCGTGTCCACACTGGTAGGGATTCCAGTATTGACCCCCCTGGTTGTCCTCCCACTTTTGGAGTTGCTGAGAAAATTGTGTGGGAACTTGGTAGACGACTGTTCAACAAAGGTCACCATTTGTATGTAGATAACTTCTACACTGGAGTGCAGTTCAAGGAATTGTTTAGAGTGGACACTGTTGCTTGTGGCACAATTCGTTGTAACCGGAAAGGCTATCCAAGGGAGCTTGTCTGTAAAAAACTTGAGAGGGGACAGTGCAGTGCCTTGCGGAATGATGAGCTGCTAGCTTTGACATTTTCAGACAGGAGGGATGTCTACATGCTAAGTACCATCCATGATGAGAGTACTTCCCCCGTGACTGTTTGGGGCCACGTTGCTGAAGTGTGCAAACCTGTGTGCCTTTTAGATTAGAATAAGCACATGGGAGGTGTAGATAGAGTTGATCAAAGGTTGGAACCTTATACTGCTATTCGTAAGTCTTACGTTTGGTATGAGAAGTTAGCAATTCACCTCTTCCACTTTAAGGATAGGTCTCCAGAGTCAAAGATGACATTTGTGAAATTTCATGAGTCAGTGATAGGGAGCCTTATTGTGGTGGAACAGGCCAAAGTTCCTAGAGAAACAGTGGTGGAGGATGTGGCTAGATTGAAAGATCGCCACTTTGCTGAGCACATTCGTCCCACACCCAAAAAAACTTTCCAACTAAGAAATGTAGAATGTGTTTTCAAAGAGGTATCCGGAGGGAGACTAGAATGTACAGCCCAGATTGTCCTTCAAAGCCTGGGCTGTGTGTGGGTGGTTGTTTTAAGAATTACCACACCCAGAAGAATTACTGGGAACAACCATGAGTGTAAACTGCCTGTTTTTTATTCATGTGTTAAGTTTCATGGTTGGCATTTCTGTCATGTACTTAGTTAGAGCTTTTGTGTTTGTAGTTTTGTAATTATTTCTAATTAGTTAGTGGTTTCTTTGTTTAAAAAAAAAAGTGATGCCATTGTGTGTGGAGTGGCGCTTGGCTGAGAGTGTACATAGTGTACATATTGACTTGCTGTTGGCTACTGCAACACACTGCCAGCCAAACACCAGTTCACACACTCCCATCAGCTGGTGTGATTGCTGTATCAGGCATGTGGGCGTATGTAAGTGATGGGCCCTTGAGTGGCACTGTCTGTCGATGCGAGTGTTGTAATGTGCTGGGCCCGTGGCTGGCGGCGTGAATGGTCTTGTGCATGTCATGTATGAAAGGTATGTGAATGGACTGTAAAGCGGTTGGTGCCTTGCCGTGGCTTTACAGCTCAGGAGCTGTGAGTCATTGGCTCAATATTTTGGCCTTTCATTCATTAACAGTGCATTTCATTTTTGTGAAAACTCTTGTTAATAAAATTTGATCCACTGAACCATCACTCACCCTTGTGCCTAATCCAACCAGTATGTGTGGTAAAAATGACAAAACCTGCTCCGCTGTAATCAGGTGTCGCAGCACACCTGTGACACGCTAGGTGCCTCGGGTGGGACCCCGATAATGAAGCATGCCACCAACTTACTTGGTGGGTGAGGGGCCTTTTTAACATAACCTTAGTACATTTCTTTTCACAATTTTAGTGTTTGGAACATCACATAAGTATGTGGACACACCAAAATGATCTATTACAAAACTACCTGTGTTTGGGGAGGCACCTATGGTTTTGGTCCCGGAAGCGGTCTTCATCTAGGGAAGCCTACCAAACCCAGACATGTTTTAAAAATAGACACCTCAAGGAGTCCAAGGAGTTGTGGCTTGCCTGGATCCCCCAACATTTTCTTACCCAGACTCCTCGGCAAACCTCAAAATTTGCATTAAAAATCATATTTTCCTCACTTTTCTTTGTAGGATCACCGCTGCCGCACACATTTCCTACCACCCAGCGTTCCCCTCAGTCCCCCAAGTAAAATGATACCTCACTTGCATGGGACCCCAAAGCAGATTCAGCCTAAAAGATGTATAAAAGAAAAATATGTGCTTATAAACTCGCTGTGCTATCCCCTCAATCTCTACACGTTTTTGGCCCTTTTCTGTTGCAGGCACCTGGCCCACCCCCACAAGTGAGGTACCATTTTTAACGAGAGACTTGGGGGAACGCTGAGTGGAAGGAAATTTGTGGCTCTTCTCAGATTCCAGAACTTTCTGTCACCGAAATGAGAGGAAAAAGTGTTTTTTTGGCCAAATGTTGAGGTTTGCAAAGGATTCTTGGTAGCAAAACCTGGTCAAAGCCCCACAAGTCACCTCATCTTTGATTCCCCTAGGTGTCTAGTTTTAAAAAATGCACTGGTTTGCTAGGTTTCCCCAGATGCCGGCTGAGCTAGAGGCCAAAATCCACAGGTAGGCAGTTTGTAAAAAACACCTCTGTTTTCTGTGGAAAAATGCGATGTGTCCACGTTGTGTTTTGGGGCATTTCCTTTCGCAGGCGCTAGGCCTACCCACACAAGTGAGGTACCATTTTTATAAGGAGACTTGGGGGAACGCTCGGTGGAAGGAAATTTGTGGCTCCTCACAGATTCCAGAACTTTCTGTCACCAAAATGAGAGTAAAAAGTGTTTTTTGGGCCAAATTGTGAGGTTTGCAAAGGATTCTGGGTAACGGAACCTGGTAAGAGCCCCACAAGTCACCCCATTTTGCATTCCCCTAGGTGTCTAGTTTTCAAAAATGCGCTGGTTTGCTAGGTTTCCCCAGATGCCAGCTGAGCTAGAGGCCACAATTCACAGTAGGCAGTTTGCAAAAAACTACTCTGTTTTCTGTGGAAAAATGTGATGTGTCCACATTGTGTTTTGGGGCTTTTTCTTTTGCAGGCGCTAGGCCTACCCCCACAAGTGAGGTACCATTTTTATCGGGAGACTTGGGGGAACGCTGTGTGGAAGGAAATTAGTGGCTCCTCTCAGATTCCCGAACTTTCTGTCACCGAAATGAGAGGAAAACGTGTTTTTTAGGCCAAATTTTGAGGTTTGTAAAGGATTCTGGGTAACAGAACCTGGTCAGAGCTCCACAAGTCACCCCATCTTGGATTCCCCTAGGTGTCTAGTTTTCAAAACTGCGCAGGTTTGCTAGGCCTCCCCAGGTGCCAGCTGAGGTAGAGGCCAAAATCCACAGGTAGGCAGTTTGCAAAAAACAGCTCTGTTTTCTTTGTGAAAATGTGATGTGTCCACATTGTGTTTTGGAGCTTTTCCTGTCGCAGGCGCTAGGCCTACCCCCACAAGTGAGGGACCATTTTTATCGGGAGACTTGGGGGAACGCTGTGTGGAAGGAAATTTGTGGCTCCTCTCAGATTCCCGAACTTTCTGTCACCGAAATGAGAGGAAAAAGTGTTTTTTAGGCCAAATTAGGAGGTTTGCAAAGGATTCTGGGTAACAGAACCGGGTCAGAGCCCCACAGGTCACCCCATCTTGAATTACCCTAAGTGTCTAGTTTTCAAAAATGCGCTGGTTTGCTAGGTTTTCCCAGATGCCAGCTGAGCTAGAGGCCAAAATCCACAGGTAGGCAGTTTGTAAAAAAAAACTCTGTTTTTTGTGGAAAAATGTGATATGTCCACGTTGTGTTTTGGGGCATTTCCTTTCACGGGCGCTAGGCCTACCACCACAAGTGAGGTACCATTTTTATCGGGAGACTTGGGGGGACGCTGGGTGGAAGGAAATTTGTGGCTCCTCACAGATTCCAGAACTTTCTGTCCCCGAAATGAGAGTAAAAAGTGTTTTTTTGGCCAAATTGTGAGGTTTGCAAAGGATTCTGGGTATGAGACCCTGGTCAGAGCTCCACAAGTCACCCCATCGTGGATTCCCGTAGGTGTCTAGTTTTCAAAACTGTGCAGGTTTGCTAGGTTTCCCTAGGTGCCGGCTGAGCTAGAGGCCAAAATCCACAGCTAGGCACTTTGCAAAAAACAGCTCTCTTTTCTTTGTGAAAATGTTATGTGTCCATGTTGTGTTTTGGGGCATTTCCTGTCGCGGTTGCTAGGCCTATCCGCGCAAGTGAGGTACCATTTGTATCGGGAGACGTGTGGGAACACAGAATAGCAAAACAAGTGTTATTGCCCCTTGTCTTTCTCTACATTTTTTCCTTCCAAATGTAAGACAGTGTGTAAAAAAGATTTCTATTTGAGAAATGCCCTGTAATTCACATGCTAGTATGGGCACCCCGAAATTCAGAGATGTGCAAATAACCACTGCTTCTCAACACCTTATCTTGTGGCCATTTTGGAAATACAAAGGTTTTCTTGATACCTATTTTTCACTTTTTATATTTCAGCAAATGAATTGCTGTATACCCGGTATAAAATAAAGAACCATTGTAAAGTGCAGCTCATTTATTGGCTCTGGGTACCTAGGGTTCTTGATTAACCTACAAGCTCTATATATACCCGCAACCAGAAGTGTCCAGCTGACGTAACGGTATATTGCTTTAAAAAAATATGACATTGCAGGAAAAAGTTTCCAAGTAAAACGTTTAGAAAAATTGCTGTTTTTGTTCACCTCAATTTCAATATTTTTGTATTTCAGCTGTTATTGTCTGTAGGAAACACTTGTAGGATCTACACAAATGACCCCTTGTTGAATTCAGAATTTTGTCTACTTTTCCGAAATGTTTAGCTTTCTGGGATCCAGCATTGTTTCCTCACCCATTTTGGTCACTAACTGGAAGGAGGCTGAAGGCACAAAAAGTAGTAAAAATGGGGTATGTCCCAGTAAAATGTCAAAATTGTACTGAAAAATTGGGCTTTCTAATTCAAGTCTGCATGTCCCTGAAAGCTGGGAATATGGTGATCTTGCCACCGCAAACCCTTTGTTGATACCATTTTCAGGGAAACAAACACGATCCTCCTTCTGAAGCCCTTTTTTCCAATTTTTTTGAAAAAACAAAATTTTCACAGTATTTTGGCTAATTTCTTGGTCTCCTTCAGGGGAACCCACAAAGTCTGGGTACCTCTAGAATCCCTAGGATGTTGGAAAAAAAGGATGCAAATGTGGCGTGGGTAGCTTATGTGAACAAAAAGTTATGAGCGCCCCAAATGGCAAAAAAAGGCTCAGCACAGGAGGGGAAAAGGCCTGGCAGCAAAAGGGTTAATCTAAGGTATTCTGTCTGCATGTTTTTGCTGTTTTCTAAATGTTATCCCATCTGTGACCTGTCAGGACGTAACCTTCAGGTCTGGGTTGCAGAGCCTTCCTGGCCAAATACCTTTGTACTGTGGTTAATGGAGAGTTCATAATAATGGAATTTAACATCAGTGATGTGACTCATTTGAGTATGAGAATGTATTGATGATATACAAAAATAAGTTATTATTGTGCACATCAACACAGGCCACAGAGCAGCAGAGTAGCAGGTCAACAAAGTAACCGTCCTTCTGGCAGTAAGGAGAATAGGAGCACTTCTGTGCAATCCACAGATCCAGTAGTGTACTGAAGAGTTGGGTCTGAGGTTCCAATATTTATTGGTGCCAGCTTTAAAGTAGACATTTCTAGGCAATTCCCTTTGAAATCCTTGACATTTCCTGCCCCCCTACACTACTTCTATGCTGACTGCTTGAATAGTGCAGTGGTAACAAGTCATTTGCGTGAATGCAGGGCACAGCCTATTAAGTTGCAAGTGGGGCTGTGCTGACTTCTTCCCCCAACCTGATAATTGATGGCCCATCCAGGTTCATATAATCCCCATATTGTGTGGCTGTCTGGGGTGAATAAACAAAGTCTAGCTCCCAGCCACACCCAGTCATGTGACCCGGAACAGGCTGATGGCGCCAAATAGTTAGGGCACGAAAATTGCAAATATAAAAATGTGGCATTTGCAAAATTGCGGATACAAATCTGACTTTACCGTTGAGAAATATTTCTAAGTACAGTTTTGCAAACACCAAACAAGAAAGGTTTGCATAGTCGCAATCAAAAGTTAGTACTTGTTAAACAGAGTAGTGAAAAATTAATTTAAGAGTGTTTCATTAATTAAATGCATAAGTCCAATTTATTAAATCCACTACACCCTGCCCTATGGGCTGATTTTGGACCTATTTTAGGGGTGACTCATATCTATTAAAAAGGAGTTTTTTGTTTTTGCCAGGTCAAAATGGCAGTGTGATCTCCACACACAGGTTGCACTGGCAGGCTTGAGACATGTTTAAAAGGGCCAGTTAGGTGGGTGGCACAATCAGTGCTGCAGGACTACTCGTAGTATTTTATTTACGGGACCTAGATACATGTGGTACTTCTTGACTTACAAGTAAATATGTAAATTGGGTGTAAGCCAATTTCACTATGTTTAAAAGAGAGGGCATACATGCACTGGTCAGCAGCAGCATAGTGCTAAGAGTCCTATTAACGGGTTCCAACAACAGATGGCTAAAGGAAAAAGGTTTGCGGATGACTCTGCAGAAAGGGCCAAGTCCAACATGGCCGGCTCTAGCCAAAATACAGGGTAGAATAAGCAACAGCTTGATGGGCTTTCTTGCTAAAACAATAGAAGACAGAAGAAAGTCCTGTTATACAGGGCCACTTGTTATTTCTATGCCTCTCTGAGCTCAGTTGAATCTCTTTGCCTATACTTTGGACCCTCTCTGTGCAGCTCCTGACCTTAATCTGCTTACAGATGCATCCCAGTAGGCAGAGAGTGCCACAGTGTCAACAAAAGTGATGTGGCCTATTCAACCCTTTGTATCAGAGTTCTGTCCCCAACCCAAGGTAATTTCTTCCGATAAGGACAGCAACCAACTGAGGCCACTAACAGCTATCTGTGTCAAGAGCCAGCCCCTGGACCATCCACTATGCAGTGGAAGCTCCAAGCTGGTACACTGGATAGACCACTCTTCTAGCCTCAGGGATGGCAAAGAGTTCTTTGTGTGCTCCTGAGGGTTCTCTGACCCCTGAGTTTCTTAGAGTGGGGGGCAATAGCCCCGGGTGTTAGGCACCCTATCTCTACTCCACCTCCCACTAGTTCAGAGGTGTTATCCTGAGACTAGCCTTTCAGCCCAGGGTCAGTACCCTGAGGTTGAACAGGAGACAAAGGCGAGCCCTCCATCACTTTGCCTCTTCAGCTGCACTCCAGTACCCTCCACTTGGGAGTCGTACTTTCAGAAAACTGAATTGTTTTTACTGTGTTGTGTTTTCACTTTATTAATGTTTGTGTCCTGCATAAATAATTTAAACATTGCTTATAAGTTAAGCTTGAGTGCTTTTTCTGCCAAGCTTTCCAGGATTAAGAACAGATTAATTTAGTGACTTTTTGCGGTTCCTCCTGCAAGGGATTGCGGCTGTTGCTTTACCAGGTCTCACACCCCAGTGAACCAGCAACCCAATTTCTCTCTATCCTTAGTTTTAAAATAGTAATATTTTGGTAGCTGGCCACTCATGCAGGGGTAATTGTTGAGTCAATTAAGAGTACCCGAAAAACAGATTCAAAATCAATTGTTAAAACAACATGAGTTGGGTTAGCAGCTTGGGCTAACATATTGAAAACTAAAACTCTAAAAAGCCTCTAAAAAAAGAAAGTTAAAGGGAATTATAATTAAGTGTGGAAGTGTGGCAGGAATTATCTTTATAAAACAACAAACACTGAAACAATCAGGTTATCTTACAGTGAACTAAATATAACACGTACCCTCATCATGCAAGCTTATGGCCCTGCGCAAACACTTCCACATGCAGACAGTCTCTCTGCTTTGTAAGTCCTTCAGCTGTGAGTAGTTGTGAGTTGGCTGCAGCACCTGCCAGCCCCTGCACCAGATTCTTTGATTGTGGCCAACCCCTCCATTGTGACTTGGCTGCAGGATCTAACTTATGGCCAAGCTATGCTCCCACCCTTCCGCCTTCAGGCTAAATTTCTGCTGTGCACGTCCTGTGCTCACCAGTCTCCATCCAGCAAGTGAATTGTTTGCTTTCAGCCTTCTGTTGGAGGGCTAGGATGAGTGGTGGGCTAGCTGGATGGCCTGGCCTATGGCCAGTATCTACATCCAACCCTCCACAGGTAATAAAGCAAAACAATGGTCCCTTGGGGGGTATAAGCCTCAACATCCTCAACAACTGTACACAAAGATTATTAGATTAGATTTATTTGAACAAGAATCCAATCAGATGCATCTAATTCAATAAAGGACATCAATATACATTTTTTGAAAACATATTGTATAAAGATACTAGTGGACTGTTGTTAAATATGATGTGTAATATTATACTTTGACACAGAGTGATGTTAATGAAGTTTGCATGCACATCAGTCACAAGCCTTAGCACATTTGCACCTTAGTTTATCTATTTTACTTTCATTATGGTGTTTTTCCATTGGCACACCTTATTGTGATACAATGTGGTCGTAACTCATGGCAAAGTGAGACTTTAAATTGTAATGTAGAAGATGTCCTTTTTAAAAAGTTAAAACAGCAGATGATGGACAGAATGCAGAACAAATCAAAAATTCACCCACAGTCACAAACCTGGGTTAAATCAATCAGTTTTTTTGCTTGCCGTGCCAGTTTGGACCCAATCATGGCAAATCAGTCTTGCCCACGATCCCCATGGGAACAGTCTAGCCAGAATTGCCAGGCCAAGTCCTCATTGGACGAGAAACAAGACATAATTTTAATTGTGTAATGAACATGGGTCAATACTTATGTCCAGCTACATAATGGTAACTCAGAACACAGGCCTGTTTGGTATCAAACATGTTGGAATTATACCCCAATGCTTTGGCAAGCATTGGTTGTATGTTTCCATGCACTCTGACAGTTCCTTAAAGGACCCCCAGCATTCCTCCTACAGCCTTCTGAGGTTTTCCAGGCAACCCAAGCTGCTTCCACCTCAAAGACAGGTTTCTGCCCTACTGTTGCTTGAGCAGCTCCGTCCCTAAAAGGCAGAATAAAGGATTTCCTTTGGGAGAGGGGTGTTACACCCTCTTTCTTTGGAAATAGTTGTTATAGGCTGGGGATGGGTAGCCTCCCCAAGCCAGTGGCAATGCTTTGAAGGTCACATTTGGTGGGACCCCCCCAGTCCCTGCTCTGGTGTGAAAGTGGACAAAGGAAAGGGTAGTGACCACTCTGCCTGCAACATTGTATCCATGGCTCCGTCCATCAACTGCAGCATTTGCCCAGCTGTGTATACTCTGAGGGCAGCCCATCTTCAGTCTGCAAAGGAAAGAAGAAGGAATCTCCCTTGGGGTGAAGGGAAGGAGTCACTCCCCTGCATCTGCAGGCACCAACTGCAACAACAACTGGCTGTGTGGATCCACTTTCCTGCTGAGCTGTGTGGATCCTACAACACGGGTAGTGGACTGAAGGCATCCTGACGGTCATCTCTTCCAGCTGTCCAACTTGGGTGGAGGTCAGCCTTTGCCTTCCCACGCAGGACAGTTCCCCCTTGCACCTCAGCATTTGCAGCTGCCAAGGCTTGTTGGCATCCTCTCCATTGGATATTCAGGCATCTTGAAGCTCCAGCCCCCAGCACTACATCCTACTACACACTGCTTCCTGAGTGGTTCTCCTGCGGCATGGGACTCTTTTTTGTAGTGCTGCCTGGGCTCCTTCTTCGACTTCTGTGTCCCTGTCCAGTGGGGCTCCTGTAGGTGCTGCCTGTGCTTCTGTGAGATGTCTGTGTTGCTGAGGGCCCCCTCTGACTCTCCCCCCTGTGTACAGTCCACCTGGTCCTTCATGGTCCCCGGCAGCAGAACTTTCTGCCAACTGTGAAATTGTGTGTGTGCCAAGGCTTATTGGTGGAATCCGAAGATGCAAACCTGATTGAAAAATTCCTTCAAGTGTGGGATATTACCTGCATCCTACAGGAACTCGACTCCGTCTTCTGGGGTGCATTGCTGGACTTGGTCCCCTTCTTCCACAGGTCCTCTTGTCCAGGAATGCACTGTTGGTGTCTTCCAGTTTCTTCTAGGCTTCACATTATTCTTCTTTTCTTCTAAGTGGGTGTTCTGGGGAATTTACAGTGATTTACTCCTGCATTCCTGGTCACTGGTGGGGTGTTGTGGCACTTACATTTGGGCTTTCCTAGTACTCCCAGCTCGCCTCCACACAATCCACTTACCTAGGTGGGGGACTGACTCTTGCATTCAATTTTTTTAGTATATGGTTTGTGGTCCCCCTAGGGCCATTAGTCCCTATTGTGATTTTCACTATATTGCACTGTTTTCTAACTGTTTTTATGCCTATTTCTGCATACTAGTGTATATAACCTCTGTATTACTTACCTCCTAAAGGAGTAAACCTCTACGGAGTTTTTGGTATTTGTGTCACCAAAATAAAGTATCTTTATTTTTGTAACACTGAGTGTTTTCTTTCATGTGTGTAAGTACTGTGTGTGGCTACAGTGGTATTGCATGAGCTTTGCATGTCTCCTAGATAAGCCTTGGCGGCTCATCCACAGCTAACTCTAGAGAGCCTAGCTTCTAGACACTGACTACATTACACTAATAAGGGACACCTGGACCTGGTATAAGGTGTAAGTACCTTGGGTGCCCACCACTCACCAGGCCAGCCTCCTACACCTACCAGTCCTCCTATTGCTCCTGGGCCAGGTCCAAGATGGAAATCAACCCCGTCATCACCGGAACAGAAAGTAAGTCACAGGCATTCCTGTTACTCTTGGAGTTGTAGCATCACGGCAATACTGGACGTGTGCATGTCTCATTAATTTTAGTACAAACCACCATAATGTTGCGCAATGCTGAAATGGGTTGTAGTCAGAAATTATATCAGAACAGACCTTTAGTCTGGTACCAACAGCCTTCATGGCAATGGACACCTACACAAAATGTCTCAACAATCACAAATAGAAAGGTGTCCACACAGATGTGCAATAATGTCCCCTAAATATCGAAAATATCAACTAAAACAGTATACCCAATTTGAACCAACAATCCCATGACAATGTAGCAATAACACTAAAAGATGCCACAGGTCGATGTACACAGAAAGTAAAACTATTTTTACTGGTGAACTGCAAACATGGCAGAGATGTATGAAGGTCAAATGTCCCCTTGGTGTGTGCAATATACCACAAAACATAAGATCCCATTTAATTATAAAGGGCCAGGTCATCTGTGTAATGCATATGTGCACATTATTGACAAATCATGTCAAAATAAATACACATGCATTTTCCAGTCACAAAAACAGAAATATAAATAATTTTGGTGTAAGTGGCCAGTAACAAAATGAATACATGAATGCTTGCACAAAAATTAATATGTCCATCACTAATGTTCAACACTAAAGTACTAATAAAAAATAAAAAAAATAAAAAAAACCTTTGTTTGTCACTGTCACAAATGAGAGTAAGTGCCTGGCTCACACATAAGCAGAATTAACATCATCAGCAAACTGTTAGAAACAATCACAAAATAAGGCAAAGACAAAGGTATTCTCAAAATAAAGCTCTTTATATGATCATGAGATAAGCCTCTCAATGACAAATAAGAAAAGTCTATCATGACTAATGGACAAAGGCGTTAACCCGTGTGGGTGATAATAGCTGTCATGCCTATTAATTGCCTCCTATATTTATTGCCAGAATAAACCTCCTCTAGAAGGGGCTTCTATGGGGCAGAGAGTGGGTACCTCAATGACGTTAGTGTTGGAGGTCCTTGGGTTTGGGAGAGGAGGGTTTGGTTTTGGGAGGGGTGGGTTTAGTTTGGTAGGGGTGGTTTGGGATTTGTGAGGGGTGGAATTAAATTTGGAACGGGTGGGTGGGATACGGAAGGTGTGGTTTGGGAGACAAAAGGTCTTGAAAGTCATTTGGGAGGGGTGGTTTGGGTTTTGTAAGGGCCAGGGAAAAAAATAGGCTCTCCTTAGGAAAATGTGTAGGGTGTTCAGGAGGAATTTGAGGTTTGGGAAGTAGAGAGAATGTCAGTTGTGTGTGTTTTGAAGATGTGGATGATTGAGGGTCTGATGTATATGCTGTATGTTTAGATTTATGAATTTTTACTGATGGTTTGTTGGGTGGGTGAGTGTGGGTATTTGTGTTGAGTATATGTGTTTGTGGATGTGTGTGTGTAGTCCATGTGGTATGTGGTGTCTGTGGCTTTGCTGGTGGATGCGTGTTTGGTGGTGGGTGCACTAACTAGGGGTGTGCTTGTGGTATGCGTAGGTGTTGCTGGAGTAGTGGCTATTGTGTCCGTATGTAGGCTAATGGTGGGGTGTGTGGTTGTATTGTCGTGGGTGTGATGCCTGTGGTCATGCCTGTGGCCGTTGTGTGCCTCTGCATGTGTGTGTCTGTGCTTGTGTTTTTAGCTGTGATGGTGTTGGGATGTGCTGCTTGTGGTTGTTGCTCTTTGTTGTGGACGTTGCTTGTTGCAGAAGAAGTTAGTGATACCAATGAAAGATGATATTCCACCCTCCCCAAGCTCGGGGGATTTTCAGCGTTGCTGCTTAAAATCTAGAGAGGAACACCCTGGACAGTAGTGAGAGGGAGTTGGGTAGTATGCTGGTGTACTCTAGGTCTGCTGTGTAGGATCGGCCATAAAGTGTAACTTGGCATTGTGGATAGAGACAAAGCAGGTTTTTTAGAACCAGGCAGCGGTAGTAAAATAACAGTTCTGGTAGTGTGTATTTCCAGATCTGGAACCGGTGCATGATAACAAGGGCCAAACACCTTTTTCACAGCAATCTCTACACGCACTAAATCTCCAACCTTTGGAATGCAGAGAGTAGGTGTTATTGGTGCATCTTATTCCCAAGGAGGCTGCACTGGCAGATGCGTTGTTGTCACAAAATTGTTGTAAGTCCAGCAAGACAGTAACACATTCATTTATGTTGAAAGTTGTATCTGTCACATTCGTGCCAGGACCAACAAGATCTGGAACATACATTTGGTGTTCCAAACAGGACTTCATATGGAATACTCCCTCAGAACCTTCTGGGCAGATTATTAAGTGCTCTCTGAAATTCATACAGGTGATTAAGCCATCTACGACCCATGGCTGATATTTTTACTGTTAAGGATTGCTTTACGTCACAGTTTCTTCACTCCACTATTTCTTTCAGCATGATATAGAGACAAATAGTACAGTTAGACCCCTAACAAAGCCATGTAATCCCTGACTACTCTTGAGGCGAAAGCAGGGCCCTGGTCTGATTGGAAAATTGCAACTACATATTGAAACTGCCAATAAAGACATGCAAATCTTTAATAACAGTTTTAGCGTCAGCTGAGCTTTGTGGCCATGGCCATACCCATAGAAATCTGGAGCATGAGTTGACAACAACTAAGATGTATTTCTATGCACCATGGGGTGTCAAGGGACCACAATGGTCCACCCACACACATTGTAGAGGTTTGGTGGAAATCAGGAGGGGTGCCTGTGATGGGCATTTGATGGTAGACTATTTTATTTGCTAACAGATGTCATAGCAAAGGACATACTGTTTGGTCTGTTTATGTAGACTTGGCCACCAATAACATGATTGTAATAGGAAATAGTAGCCTCCACACCACCATGGGCAGAGGAAACTCCTTCATGTGCTGCTTTAATCAACTCAGGTCTTTGGTCTTGGTTGGGGATCACATGGTCACACGGTCACCCACCCCTGGTATTGTTAGTAGGGCAGTATTTAGGCTAGATATGTGGTAGGAGTATTTGGCAGGATATGCCTTTGGCATTGGCTTGCTTTCAGCCAAAGCTTTCACAGCAGCGGGTATTTCACTGTCCCACCTTGTCCGAGGACGAGTTGCTGTAGCAACAGAGGCATTAGCTACTGCTGATTTAGCTGCTTCATCTGCCAAAAGTTTGAGTGTAACACATATTCCAACATGTTGATGTCCCAATGTATGAACTACATGGACATTGCGTAGCATTTCCTTCAGATCCGCTACTTTCAGCTACAATAGTCTGTGTTTGATGGTGTTACATTTTGAATCTCTGAACCCATTCTGGTGCCAGTTATGCAGTTATTAATTAAAGGACTGGAAACAATGATATGAATCACCCAGGTGTTCCAATGCCATCACCAGAGCCTTGAGCTCTGCTATTTATGCAGGGCAAGCCCCCAAGGAGTGCGTGTAAGTATGTTGTGGTTGGAATTCACTATGTTTCATGTAGCCACTCATAACCGCACAGGTGGCAGAGTATTGATGTTTAGTGCCTATTGCTTTTAGGGCTGAACCATTGGTATAAATTATTGTATGATGTTGTTCAATAGGCAAAGTATTTGCTCGAACCGGATATTCTTGTTCATATTGAGGAAATTCTTGAGTTTGTAATTAAGGGTCAAAAACATAATCAACATCAGGACTGGCGGAGATGTTGCCCGTTTAATCCAATGTGGATGTAGTGCCTTGGCATCAGGAGCACTGGCTTTTGTGACAGCCTCAAGGGCTGGGATCGTAGATACCGCAATAATGCATTTCCCTTACACCAGCGGTCTCTCTTTACAAACAGCCATCTGAACAGCAGTCAGATTTTTTTCTGAGGAAGCAAAGTGCTGTTCAGCTGTGGAATCCAGATATGATTTGTATGCTATTGGGATGATATCAATTTCATTGAGCATTACATAGGTGTAGGAGGCTGGCCTGTTTTGTAGTGGGTACCTAAGGTACTTACACCTTATACCAGGTCAGGTTATCCCTTATTAATTAAATGTACTCAGTGTCTAGAAGCCAGGCTGTCTAGAGGTAGCTGTAGGCAGAACAGCCAAGGCTGAACTAGGAGACATGCAAAGCCCTTGCAATACCACTGTAGCTACACAGTACTCACACACATGAAAGACAGTACTCAGTGTTACCAAAAAGAAAAAGGTACTTTATTTTAGTGACACAAAGCAAAATATATCTTAGGGGCTATACTCCCTTAGGAATACACGAAATATACACTAGTACCCCAAAACAGGTAAATAAACAGTCATAAAATAGTGCAAACAGTGAAAATCACCATAGGCTACAATGAACCTAAGGGGAACACAAACCATATACTGAAATAGTGGAATGAGAATGTTGATTTCCCACCTAGTCAAGAGTAGTGTGTAGAGGGGCGCTGGGAGTGTACGAAAACACCAAAGGTAAGTAAAGTACCCCCCTTCAGAGCCCAGGAAAGCAGGAGTAAAGTATAGCAAGTTTCCTAAGAACACACAAGAAGTCGTGATAAAGAATAATGCAAAAACCAAGCAAGACTGCAAGACACCAATGATGGATTCCTGGACCTGAAGACCTGCGGAGAGAGGAGACCCAGTCCAAGAGCTGCTGAAGAGTCCAGGGAGAACAAAAGCCACTGCTAACCAGGATGAAGGTGAAAAAGTGAAACCTCCGGTTGCAAGAAAAAGTCAGAAATGCACCAAAGAAGACAGCTGCTGGTTCCTCCTTGGTGCAAGCAAGAGATGTCCCACATTGAGTCGATGAATGCAAGCTGGTTTTATCGTTGGATTCTGCCAACAAGCCTTGGCTCATGCAAGAGATGTGTTTGGTGGGAAAAGGCGCTATCGGGGCCCAGGAGGGGCCTGGGGGTCGTAACTCAGGATGAGGAGGCAGAGGGGGCTCTTAGCACTTCAAAGAGCCCACAGAGGACTGGGCAGCACCCACAGGAGTCCCAGGACATGGGTACAAAGGAGTTGCAAATGGCAGTCATCACAGCACTACACAAAGGGATCCCATGCTGCCGGAGAACAACTCAGGGAGCTGAACGTTGCAGGATTGAATGCTGGAGAACTGGGCTAGGCTGTAACACCCCTCTCCTAAAGGAAATGCATTGTTATGCCTAACTGGGATTGAGCTGCTCAAGCCCCAGGAGGGCAGAAGCCTGTCCCTGAGGTGACAGCAGCTGGGGCTGCAGTAGAAACATCAGAAGGCTGGTATTGCAGTACTAGGGTCCATGGTGGAGCCCCCAGGGTGCTTGGGATTGTGCAACCAATACTGTAATCAGTATTAGGTTACAATTCCCATTTGTTAGACACCTCACATGGCCATATTCGGGGTTAGCATTATGAATATATTGACCCATATGTAGTGCACACTTATAATGGCATCCCCACGATCACAAAGTCTGGAAAAATGGGCCTGGACGATGTGGGGGTACCTCTGTTAGTGCAGAGGTGCCCTCACACACAGGTACTATGAACCTAGCCTTCAGGGTCTGAAGGTTAGATATATAGGTGACTTATAAGTGACCTGGTGCAGTAAAAATGGCTGTGAAATAGTGCTTACACTATTTCACTCAATATGCAGTGGCAGTCCTGAAGAAGTGTTTGTGTGAGCTCCTTATGGGTGGCAAAAGAAATACTGCAGCCCATAAGGAACTCCTGGAACTCCAATGACTTGGGTACCTAGGTACAATATACTAGGGACTCATAAGGAGGGCCTATAATTTGGAGTGAAATATGGGGTCAGTAGACTATAGTGACAAATTTAGAAACAGAGGGAGCATGAGCACTGGAGTTCCGATTATCAGTACTCCAGTGACAATTTAGAAAACAGGGCAAATACACTGGGAAGCAGGCCACAAACCATAAGCACTGAGGTCCTAAATAGCAGGATCCCAGTGACACAGTCAAAACACACTGACAATCAGGCAGAATTTGTGGGTAACATGCCAAGAAAGATGGTACTTTCCTGCAGTAGGTGAAACCAATGTCAGTGATTACTCTGATGACCAAATGTGTTTTGTTGTCTCTTTTGTGTAAGTGTTTAGCTGCAAGCATGTCTAGTTGCAATGTTTTGAGAATGCGTGTGAGTTCGACTGTCCAATATTTGCTTGATAAGTCAGGATGTATTAAGTCATATAGGTGGTCTTTATGACATTGGTGGTGACTGTTAAGGTGGCGGTAATACCTCCAACAGACTTGTGGTAATTACCGCCAAATTAAGACCTTGCGGTGATAACTCCCATAGATAGCCAATGTACCACACCATCCACCAGGGCGTTAACACCACGCACCACAGCGGTAGCCATCAACAGCCAGGCGGAAGACAAGGGACCGCCCAACACATTATGACACAGCACACTGCCACGATTTTCAGGGCGGTACAAACGCCTTCAAAAGCCTGGCGGAAACACATAACATAAGACCAAAGACAGAGAGACACAGAGAAGCTCAACACAGGCATGGAACTGAAACTTCAAGTCTTCCCGATGCTCTTCTATGCCATGCTCAACCTGGAACACCAATGTAGACGAAGACGAAGATGGTGAGTACAGCCGCCTAGCACACGAGGGAGGGAGGGAGGAAAAGGAGAGTGACACACACATGCACAACATACATCATTCACACAGACACACCATACAGACAACCAGCTGCAGACGTAAACCAATGGCACAAGACACACAGCATAATAATAGAAGGACTGGAGGTCAGAAGTACTGAAAATGTAATTGCAAGGCAAAAGCCACCATCTGAACCAATTTTAGAACATATAGACATAAACAATTGTCCAGAAAGGGCCAATGCCCAGTCCAATGTCCAAAGGCCCACATGGCCACAGGGCACAGTCCAAGCCCCAACTTGATCCTGACTAACTGCGCACAAAACTGTGCAGGGGCAAAATCACAGTAGTGGACAGGCACTTCAGGGGGAAGAGGGGTAGGAGGCACCTCAGTTGAAGTCTGGAACTCGCCCACAGGTTTTGGAGGGGACTCCATGCCCATTTCCCAATGCTGGGGAGTGCAAGGTCACAGTCACTGAGGTGGAGAACTTGTCCACTGATCCTGGAGGGGGCTCCATGCCCATTTCCCAATGCTGGAGAGTGCAAGGCGCAGTCTCTGAGGTGGGGAACGTGCCCACTGATCCTGGAGGGGGCTCCATGCCCATTTCCCAATGCTGGGGAGTGCAAGGTAACAGTCTCTGAGGTGGGGAATGTGCCCACTGATCCTGGAGGGGTATCCATGCCCATTTCACAATGCTGTCCAGTGCAAGGTCACAGTCACTGAGGTGGAGAACTTGCCCACTGATCCTGGAGGGGGCTCCATGCCCATTTCCCAATGCTGGGGTGTGCAAGGTCACAGTCATTGAGGAGGGGAACTTTCCCACTGATCCTGGGGGGGCTCCATGCCCATTTCCCAATGCTGGGGAGTGCAAGGTTGCAGTCTCTGAGGTGGGGAACATGCCCACTGATCCTGGAAGGGGCTCCATGTCCATTTCCCAATGCTGGTGAGTGCAAGGTCACAGTCTCTGAGGTGGGGAACTTGCCCACTGATCCTCGATCTGTGTACAAAAGTCCCTGCAGGGTGGCCTACATGCCCTCTGCTGGAGGTGAGGGCTGCTGTGTCTCAGCTGGAGGTGAGGGCTGTATTGTCTCTGCTGGGGGGGGGTCTCCTGGGCAGCATCTGCTGGAGGTGAGGGATGCTGTGTCTCAGCTGGAGATGAGGGCTGCATTGTCTCTGCTGAGGGATGATTCTCCTGGGCAGCTTCTGCTGGAGGTGAGGGCTGCATTGTCTCTGCTGGAGGACGTGTCACCTGGGCAGCCTCTGCTGGAGGTGAGGGCTGCTGTGTACCTGCTGGAGGTGAGGGCTTATTGCCTGTCATTGATGGTTGAGTGGGAACCTTTTTATGCATTGGTGGTTGAGTGAGGACCTTTTCTTGCATTGGTGGTTGAGTGGGAACATTTTCTTGCATTGGTGGTTGAGTGGGAACCTTTTCTTGCATTGGTGGTTGAGTGGGAACGTTTTCTTGCATTGGTGGTTGAATGGGAACCTTTTCTTGCATTGGTCGTTGAGTGGGAACCTTTTCTTGCATTGGTGTTTGAGTAGGAACCTTCCCTTTCATGGCTGGTGGAGTGGGATCCTTCCTGTTCCTGGATGGTGGAATCAGATCCTTCCCTTTCCTGGATGGTGGAGTGGGATCCTTCCCTTTCCTGGATTGTGGAGTGGGATCCTTGCCTGGATGGTAGACAGGGATCCTTCACTGTCTTGCCTCAACGACTAGGAGGAGCCTCCCCTTCCCAGTGGAATGTTTGGCTGAGGTGGTGGGCCCTCTTATGGGCAGGACAGGGGAGAGGTAGGGAAGAGGTCAAGATGTGCAAGGAAAAGATTCTTAGGGCGTTCGGGCGGGATGTTGGAGGAGGGATGGGAGTGGAGGTTGAGAGAGTGTTTTTTGGAGGAGTATGTCTGCTGGACTTGGGTGTAGGTGCGTGGGCATTGTGCTAATGTGAGTTGGATGGCTGTTGGGTGTCTGAGTGTCTGCATTTGTGTCCTTTAGGAGGTGGACAGACAGGATGGGAGAGGACACAGGGGACACATGGATGGATGTTGGGGAGGTGTCTGCTAGTGAGGTGTGTGTGCTGCTTGGTGTGGTGATGCTGGTGGTTGCTGTTGAAGCAATGCATGCAGGTGTGAGTGTGGACGTGACTGTGAGAGAGGTGAAGGAGGAGAAGGGGGAGACATTGGAGGCAGTGGATGTGGATGTGTGTGCAACTGTCTGGTGTTTTTGTGAGTGGTTGTGGATTGACGTGTGGTGCCTGTGTTTGCATGAGTGCATTGGATGGGTTGGGGTTGAGGAGACTGGGACTGGGAAGTGGTAACTGGAGGGAGGACGGTAGAACCAGGGAAATGGCTGCCATCATAGAGGAGACCAGAGCCTGAATCGATCTCTGTTGGGCCACCAATCTACCGTGGATGCCCTCCAGGAATGCATTGCATTGCTGCATCTGGGATGCCAGCCCCTGGAGAGCAGTCACAATGGTTGACTGCCTACAGAGATGGATCTCAGGAGGTCAATAACCTCCTCACTCAGAGCAGCAGGGCTGATTGGGGCAGGGGCTGAGGTGCCTGGGGGGGAAGGAGATGCCCACCCTCCTGGGTGAGCAGGTAACTCCGTGAGGGGCTACTGGGAGGGCAGCGCTGGTATGGGGGCTGCAGCTCTATCTGCAGCTGGGGTGGTCACAGAGGTGTCGGCCACCACCAGGTAGCTTCCTTCGGAGGAGGTATCTGAGTCAGTGTTGTCACCTCCTGTTTCTGCTTTGGTGCTCCCCTCGCCCTCCATCCCACTGGTTCCCACGGCGTCAGTGGACTCTGCCTCCTGGGTCCTGTGGGATGCAGTTCCCTCTGTCACCGGTGCCCCTGCTCCTCTGCCAGATGATGCTAATGAACACATGAACATGATGACAGAAGGAGAAAGGGGGGAGAGAAAGGGATCACTGGATCAATTACAGCACCAACACCACAGTTGGCATACGCAGTACCATCACACACAGGGATCTGGAATGAGCACTATGCATTGCACTGGCATTTGATTGGCTAGATGCCACAGAAAGATGAAGGCCAACCACTGCTAACTGCACCCCTCCTGGGACCCACAAATCCCTGACTGACATGGAATGCAACCGAGCTAGGTTACCTGCCTTTGCTATACACCCATTACCCTTGAGCTGGATCACGCTGCAAACTCTGACCTGGCATTAAGGGGCGCCCACTAACTCACACCCACCAATCAGATCCCATGCCACCCACCAATTATTGTAGTACCGCCCACTGTACTCACCCCGTGTGGCTGCTGTGATGCCCTCAAGTGCCCATCCAGCTCTGGGTAGGCCACTGCCAGTATGCGGGCTATTAGGGGGGGGGGGGGTCAGGTTCTGACGGGCATCCCTTCCTCATTGGAAGGCCATCCCCAGCTGGGCCTCCGTGGTCTTCCATGTCCAGCATCTCAGTTCCTCCCACCGTTTCCTCCAGTGGGTGCTGTGCCTGCTGTAGACCCCCGCAATCACTTCTTTTGATGGGCGCTGACCTGCAGAGGTAATATAGATGGAAGGATTATACAATCCAGCCTGTCACACATATAGCCCACAAATCCCATTTGCATCTCCATTGGCACAAAAATCACCTGGTGCCCACTATGTACACTACCAACAGACAGGCCACACCCAAAACGACATGATGCTTGCACACACATCTCCATGCAACCTTGCAACAGTAATTGTGCCAAAGTGTACTCACCTGTTGGTCTAGAGGCCCATACAGCAGTCCATACTAGTGTAGAACACCTTCCACCAAATGATCCCCATTGGCCACTGTACCCCATAGGGCCCAGTATTAACCAATGAGGAATTGCAAGGAGGTTCCCGACCGCCTCCCGCCATGGTGCACAACATCAGTGGCATTACCTCACTTCTACCTATCCCTCCACACAGGACAGGCGGACGCCATTTCAGGGGGGCAGGCCAATGGAATAATGCTGCTTCACAGGAGAAATAGGTACATTCTGGACAGATCACACTGACCCATTACATGTGTACAGATTGCAAACTACTTTTTTGGCTCCATTGTTCAGTTTGTGACCGCCTTCTCACTCTTTTGTCCCTTAGATTCCTACTGCTTCAGATGAATACGAGATGGAGACAAACCCCTGTGTACAGACCCCTTATGGACTTGGCAACACTGGAGGACAGGCACATAATACTCACCAATAGACTGGAAAGGGCCACAACCACAGAGATGTATGCCCAATTGGAGCCTGATCCGATATCAGCTATCTGACTGGGATCCCCACTCTTGTGCAGGTTCTATCAGTGCTCCATTTCGTGGCAACTGGTTCTTTTCAAGTGACAGTGGGCTCAGCAGCAGGAATGTCACAGCCAATGTTCTCAATAGTGCTGACAAGAGTATTGTCTGCCCTGATAAAACACATGTGCAGCTACATTACGTTCCCCCAGGTTGAGGATTTGGTCACTGTGAAGGCTGAGCTTTATGCAATGGGACATATCCCCAATATATTTGGGGTGATTGACGGAACACATATTGCATTTGTCCCCCCCCCCCACCAGAATGAACAGGTATTCAGGAATCGTAAGAATTTCCACTCTAGGAATGTGCAGATGATGTGCTCTCAGTACATCTCCCACGCCAATGCTAAGTACCCGGGGTTGGTGTATGATTCCTTTTGCCTGAGGGATATCAGTATCCCAAATGTGATGGGACAACTACAGAGGCACAGGGTGTGGCTAATAGGTGAGCCCTGGTTCCCACCCAGTATATGTTGGTGTGTGGGTATGGTGTGGGCCATATAGGATAGTGTGTGGCTAAATGTTTTCTCTCAATATTTGAAAGTGACTCTGGTAACCCTAACCTATCATGGTTGCTGACCCCTGTGAGGAATGCAAGGACAAGGGCAGAAGGACGTTATAATGAGGCACATGGGTGAACCAGAAGGATAATTGAGAGAACCTTTGGCTTCTTAAAGGCCAGGTTCCGGTGCCTCCATCTAACAGGTGGATCCCTGTGCTACTCACCCAAGAAGGTCTCCCAGATAGTCGTGGCATGCTGCATGTTGCACAACCTGGCCCTAAGACGCAATGCCCCTTTTCTGCAGGAGGAGGAGACTGGAGATGCCCCTGTGGCAGCAGTTGACCCTGTGGACAGTGAGGATGAGGAGGCAGAGGATGAGGATAAGGACAACAGAACAACTGTAATCCGTCAGTACTTCCAATGACACACAGGTGAGACAGTGTAACTTTACATTTCAATGACTTTGGGTGTATTCTGTGTGGCATTGGCATGATGGTATTTCCCACTTCTATGGCCACTTACTGTTGCCTCCGGCTATTCATTCTGCAGATGCTGGTGATCTGACATATACTCCTGGTGTGATCACAACAGACGGCTACAGGTCATTAATTCTATGCTCATTCTGTGTACAGTTCTTTTGCACTGGTTGTACCTGTTTCAATCAATGCATATTTGAAATACATGACATACTCAAAATTGTTTTTTTTCAAATGGTGTTTATTGAAGTGCTAACATATTTGGGGGAATTGCAATGGGATGGGGTGATGATGGAGACAAGTCCAGGGTATTGTTCCAGTCTGCTTGTAGCACAGGTGCATTGTCCAAGGGGACATAGGAAGGGGAGCAATGGCAGTTCAAGGTGTACAGGGTGCCTGAGTGGGACACAAGGGGGGTAATCCATCCATCTCTGTAGGGCAATCAACCATTGTGAATCCCATCCAGGGACTGGCAGCCCAGATGCAGCAATATAATGCATTCCTGGAGGGCATTCACAGTGGATTGGCGACCCAACAGAGATCGATTCAGGCTCTGGCCTCCTCTCTGATGGCAGTCATTTTCCCTGTTTCACCCGTCCCCCCTCCAACTTCCACTTCACAGTCCCATTCTCCTCAACTCCAACCCACCCAAGCACAAAGCCAGACAAGCATGCACATAGGAAAACACCCAAAAGTGTCACAGGGAATCACAAGCACCACATTTCATCCCACAGGCACTCACACAAACACCATTTAGTTGCAGACACAACAACATCTACCACTTCCACTGTCTCCCCCTCCTCCTCTTCCTCCACCACCTCCCACCCAGTTACGTCCATGCTCATACCTGCATGCACTACATCATTATCCACTACCCGCATCATCACCACACCAAGCAGAACACACACCTCACTGGCAGACACCTCCACAACATCCATGCATGGGTCCCCTGTTTCCTATCCCACTGTGTCTGTCCCCCACTCCTAAAGTACACAAACGCAAGCACTCAGACACCCAACAGCCATCCACCTCACAACAGCAGACAACCCATGCACCTGCACCCAAATCCAGCAGACAAACACTTCCAACAACCACTCCCTCATCTTCCACTCCCATGTCCTCTCCCTCTTACTACCCCAATGTCGCTAAAAAGCTTTTCTTTCCCACCATTGACCTCTTCCCTACCCCTACCCCCGTCCTGCACGTATGGCCAGGGTATCAAGAACCCAGCCAAGCACCTCAGCCAAACAGTCCACGGGCCCAGTTCCATCAGCACCTACTCTTGGTGGAAAGGATTCCAGGCCACAAATACTGAAAGGGGAAGGAGCCTGCACCAGCCAGCAGAAAGGGGAAGGAGCATGCACCAGCCAGCAGAAAGGGCAAGGGGCCTGCACCAGTCAGAACAAAGGGGAAGGAGCCTGCACCAGCCAGCAGAAAGGGGAAGGAGCCTGCACCAGCCAGCAGAAAGGGGAAGGAGCCTGCACCAGCCAGCAGAAAGGGCAAGGAGCCTGCACCAGCCAACAGAAATGGCAAGGAGCCAGCACCAGCAGCTGTCACAGAGCCCCCACCACCAGCTGTAGTTGTGTAGCCATCAGTAGGTGCAGGGCTGAGCAGGAGCCTCCCACTACCACCACCACCACAGTGCAGCCATCGGAGGGCGCAGGGACTGAGCAGGCACCTCCCACTACCACCACCACCACAGTGCAGCCATTAGAGGGTGCAGGGGCTGAGCAGGAGCCTCCCACTACCACCACCACCACCACAGTGCAGCCATCAGAGGGTGCAGAGGCTGAGCAGGAACCTCCCACTACCACCACCTCCACAGTGCAGCCATCAGAGGGTGAAGGGGCTGAGCTGGAGGCTCCCAGTACCCCCACAACCACAGTGCAGCCATCAGAGGGTGCAGAGGCTGAGCAGGAACCTCCCACTACCACCACCTCCACAGTGCAGCCATTGGAGGGTGAAGGGGCTGAGCTGGAGGCTCCCACTACCGCGAACACCACAGTGCAGCCATTGGAGGGTGAAGGGGCTGAGCTGGAGGCTCCCACTACCACCACCACCACAGTGCAGCTGTCACTGACGCCATATGATCCAGCCTCCATGGGCTGCTCTGTGGCCTGTCCCCTCCAGCACCAGTTGGCAAGACACCCACTTGAGAGACAGTGGCCTTGCACTCCCCAGGAGTAAGCACAAGGCATGGTGCTCTCTCCAGAACCAGTGGGTAAGTCACCCACTTGAGAGACTGTGGCCTTGCACTCCCCAGGACCAAGTACAAGGCATATTGCCCCCTCCAGAACCAGTGGTCTTGTTTCAGCTTCTGGCTGAGGTGTCCTCCCTCCCCCTGATGGGCCTGCCTATTTGCCAACTGATGCCCCTGCAGTGTTCTCTTTGTATTGGTGCAGAGAACAAGTGGGGCCTTGGACTTTGCCCTATGGCCATGTGGCCCCTGTGAACTGAGGACTGGGCAATGCCAAATCGAATTATTAATTTTGTGTTGATCTTATTACAATCACTTTAGTCAATTCCTGTTGTTTTTACATTATTCAGCCGATTTAAGGGGATAAATGTTTTTCCTGTGCAGATGGTTGTGTGTATGGTGTGTGTGTATGGGGTATGTGTTGTGTGTGTGTGTCACTGTAGTTTTTCTCCCCCCTCCCTTGTGTGCTAGGCGCCTGTACTCACCGTCATCATCTTCGCCGGCGTTGGTGTTCGTGGTGGAGCATAACGTAGAAGATCATCGGGAATATTTGCAGCTCTGGTTCCATGGCTGTGTGGTTCTTCCTTGTGTCTCCAAGGCTGAGTCCTATCACTTCTGTGATGTGTTTCCGCCAGGCTTTTGAAGGCACTGGTACCGCCCCGGAAAAGGTGGCGGAGTGATATGTCTTAATATGGTGGGCGGAACTTTGTGTTCTGCCTGGCTGTAGGCGGCTACCACCGTGTTGCCTGTTATTTCCGCCCTGGCAGATCCGTGTGGTACACTGGCTGTCTTTCGGAGATCTAACCGCCATGGTCCTAATTTGGCAGTACTTACCACCAGTCTGTTGGCGGTATTACCGCCACTTTATCACCTACCGTCAGGGTCGTAATGAGGGCCTATATTGTTAATGAGTACAGTACTGTCTGCATTTTGAATGGCAAATGTGCATGCTTGACTATTTAAATATCTATAGTCTATTACTATTCTATAGGAATGGTCTGGTTTAGCAATGGGGAACAACAGATTGTTCATTGGTGAGACACAGGGTTCAATTATGCCCTGGTACTCTAACAGCATGATGTTTTTGCTGCATGTTTAATTGGATATTGGGGTTGTGGTTGAGACTTAATTGGTATTATATGGTAGGAAGAATCTTTATGCCACCCTACATGGTAGGGATACAGTGCAGGGGACTGTGCCAACGTCCAATCAATAGCGCAAGCCTCCCTAAGCTCTCTTGGAACAAGGGGCTAGAAATGTGGTTCAATTACCTCTTTTGAATTTGGGAGATTACAGACAAATTCTGGCGGCCAAATCTTTTCAACCAATATCATAAATGGTGGTTATATGATCTCAAAAGATACCAGCAATTGTGTGCCTAAGTTCCATCCCAGTGCTCTTTGCCTCCATTTTTGCACCTTCCGCCTGTTTCTGTACACCGTATTTTCCGCTTTGTACTCTCTGTGCCTCTGTTTCTGATCACTGTACTTTCCGATTTCTACTCTCTGTGACTCTGTTTCTGTACACCGTATTTTCCGCTTTGTACTCTCTGTGCCTCTGTTTCTGACCACCGTACTTTCCGATTCTACTCTCTGTTCCTCTGCCCCTTTCCCTCTGTTTTCAAACTCCATCCCCCCCCTGTAACCTCTTACCTTCCGCCGCTTCTTTTCTGCTTTATTTCTCCTTGTACTTCCAGCTCGTGCAATCCCGCTGCTCTGTAACTCCCCGCTCCCTCCCGCCCCCATTCGCCCTCCCGTTCCCACCCACCTCCTGCCTCCCAACTGCCCCTCCCTCCCACCTCCCCCACTTAATGGCGGTCGCTGCGCGGCCCAGGTGAGAGAACCCTGACCTTTCTGCCGGAGCTCACTCCCCTGCACCGACAGCTCCACCTTGCTGCGACGCCTCTCCCCCTCCCCGCCCACGCGACCGATAGCAAGTTCGGCGCCCCAGCCCTCTTCCCTGGTCCACAGCAGTGCTGGTAAGTTCCATCCCAGTGCTCTTTGCCTCCATTTCTGCGCCTTCCGCCTGTTTCTGTACACCGTATTTTCCGCTTTGTACTCTCTGTGCCTCTGTTTCTGATCACTGTACTTTACGATTTCTACTCTCTGTGCCTCTGTTTCTGTACTCCGTATTTTCTGCTTTGCACTCTCTGTGCCTCTGTTTCTGATCACTGTACTTTCCGATTTCTACTCTCTGTGCCTCTCCCCCTTTCCCTCTGTTTTCTAACTCCATCCCCCCCGTAACCTCTTACCTTCCGCCGCTTTTCTGCTTTATTTCTCCTTGTACTTCCAGCTCGTGCGATCCCCCTGCTCTGATACTCCCCACCCCCTCCCGCCCCCATTCGCTCTCCTGTTCATGCCCCCCTCCCGCCTCCCAACTGCCCCTCCCTCCCACCTCCCCCTCTTAATGGCGGTCGCTGCGCGGCCCAGGTGAGAGAACCCTGACCTTTCGGCCAGAGCCACTCCCCTGCGCAGACAGCTCCACCTTGCTGCGACGCCTCTCCCCATCCCCGCCCACGCGACCGATCGCGAGTTCGGAGCCCCAGCCCTCTTCCCTGGTCCACAGCAGCGCTGGTAAGTTCCATCCCAGTGCTCTTTGCCTCCATTTCTGCACGTTCCGCCTGTTTCTGTACACCGTATTTTCCGCTTTGTACTCTCTGTGCCTCTGTTTCTGATCACTGTACTTTACGATTTCTACTCTCTGTGCCTCTGTTTCTGTACACCGTATTTTCTGCTTTGTACTCTCTGTGCCTCTGTTTCTGATCACTGTACTTTCCGATTTCTACTCTCTGTGCCTCTGCCCCTTTCCCTCTGTTTTCTAACTCCATCCCCCCGTAACCTCTTACCTTCCGCCGCTTTTCTGCTTTATTTCTCCTTGTACTTCCAGCTTGTGCGATCCCCCTGCTCTGTTACTCCCTGCCCCCTCCCGCCCCCATTCACTCTCCTGTTCCTGCCCACCTCCCGCCTCCCAACTGCCCCTCCCTCCCACCTCCCCCTCTTAATGGCGGTCGCTGCGTGGCCCAGGTGAGAGAACCCTGACCTTTCGGCCGGAGCTCACTCCCCTGCGCCAACAGCTCCACCTTGCTGCGACGCCTCTCCCCAACCCCGCCCACATGAACGATCACGAGTTCGGAGCCCCAGCCCTCTTCCCTGGTCCACAGCAGCTCTGGTAAGTTCCATCCCAGTGCTCTTTGCCTCCATTTCTGCACCTCCCGCCTGTTTCTGTACACCGTATTTTCAGCTTTGTACTCTCCGTGCCTCTGTTTCTGATCACTGTACTTTCCGATTTCTACTCTCTGTGCCTCTGTTTCTGTACACCGTATTTTCCGCTTTGTACTCTCTGTGCCTCTGTTTCTGATCACTGTACTTTCCGATTTCTACTCTCTGTGCCTTTGCCCCTTTCCCTCTGTTTTCTAACTCCATCCCCCTTGTAACCTCTTACCTTCCGCAGCTTTTCTGCTTTATTTCTCCTTGTACTTCCAGCTCGTGTGATCCCCCTGCTCTGTTACTCCCCGCCCCCTCCTGCCCCATTCGCTCTCCTGTTCCTGCCCGCCCGCCTCCCGCCTCCCAAATGCCCCTCCCTCCCACCTCCCTCTCTTAATGGCGGTCGCGTGCAGCCGGCACGCTGCTGGTGCGCCGGAGGCGTGCCAGAGGCAAGCCCGTCTGCGCCCGTCCGCGCCCGAGCCGCGCCCAGCGCCAGTCCCCCTGGTCCCACCAGCCAAAAGCCCCCCAGACTATACTACCACCCCCACTCTCTCCTCTCCCTCAACCCCGGAGCCCGCCCCAACTGCTGTCAAACAACCCCCACTCACACACAAGGCCCCTTCTCCTGCCACACCTGCCTTTTCTCCTGCTCCACACCGGACGCACCGCACCACAAAACCAAATACCTCACCCCCAACACAACAACCCCCACACCTACCAACACACCCCACAACCCTCACAAGCCCCACGCCACAGCCACCCCCACTCTCAACACCACAAACATCCACACAAACATTATCACACACCATAACAACCACACCACCTGCAACCACATCTACTGCCTACTACTGAACACCCGGTCCCTACACAAACATGCCATAGAACTCTGGTACCTCATCACTTCACACTCACCCGACATCGGCTTCCTCACTGAAACCTGGACAAACCCCACATCCGAGCGAGTCATAGCCATAGCCACCCCGGAAGGCTACAAACTCCAACGCAGAGACCGCCCCAACAAGACAGGAGGCGGCATCGCCATCCTTCATAGAAACACCATCAAGGTCACCACCAACACCCTCGACACCCTCAACAACGCAGAACACATGCACTTCCTCATCTACGTCAACAACACCACCACCCTCAGAGGCACACTCATATACAGACCCCCAGGACCGCGCCCCCCTTTCTGCGACACCATCGCAGACACCATCAGCACACACGCTCTCACCTCCACAGACTACTTACTCCTCGGAGACTTCAACTTCCACCTAGAAAACCCTCACGATCACAACTCATCTTCCCTCCTAGACAACCTTTCAAACCTAGGACTAAAACAACTAGTCACAGCCCCCACCCACTGAGCTGGACACACACTCGACGCAATTTTCACATCTAGCCAACACATCACCTACACCCACACCTCCAAACTCCAATGGACAGATCACCAATGCATCCACTTCTCCTACAACAAACCTCTCAAGCACCACCAACATCACACCACCCCCTACCGCATGTGGGACAAGATACCCACGGAACTCCTAATCAACCAACTGATGCAAACCCCCCCAACATAACCGACCCCAACACCGCTGCTCACAACCTCAACGAATGGATCACCTCCTGTGCCGACAACCTCGCCCCCCTCAGAAAAAACATCACTACCCAAAAAATTAAGAATGCACCATGGTTCACCACTGAACTCCACGAATCCAAACGCAAATGCCGCAAAGCAGCGAAAATAGGGAGAGAAGAACCCACCACCACTCACTTCACCACCCTCAAAACCACAACACGCATCCACCACCAACTCATACGCACCGCCAAAAGAACACACTACAAAGAACGCATTGACAACAACTCACAGAACAGTAAGGAACTCTTTACCATCATCAAAGAGCTCTCCAAACCCAAGGCCAGCAACCTAGACCCCACGCACACACAAACCCTCTGTGACTCCCTCTCAGATCACTTCCACTGCAAAATTCTAGACATACATAACAGCTTCGCTCCACACACACCCCCCTCCCACACCACTCACCCACCTCACACATACCCACCACACACACCCCACACAACCTACTCACCACCTGGGCCCCCACCACCGACGAAGAAACTGAAACCACTATGAACTCTATTCACTCTGGCTCCCCCTCCGACCCATGCCCCCACCGTATATACAACAGAGCCAGCCCCACCATCGCCCCCATACTCTAAGCCACAATCAACAGCTCCTTCGAAACCGCCACCTTCCCAGACCTCTGGAAACAAGCAGAAGTCACTGCACTCCCAAAAATAAACCAAATCCAACCCAGACGATCTCTCCAACTACCGCCCCATCTCCCTCCTCCCCTTCCCAGCCAAGGTTACGGAAATAATTGTCAACTCCCGCCTATCCCACGTCCTCGAGACAAACAACACACTCAACCCCTCCCAATCTGGGTTCCGCAAGAACCACAGCACAGAAGCCGCCCTCTTAGCATGCACCGACGAAATCAGATCCAGAGTCGACATGGGTGAGACCGTAGCACTCATACTCCAGGACCTCTCTGCAGCCTTTGACACTGTCTGCCACCATACACTCAGCACACGCCTTCACGACGCAGGGATAAGGCACAAAGCCCTAGACTGGCTCACCTCCTTCCTCACCAACAGAACCCAAAAAGTCTGACTCCCCCCTTCCAATCGCCCGCCACCAAAATCACCTGCGGAGTCCCCCATGGCTCCTCCCTCAGCCCCACACTATTTAACATATACATGACCCCAATAGCCAACATCATCAAACCCCATGGAATCACCATCCTCTCATACGCCGATGACACTCAACTCATCCTCTCCCTCACCCGCAACGCCAACACTGCCAAATCCAACCTACACAACGCACTCATCAACACCGCCACATGGATGACAGCCAACCACCTGAAACTCAACTCAAGCAAAACCGAAATAATCCTCTTCGGCCCACACAAAAACACCTGGGACCCCTCATGGTGGCCCACCATGCTAGGCCCTGCACCCACCCCTGCCAACCACGCTCGCAACCTCAGCATCATCCTAGACTCCTCCCTGTCGATGACCCAACAAATCAACGCTCTCACCTCCTCATGCTTCAACACACTCCGTATACTGAAAAAAACTTTCAAATGAAACACCACAGAGACCAGAAAAACTGTCACTCACGCACTCATCAGCAGCAGACTTGATTACGGAAACGCCCTCTACGCTGGCACCACTCTAAAACTCAAGCGCAAACTACAGCGCATCCAGAACTCAGCAGCATGACTCATCCTCGACCTCCCCCGACCCAAACACATCTCTACACACCTCAAATCCCTCCACTGGCTCCCCATTGACAAAAGGATCACCTTCAAGATCCTCATCCTCGCACGCAAATCACTCCACAACACAGGCCCTACCTACCTCAATGAAAGAGTCACCTTCCACACCCTCACACAAAACCTCCGCTCAGCTGACCTCTCTCTCGCCTCTGTCCCCCGCATCAAACACACCACCACCGGGAGCAGATCCTTCTCCTACCTTGCACCCAAAACCTGGAACGCCCTCCCAACCCACCTCCGCAAGACCCAAAACCTACTTCTTTTCAGGAAGGGCCTCAAAACCTGGCTTTTTGAACAGTGATCCTCCCAGCCCCTTCCCCCCCCTCACCCCCCCCCCCAGCGCCTTGAGACCCTCGCGGGTGAGTAGCGCGCTTTATAAATCTCTTTGATTGATTGATTGATTGATTGTGCCTAATGTCTCCTTCTAATTTTATTTTCAGTTTATAAGCCCTATAGGGTGTGGAGACATGCATGTCCGCAGTTTTCACTTGTAAAAAGTTGTTAGTTGCTTTCACCTGAAGGTGCTCTTGAAGATTCCGCTGAACTGCTGTGACCTCCACCACACTGCCAAGCAGGGCCAATGCCAACTTGCTGTCCTTCAGTAAAGCTTGCATTCTGAGTTGCATTTTTATAGAAATCGCTGCCAACTTCTTTTTGAATGAAGGTTTCTGTTGAGGAAGTTTCTATTCTTTATGAACAGAAACTTCTGATGGGAATTGAGACTCCTTTCTAGGTTGGATATACCCAGTTCAGTGTTCTGACCACCCACCATTCTCACTTCGGGCCTGAGTTATACTCTTTTAGCGCAGCATTTGTGTAATTTTTTCATGCAAAAGCGACGCAAACTTACAAAATTAAATTATATTTTGTACGTTTGCTCCACTTTTGCATCAAAAAATTACTCAAATGCTGCGCTAAAAAAGTATAAATCAGGCCCTTCATTTATCCAGTGAGTCCTAAAAGGAATACGATTGAAGTGTATAAATATCTTGATATCTATCAGGAGTTTTTATATTATCTCTATTTGTAGGATTGTAGCGGTTTTGAGAGGGTCTCCAAACACAGAGATTCTCCCCTTTCTTTTTTAGGTGTTTGTTTCTGTTGATCCCAACTGTTTTTAGAACCCTCAGGTGGTTGCTTTTTAGAATCCTTGTTCGATCTACCTTGTAATTGTGGTTTACTAGGTCTGGCTCCCAGACTATCCTGACCAATACTACAGTAGGTCTTATCGATAATCTTTGTTAGCTCGCATGCTTGATCCTGTACCTGCACTGCTAGTGCTACTGCTTCCCCTTTAAGATTACTTAATATTATTGAAGACACAGTGGTAACATTTTCCCATTAGTTGCATCCCCAGATGTAGGGCCAGAGCAGCCCCGTATTCATCTTGAATTTGTTTGAACACTTCAGAAAGATTGGAAGTGTTAATGTACTGTGTGCAATAATATAGGGCATGGTAAATACTGTGCCCCAAGTAGTGCAGTTATCTACTCTGGAAAACATCCCAAATGGCAAATACATAGTGAGAATTCTATGTTTATCTTGTTGTCCCATATGGGGAAACACTGCCTCCAGGGCGTTTATTTTTTTAGCTAAACAAAACTGAATTTCTTCCCGTTTGGCAGGTACCTTACCCACAATTGACTGTATAGTCTCAGGGATAATGCCTGTTGTGGTTGCATGTTGTTGTGCTGGAGCAGCACATTCTGGGTTAGTATTTATTGTTTGCATTACAAACTGTACTAAGAGCCTCAATATTGCTGTAAGCTCAATGTGTAAGCAGGAAATCTCTGCTTCTGCCAAGGTGCCTGCATCAGGATGCGGGGTGTGTGGTCAATCTTCAAAGGACCTAACCTAACATGAAGTATTGTGTGGGGTAGGGCATCATCAAGCCACTTATGGTGGTCTTGAAAGGATAGAGGTATATATTAACAGGTCTATAATGATGAAACATATTAGTGTTCCCATCGACTGCTGGAATGGCGATCCAAGAATAAAATGTTTCTTTTCAAATAGGCTGGGTAAGCCCCAACTACAAAAGTAACAGCACCCCCCCCCCTCCCCGGGCCATTAGCCAACACATCACCCAACAGAGGACCATAATTATAATTGCAGAGGAGGGAGAAATGCCCAAAGAAGATGACAGTGGTGAAGAAGCAGGAGTTGATTGACATGGAAATGTGTCTGCCCACTTTTTCACCTGAGTGTACGTTCATTAGTTCCACACATCCAAAGACAACTAGAAGTGGGGAATGGTTCAATAAACTGTATTGAACCAGCTGCATCCTAGATAAAATAACATGAACTGCAGTAATTAGGATGATAAGACATACTAGAAGCAAGATGGTGACAAGAAAAGTGAAACACAAGACAAGTCCCACTATATTGTCACTATACAAGATGTGTGATTCCTACCTATGCCACTAATGTTCTGTTTTAGAACACAGCAGGATAAGCACTAATGCACCCTTCAGGACCCGTGAAGACATCGTCCCCCTAAATGCGAATGACAGTAGTGATGGGGCCTGTTGTCTACAGAGACACCATCCCCATATAGGCCAGGGAATCGGCAGTCTCATCAAGGAGCTGTAGCAAAGTCGGACAGCATGCAATAGCAGTCATATGGCTGGAACCTCCATCTAACATGCAGGGGACAGAGAGGTGGTTTTTACAATAAAACTACCGATGTTCTGAGAAAAGTGTCCCCATGTAAAAATATGTATTTTTCTGTTCTGTGTTTCTGAGACTTGGTGTACCACTTGTGCCTGCAATCCTATCTTGTTGCAGCCTTGGAGAAAGCACGGAATGAAAGAATGTTAAGAAATACAAATGCTTTCCTAAGCACAAGGACATCAAGATAAAGGAAAATAAAACATCACCACAAATGTGATTGTTTCTAAAAGAATAAAACAAAATAAAATGAAACATTACCAGGCTAAAGGGCATGGACAGCAGGTCTTGCGGCTAAAATAACGTGCCCAGAGACATTCCTAAAATAGCTCCACAGCAATGTAGGTATGGCAGAGGAAGACTGCCAACATGACGTTTTTTTTGGTCATGCCACAGCTAGGCGGTAAGACCACCAAGATGTAAATGAGGCCCATAGAGTATTATTCTTACGTTAAGCTTTTTTCATAGGAAAAACTTCAGTTCTTTACAATGAAATGCTTTTGAGGGCTTGCCACTGAAAATACATCCCAATTCTAAAGTCTTGCAAGGAACCACTTCTAATTACTAGGCACCCGCGCTAGTCCTTCAGTAAGTCTTGACTTTTTGCCCCCTTTTCTTCACACTCTGCATTTCTCTATTTTGATTGATGGTCAAGTATGTAGAGTGGTCGTTTGTGATAACCATCCTTTATCTGGCACTGTTGAAGTGATATTCTCTTTCTTGCAGACTTTTTATGCTGCATTTCTTAGCTCGCACTATTCTCCTAGGTTTCCTACTTGGCGAGTAATGGGTAGGCTGTCAGTCGTTCCTGCTTTTGAATGCTGTTTTTATCTCTGCACTAGTTCTTGTTCTATTCCATTTTCTTTGGGGGCCTAAGCTAATCGAGGACGGATCTGAAGCCCATCGTGCTGCCCCATGATACTTTCCAGCTCCCTGAGTTTCATTACAGCATGAGTAGCGTGGTCCAGGAGGGAAAGAAAGAAAAAGAGGTAAAATGACACAAAAGTGGGGCGGTCTTAAACATTTAGCTTGGCTGAATTTAATTCCAACAAGCCCCTATTGGATATCCATGATCAAAGTGATATAAAATACTTCATTATGTACAATTCAATAATTGCTGTAACTTTGCTCTACATTAGAAAAGGGATGTGGAATAAATGAGAAGTAAAAAGTAGAGTTTAGGCTACGAAAACAATACTGTTACTCTGCAACGTTTGCGTGCCTTTTTCCTCGTTTTAAGATTTGGCAGAGACAGCATGCATCGCTGGGATCATTTAATTAAATCTAGTCTATATTATGTAAGGCATGGCCTCGGTTTGCACAGTGCACACCCTCACTTGTGAGTTTGAGGTAGCCTGAGCCGTGTCCCAATAACTAAGTAACTTTACTGTTACTGCAGGCACGAGCGAAACGTTGTAAGTGCCTCCAAATCCTGAGGGTCTCTGGAGGAACCAAATAGGCTGTTGCAGTAAAACACTGTTGTGGCTTACAACATATTTCTAAGATGCAAGGGTGTAAATTGTGGCTCCACACAATGTCAATCCAGTTCATTCTTCATGTAAATTTCCGTGCAGGTGCATTCTTGCGTATCCTTGGAGTAAAGCCGTTGACACCTATGACAGCAGTCTCTTGCAACACCCCCTTAGGGAGATGTCCCGGTGCTCTAACCATTCATCACCTCCTACGTGGTTCACAGTTCCCTCCAGAAACTGTTCAGTTGAAAACTTTGAATTTGTATCAGTGCCAAAGTCAAGACAATTGCAGGCCTCAGTTGTTATGGGTCATACATCAAACAAAGTATGGAAGGCCCTCTTGTCACTAAGTGGATGTTACCTTTGTGCACATGAAATGTTTATTACAGAAGCACCTGCAAAATGTGGGTGACAATTCTCCAATACTCATACTGCATCAGAAGTTCAAGACCGATCTAACCTCCTATGAAGCTCCTTCTCCAGTTTTGGGATCCCACCCACGACCTTTTTTCTCAAACATAAACTGTGACATATTCCATTAACATATGCTGGAATTGGTGTGTTTCTATCATTCTGGGTGCTGATTGTGCTATTCACTGTGCTTTAGTTGATAATACGCCTCCATACAAGCACAAGCATTAGAATAAAAAAAGAAAAACACTGCCTTTAAATTGAAAAGCAATTTTGTATAGGGTTGTCCAGGGACTGTCTGAACTCTTGTTGAGTTCGAGTGTAGGTGTTACTTGTGTCAACGATTTTAATTAGCCCTAGTGGGAAATAATGGTTGAGTATTATTTGTACCTCACATGATAAATGGCCATCCTAATACGCAGGTTGCACCTCTCCTGCTGCTGCACTTCCAAACTATTGTACAATATCGGGAGTTTTAAAAAGTCTTTTCCGACACTTTCTAAAATGCTCAGGGAAAGGGGCAGATTCGAAACAATAAACTGCACTTCCTTAAACTCTGTGAACTAGACAAATCTCTGTATCAGCCATTTAGGATGCAGAAGTCAAATGCGCTATGCAAAAACATCTTCAACTTCAAAGTCATAGTAAAAAATGCTCAGTTGCCAAACTCAAACCATAACATTATTTCCCCTTTGACATTCACAAAAATGTTGGAAAAATCTTGAAAATTCTTCAATGGTATTTTATGTATTTTATTTATGTGCTTGTGTTGTTTCTGCACCCATCACCAACTTCGCACTGCATTCCCTTCCTGTGGCAAATCCTTCACCACCTCTTGGATCTCCGTCATTCCAGGCTGATATTTCCTCCCCACCTAACTAGACTTCTACCTCCTTTCACAGTGGGTATGCTCATCATTGTCCCTGTCCTCTGAGCTTTTCCACCCCTCTCCTCTTGCAACCACCGCTGGAATGTACATTTTGCCTCATTTTCTGTGTGGCTTCTCTAATGTCCTCATTTGCCCACGACAACTACCACAACCATTTTTTACCACCACATTTTCACCTTAATGCAGCTGCTACCGTTTACTTCATGCATGTTTTTTTAAAATGTTATACAAATATTGCTGGGTCCCTTATGAAATTATTGTCTTATGAAATTAATTTTCAATTGCAAGGAAAGTTTAATTTCTAACTAGAAATGCTGGTGTGTTGTGAATAAATGGTAATGTGTGGTTTATTTTGCTGAGTTTGCCAAGTGACCTCCAATTCCCACCCACTTGCCTCATTTAGCAGAAAATTGGCTTCTGCCAATAAAAGCACCAGTTTTTCCATTTGGTCCTTTGATATTTGACCAGGACTTGGGTATTGGACACCAAAATAAAATATCACTCAAATTGGATTGGAGCTGCAAACATCAGTGCCAACCTTTTAATATAAGGTCTCCAGCTCAGCGGCCGTCACTATACCGCCGGCGGTATTTGGTCCCAGCTGACCACCATGGATTTCATGCAATTTGAAACCGCCATGAAATCCATGGCGGTAAGCACTATCAGTGCCAGGGAATTCCTTCCCTGGCACTGATAGGGGTCTCCCCCAACCTCCAACCTCCAACCCCCACCCCCACCCAACTCCCTCCCCTACTCCCCCACCACCCCTGCCACCCCCCAAAGGTGGCAGGACCCCCCTCCCCACCCCAACCCCCAACATAACATCACTCATACACACACGACACGCACGCAGGCACCACCAACACACATACACGCACACACACCGACATACATGCAAACATCCACACACACAGTCAGACACGCACATCCACATTCAAACATACACGCACACATCCATACAGACATACCTACAGACAGACACGCACCCTTTCCAAAACACACAACACCCCAGCAAGCATACACGCACTCACACACCCCCTCTACATACACAGACGCACACCCCCATGCACGCACACAACACACAACACTCCGCCACCCCCCTCCCCTCACGGACGATCGACTTACCTGGTCCGACGATCCTCCGGTAGGAGACGGGAGCCATGGGGGCTGCTCCGCCGACACCACACCGCCAACAGAACTCCGCCACGCCGAATCACAGGACGTGATTCGCTGTGGGGGGGTTCTGTTGGCGTGGAGGTGGAGCAACCTCCACTACCCCGCCACCCGCCAGTATGGCTGTTGGTGGCTCTCTGTCCGTAAAAGGACTGAGAGCTGCCAACGGTCATAATCGGCCGAGCGGCAAACCGCCACCACTGGCGGTCTTCCGCACAGCGGTCCCTCGGCGGTCTTGGAAAAAGACCACTGAGGTCAAAATGACTCCCATTGTCTTTTTTCATAATGGGTGCCTTAATTGTATAATATTCGGCCAAGTGTATAAACCTACTTTATGGTCCTAAAGTATGTGATTTACAAAATCACTGTGTTTGCGATTGAAGATTGCTCTTTGTTATGTACTAAATCCATTTGGATTGTGCAACAAGTTACTGAATATCAAAATTAGTTTCAAAATCACTATTTGGAACGGGCGTGTTTTAAGTGTTCCTTCCAACAAGCAATTCATTAAGGTATGATCATTTTTTTGCGATTGACATTTTAAGACAAAAACGTTCAGTTTTAGTAATACCTCAAAGATGATAGTGACCCCTTTGCAAATGCAAAGGGTTCCCTAGCCAGTGTCAGTTGCATTTCTTATGCACCTCAGGTTACCAGTAATGTAATTACCATACTTCTCTGTTATAAAAGTGTACATGTTGTGTTTAATCAGAAGAAAGTAAGTAAATTACCTTCATAGGTAATCCATCTAGAATCTGGAGCAGATATTCATTGTAGTCAAGTGTGTGCACTCAGAGAATCTGAAACAGAATATATTAGACAATATACAGATGAACGTTTTGGAACAAGGACCAATAAGCCATGACAGTGACTTGCTCTTTTACCCTTTTTGTGCTTAGGAAGCAAAGTGAACTAAGAACATGCAGTTATTCTAAATAAAAAAATCGAGTAATAGTAAAAGTAGACATCCATTACTTTTCATGTTTATCTCTTTAGATCAGACCAAGCAGGAAAAGATTTTACCAAACATCATCTCTGCGGAGCTTACGGTTTAGTCAGAGTTCGAGAGATAGACTAGTAGAAAATTCTTTCACATCAGGTTTGGTTTATTTGAATATCATTATAAATACTCTTTGAATATTAAAATGCTCCAGTGGACTTTCAATATTTTAAAATACTGAGTTGGTTTAAGGGTGTGATTTGTATTATTTCCTTAGATGTCATCTTTATTTACTGTGATTCCTTGCAGACACGTACAACGAGAGAATGCAGAACTTCAGAGCTTAAGAGAAGCTGATAGTTTCGGTAAATGAATGTATGTATTTCATATCACTTTAGGAGAATGTGTGGGGGAAATAATCAATTCACAGGTCTTTCCAATGGATAGGAAATTTTTTCAGCAATTTTCTGATGGACTGTACCTGCTGCTGGAGATCTGTGAGGCAGCCCGTGTGGCTGGGGCTGCTCCCACTTATACGAGGAAAAAGAAGTAGTTCCCAAGCTTCAGTTGGCCAATCTCCTATTAGTCCAGAGGACACACCAAGGTGACAGAAGCTTTTTTCATGAAAGAACCCAGTTGATCAGTTCCAAAAGGACCTGCCCTGGACCTGCTGGTGGCTTCTGATGGCGTGAGTCTTAACATCCAAGTGTTGTTTCTGAGGTCTTGCGACCCTGAACTGTGTCACAGTCAACTAAATTCAGATTTATAAAGTGCAAATAATCATCCAAGAGGGTATTCAGTCAAAATGTACTCTCCTAACATTGAGAAAAAAATATTTGACCTCCAGAGGCCTGGGGCAAACCTGCCATGTCAATCAGACCAATATGTGTGGTCGCTGGGCTGAAGATTCATGTTTTTTCCAGTCAGAGTTTTTCTGCAGCAGAAAATCTGTAACAGCAGGAACTCACAGAAAATATATGTGGCCTTGTGGAGCCCTATTTGACTACAATCTACAGCCTTGCCCTTCTGAAGGAATCTGAGCTCTAAAAAGTCCAATTGTAAAAAAACGTGAGTTGGCTACGGCACAAAAAGAATCAGGCTGGCAGGAGAACCGTCGTGGGCCAATTTTCAGAATTTTCCCATTCAGAAATACTGCTTCATAAAGACCTCATACAAAAACTATCTGATGTTATGGAGACCTACTCAGACATTGCCTGATGCCTTGCCCCACCGAAGGATTTTGACTTCCAAAAAGAAGGACTAAGTCACAAGATAAAAATCCAACTGGGTTTAGTGTACCGAACCTACGCTCCATTGCGCTCTGTCTCAAATCACCCCTAGGTCCCAGTCTACCACAACTATTTGACCCACTGTTAGAAATGGAGTCATTGGTTGGCAGTCAGTTTGCACTCTGTCCAAGCAGGGACCCTCACTCTAGTCAGGGCAATGGAGATACACACTTAAGATAACCCCTGCTCACCCCCTTGGTAGCTTAGCACAAGCAGTCAGGCTTATCTCAAAGTCAATGTGTAAAGTATTTGCATGAAAACACACAGTAATACAGTAAAAACAGTAGAAAATGGACACAACAGAGGTTTAGAAAAATAGCCAATAATTATCTAAATGGAACAAGACCAAAACAACAACAATCCAACATACACAAGTAAGGTTATGATTTTTTAAACTAAAAAGAGTCTTACTCTATAGAAAATAATGGATGCATTGAAGTTACACAAAGTACCTGGTTTGCATCAAAAATAAAGTTGCACGGGTGAGTGTGTGTCAAAAAAGCCAGTGATGTGTTGATTCCTTACTTGCAAGTGAGGACTTGCGTTGTTTCTTCTCCGGTCAGGTAGGCGATGCATCAATTTATTCTCCCGCAACAGAGCGCTGTGTCGATTTCGAGTCGGGCACATGTTGATTTTGATGCCCAGCGACGATGCGTGCGAAATCCAGCTGCACAGTGATGAGGAGCCACGCTGCGTGGGGATTGTGTCAAATTCAGCAGCTGCAAGCAGGTGATGTGACCTTCTTTCCAGCTGTGATACAGATGTTGAGTTGATTTCCCAGCCGCAATGCATGTGGTACATCGATTTCTCAGGCGCGATGCAGGTGGTGTGTTGTTTTTACAGCACACGTTCCAAGTGGTGTATCAAATTTTTTCCCCACACAGCTTCTGTGCATAGATTTATGCCTTGGTTCGACCAGCTTCACCTTTCAAGGCACCAGGGACTGGAGTGGGCACCACTTCACAGGGTAGTAGTCTCACCAGAGAGTTCAGGTGCTGGCAGAGGAAGTCTTTGATGGCCCTGAGACTTCAAATCAGGAGGTAAGCTCAGTTCAAGTCCTTTGAGACACTTCACAAGTAGGAATATACTACAAAGTCCAGTCTTTGTCCTCTTTTCAGGCAGAAGCAGCGACTGCAGGCCTACCCAACAAAGCGTAGTCACAGGCAAACAGGCAGTACTCCTCTTCCAGCTATTTAGCTCTTCTCCTTGGCAGAGGTTGCTCTTGAGTCCAGAAGTAATTTGAAAATCTGGTGTTTTGGGTCCTCTACTTTTATACCTTTCTGCCTTTGAAGTAGGCAAACTTCAAAGGAATGTCTCTGTTGTTAACAAGATCCTGGCTTGCCCAGGCCTGTCCCCAGACACACACCAGGGGATTGGAGACTGCATTGTTTCAGGGCAGGCATAACCTTTTCAGGTGTAAGTGTCAGCTTCTCCCTACCCACTCTAGCCCAGGAGACTCAACAGGATATGCAGGCTACACCCCAGCTCCCTTTGTGCCACTGTCTAGTGGAGATTCACAAACAGCCCAAATGTCAGTATGACCCAGACATGGAATACACAAGCAGGCAGAGGCACAGAATGGTTAATCTAGAAAATGACAACTTTCTAAAAGGTGTCATTTTCAAACTGACAATTTAAAAATCAACTTTACCAAAAGATGCATTTTTAAATTGTGAGTTCAGAGACCCCATCCCTATGAGAGAGCTAGGCCTTGCCACAGTGAAAACCGAATTTGCCAGTACTTCACTGTTAGGACATGTAAAACCTACCAGTACATGTCCCACCTTTAACATACACTGCTCCCTGCCCATGGGGCTACTTAGAACCTACCTTAGGGGTGTCATACATGTACAAAAAGGGAAGGCTTGGGCCTGGGAAGTGGATACACTTGCTAGATCAAATTGGCAGTTCAAAACTGCACACACAGACACTGCAGTGGCAGGTCTGAGCCATGTTTACAGTGCTACTCATGTAGGTGACACAATCAGTGCTGGAGGCCCACTAGTAGCATTTGACTTACAGGCCCTGTGCACCTCTAGTGCACTTTACTCTGGATTTACTAGTAAATCAAATATGTCAATCCAATCATGGAAAAAGCCAATTACACATACAGGTTCCACAGAGAGCATTTGCATTTTAGCACTAGTCAGCAGTGGTAAACTGCCCAGAGTACCAAAACCAACAAAACCAAAGTACAGAACACAGTCAAAACTTAGAAAGCAGAGGGTAAAAAGACAGGGGAAACCACGCAAAGGATGCCAGGTTTAACACCCACATTGGTGCTTAATGCTCTATGGCACTACTTTCATTGAAAACTTTTAAAAAATCATATATCTGGTTTACGTCATTGGAATATTATCATTTTGGTGTCAGTTTCTTAATTAAATTGTTCTCTATTTTTTAAAAAGTGGAATGGAATATTGTTTGACTTTGTAACTGTTTGGTATTTCTAAATGGTTTGCATTGTTTCTTAAGTTAAGCCTGGCTGCTCTATGACATAGCTACCAGTGGTCAAGCCCAGATTTAAATTACTGAAACCTTTATAGGACCTAGCAAGAACATGCAAAACATGTTTTTGCACATGATACCCTTGCTCAGTGAACACCCCGAAATGCTGGTGACTGGGCCTGGAATGTGGTGCGCTCATTCACCTCTATGGCAGTGCATGCATATGACAATCGATGGTTTGTACAAAGAGGCAGACATCAGGCTGTCATGCAACATGGGTAACTTACAGTTCCCCGTGCCGGCAAGGGTTGGGGTGTGCTGGACAGACATGCATTATGGATGTGTTTTGTATGACATGCAAGTAAGTGGCATGTGTTGCTCATGTGTGATCTGCCTAATACAGTGGTGCATATTGTGATATCACTTCAACAATCTTTTGAGTCCTTTCATGACTCATAATGCTCCTTCAGAGTAATGTATTTTCTTATATCAGTGATTCATGTGTTACCCTGTGTAGATACATTTCTACGATATCTAAATGTTTAGAGGTGGAGTTTTCAAAACACCAGGCCCTATGATGCATCTTTGTATTTGTCCCTGCTCAAAGTTATGGGCCACACAAACTCTGGGGCACCTTGGGTGGGAATAAAGGGTGAAATTTGTGTCAATGCTTTTGAACCTACTCTTTGTATATACAACTCCTCATCATGTAGTTTGGCATAGGCTTCACTTTTAGCACACAGTCTGCATGGCAGGGCTGCCGTCAGACAGAAAGGGCAGGCAACACAGCAGTGCACAGTCAAGTACAGGAATCCTACCGTACATCTAAACTTCCCTGCCCTATTATCTACTAGGGACTTGCAGGTTGTTTATGTGAGCCTTGCCCTATTATCGACTAGGCACTTACAGTTTGTTTATGTCAGCCCTGCCCTATTATCTACTATGGACTTATAGGTAATTTGATGCAACTTTGTAAAAGTATCTACTAAGGACTTAAATGTATTTATATTCCACCTTGCCCTATTATCCACTAGGGACGTAGAGGTATTTTGATCAAAAAATTGCCCTATTAGCTACTTGGGACATACAGGTGTCTGTAGTTGGTAATTGTGCTTCTGCCTATGTAGCATATGCCTTTTATTGTGAGTAGTGGTCCTAGGTCTGTTTAGCAGAAACGGGGTACAGCCAGGGTCATTCAACAACATTTTATGTTTCTCAAATTCTGTAGTATATGCTATTTGGATGACTTTCTCACACTGTGACCTGGCAGTTAATTTGGCTAAACATTGGTTGTGATGCAATGTGTTATCTGATATAGGTTCACTCTTTCTTGTTCTCACACTCTTATAACATTGTGTGAGTCACTCACACATGTACCACACACATGACTAGTTTTTGTAGCCTCAGCAATGTGGATGCCATTTATGTTACATTTTGTGCCTGCTCCCCATCTTCCACTTTCTCAACATCCAACTCTTCCTGTTCATCATTGTCATTGGGCCAGGGAGGATTATGGCCTGCACATGTGTTCTGCAATGTGGAGCACAGTAGTATTGGTTTAGTTGCTATCGGTGGGCAGTAGGTTACATTTTCCCAGAGCCTATCCTGACTCCAAGAGGGATACTGATGTACTCTGGGAGTCCCCTCCACAATGTTGCTTGTTTAGGCCATAATTGTGACTCTGCTGGGCTTCCATGTGGGTGTGTTTGTGAAGAGCAGTGATTCACAGCTGCTGAATATCCTTTGTCAGATGCACATTGACTAGGGGTGGTTTGAGTCATTCTGTGTCCTAATGTACTCAAACATATTTCCAACAGCATGAGAGTTGCAATAATATTGATTGGCATACACGCAAGATGATAACTGATTTGTCGGGCACTGTGCTGCACATACAGATGTACTGTCCTCTGTGATACATTTACTATTTGTCATACACGTGAGTGCAAAAGATGTGGATGCTGTGATTTCTCTGCAGTGTTATAAATCTTTCACCCATTGACTTGACACATATCTCACACTGATCAACCGATGCAGTTCCTGACAACTATTTACAGAGCTTGGCATACAGTGTTGACTTGATGCATCACATAGTGATTCCTATGTATCTGTTTTCCTTTTGGAACAACAATTCAATGGCAGGTATGAGTGTTTTCAGATGAAGATGTTTGTTTGTCAGGCAATCTAAACATTACACACCTTTTTTAGACCTCAGTGCATTGTGCCTGGTACTTAAAGGATGGTGACAGTGTTCACAGTATATTGACAACTCTTGTGGCCTATTCATGGCATGCGCCACCTGTTAAGGGCAGAAAAGCATCATGTCTACAAAATACGGCACTTGTCTGTCCTCTCCCCCTGAACTGATGCACAAAGTGCTGCCTAGAGCTAATGCGGGCAGCCTTGCACCTTTTGAGGATGATTGCTTTTGTGGAGGAAGGAACACATTCTTGCTGAAAAAAGCATCAGAATAAGGTGTTTCCATCTTAATATGTGTGCTGCAGAATGGGAAGGGGAAGATATGGGGAGTGATAAAGGTATTTTTCCCCATTGCATCACTCTTACACCCCTGAGATAGCGTAAACTTGTGTAAATTTGCAGCCTTGTAAATCTGTTGGTACATCAGATACTTTCAACTTCCTAGAGTGTTATGTGGGTATACCCCAAGCAACACCTGTGGGACACCCCTTTCACACAGTGTTATGTGTGTAAGTGTTCCATATTTACAAGGACATGAAAAGCTGTGCAAGGAGGATTTGCATGGCCTTGTAAATGTGGAGGGGCACACTCAGCCAGCAGATCATCCACAATATCGTGTTCTGGTGGCACAGAGTGCTGCAAGGGCCTGGTAACTGAAGCCCCTAATCCATGATGTATGGGGCATGACACAGCTTATGTCCCATGTGTGTTGCATGAGGCCATCCCCCAGTATAGATGTTACACCTTCCTTGCACACAGAATTTAGAACCAATTTCCTATCTGCAATGCATGGATACATGCCTTTACATCATGCAACACGTGCAATAATGGCATGAGGTGTGTTCACCTGTATGTCAGGATCATTTGCATTTGATATGTATACAGAAGCATGGCGCATGTATGTGTGGCAAGCCTCATCGTGCAGTCCCTATCTGTGCAGAAATACTGTTGTCTGTGTATTGTGTACCCCATATCTATTTGTTAATGTGTGTCTTAGTTACTTGCTGTTTTACCTTCAAGCAGGCCATTTCAAGTTTGTCCATCCTGGTATCTCTGGCTGATGATGGACTGGCTGATAATATAAGCATCATGGACTTGCTAGGGTATTTGGCCACCAGATTGATCAATAACCCATATTGGTTCAGGATGGCCTGCACTTTCATCGAGTGACTGTGCTTCTTGTAGTATAAGCTTTCCGTTGCAACAGGAGGTACAAGTTACACATGTGTGCAGTCCATTGCTCTGAGCACATGGGGAAACCCAGCATAAGCCCTGTTTTATTTCCTGCTGCAATTTCTGGGTGTTAAGAGAGAGGATGTGGTGGGGTGTGAGGCAGATGATTGCATCAAATGCAGGAATGCAGACAGGGATGACTGTGATAATCTAACCACTCATGCTACAGTGGTCTGAAAGGATCCAGACACAAGTAGATGAAGCATGGCCAGGAGCTTGGTCAGTGGTGGGATGGTGGTGTCCCACTCAACCGCTGCCTGCAGTTGGGGCTCAATGAGGCAGAGCAGTCGTATGATGGACTCCCTATGCAGCCAGTAGAAGGTGATAACCTTCTCCTGGCTGACGGCAATCAGGGAAGCCCACTGGCAGTATGTGTGTGCTCTTTACTGCTGTGCTGCCGCTGTGGTGTGGGTAGTGGTGACTGTGGTGGTGCTGATGGATGTGGCAGAGATGGTGGGGGTTGCAGTGGTATCCTTAGTGCCCCAAGGTGTAGCAAGAATAGATCTATTGTGTATTCACAGTTGCCAGAGTGTTTTGGAAGCAAGAGCTAAATGAGGTGCAATACAAATAGTGACACATTTTGAAACACTGTTTTCCATTCTTACAACAAGGCTAATGTGGATAAAGCTACCGGCCAGTTTGTTGCAAGCAGGGATGGAGGTCCTTTCCTGAAAGGAAGCCAAAAAAGGAAACTCAACTTTGCAGAAGAGCAAGACCAGATTTTAGTTTCATAGGTGTAAATCAAGAAATATATATAACTGTCACCTCCAAATTGCCAGTTTCTAAGAAAGGTGCTCTATGTCAAGCACTTGTAGTTGAAATCTCTGTCAACAAGTCTCAGATGATGTGTATATGTGTCTACATTTCTGAGTGTATACATGTGAACCTACAAGACCCACCCATGGTAAGGCTCCGAACACAAATAAAGGCTACGCTGCAGCAGTGTCGTATATTTTTCAACAATATTTCAATCCACATGGTTCAATAATAGGTTTCACAAGGGAACACCTGTTTTTAAGTATGTAAGTGTTAATAATCATAGGGTGAAATCAGAGTGTTTGAAATTAGTGTAATAATGTTTTTTTAAATCATAAGATTAATTTATTCTAAGGCTCATATTTCTAGAGAAAGTACTCAACATAGAACAGCAAGTAAATTGTCTGTGCTGCATTGTCTGAACAGAGTGCTGTACTGCTGCATACTTGTTAAGGTATAGCATTGTGCTGTTACGGTAGAGTGGTGCACATTATGCTACCATCCGCCAACACGGACACCCTGGAATCTTAATACAAGTGTGTGAGACTTGTGGCATTGTTTTGTTAGAGGAAAGTTTTCTCCATATACAAAATATATTATTCATGTCATTTCACACTTTGTATGCGTGTTGTAGAATGCAGAACACAGGAGTAATGTGGAAGAAGTGCAGGTTTTTTGGGTAAATCTCTATATCTAAATATTTGAAGATAGGGATTTGATTCTAAACCCAAGGATGGCTGCATGGGAATGCCCATGCACTATCCACGGGCCATCCTGTTGACACAAATAAATACAAACTTTGATTTATTTTGATAAAAATCAAATACACATTTAAAGTTGTATAGGACTGCAATTACCAGCACAGCACTTTGCTCCGGGACTGCCTCATCAACAATCAAAATCAAAGTCTATTTAAATCTTGTCCTAAATTTTAAGTTAAAAGTGTATTTACAAATGATTATCTATTAATTTTATTTCGAATATGTCCTAAAAGAATGTCAGAATTATTTTGAAAGAAATAGGACACATGCTTTTATCACTAAACAAATACAAACTTAAAATGTATTTCATCTTCTGTTTCATAGGGAGAACATCTTTCGCCTTAGCTCAGGCCTGCCAGAGGTGGGTCTCCTGACCTGAACTCCAGCCTTCCCTTTTTGGATGTTGACACCTTTAATTGTATCCTTGAAGTTATCACTTGTTTCCCTCCCATCCTGGCCAGAGGTGAAGTTGATGTGTCTCCATATGATCATAAGCAGACTTCTGTACATGAAACACCTGCCCAGCATTCTCCTGAACAACAATTGGTCAGAGTGCAGCTTTAGGTGTCGGAAGATGACAAATTAGGGATGGGGACATTGATGGATTGTAGAAGCACCTGAGGCCCAACAGGCTCTTGGCTGAGGTGATCACAAATACCAGTTTTCATAGTACTGGAGAGTCTCTAGCTAACATTGCTGGACTTATGTGTGAACAACACTCAGCCATCTCCTCCTTGCACTAGAGATGTTTCAAAGTAGCTAGAGCTCATTAATTCCTCTACGTAGTCTTTCCATTGTAGAATGGAGACCAAGATGGCCTCCTCCATTTCTACTATGAGTGCCCTCAACAACGTTGTAGCTGCATTACAAATTAGCAAATGATTGAAAGGGATGATTATGCAAGCTTAAGCTTGCTTACTAATGTTTTCTCTACCCAGCGACCTACATCTTCCTATCCTGGTGTTTCTGCTTTGAACGTAGGTACCTATGTCTGCTCCTCAAACAAAATATTGCAAGGATGCAGGTGCACCAGAGGATGTAGATGTCAGAAACACTATTAACACTCCTAGTCAACCAATCATTATGACTTATCATTTTCTGAAGGCCGTACACCTTAAAAGTTTTAGGGTCTGATTCACAAAGGTAAACTAAGATGTTTGGTCTAATTTAGACCAAAAGTCTAAGTTTATGACTTTAGAAATTCACAAAGGGCATTTAGAAGTAGTATTTTTTCGTTCGTGCTCGGATGAAAAGATTCAGTGGCCTTGAAGATAGTACTCGTAAATGCCCTTTGTGAATTCCCAAAGTCATAAACTCAGACTTTTGGCCTAAGTTTAGACCAAACATATACGTTTACCTTTGTGAATCAGACCACGCATTTCTGCTAATCAGTAGTGAATTACTTGAGCTGCACCTTTAAATGTTTGGGCATTAATAAAGACATTACTGGCATTTTATAATTATCTATTGTCATATATTTATCAAACGGTTTGCAAGGTCCTTAAGTTAACTATGTACACTGTTCAGCATTAGCCCTAATGCAAGTCACAGCAGTCACACCTAATAGTTGCGTTGTGCAAACCAGACGATGTGTCATTGCCATCTTTGTTAACATTTTGAACATATTTGATGCTACCTTTTTGACAGTTATAAACATCACTTTTAAAGTATGTAGTCTTCCCTAACTACACACGTTTTCCTTCAAGCAGTGTTGGGTGTATTCTCAATTCTTACAAGTTCAGTAGGCCTGGGTGAAATGTTACTTACACCAGCAAAATTGGCAAAAAATTGCTAATTTTGTGGAATAAAATTACTCACATTGCTAAATTTCGCCACATCACATAATTTTGATGAGATTTTTTATTGAAAGTTGTACCGTTCAGGTAATTCTCAAACACGAGCAGTATTTCAGGTAGACTTTTTTTACCTGAATGGAAGATTTGGTTAGTTTTTTAGCGGAAAACTACAAACCTGAATGTGAACAGCAATGTTTTCAATGGGAGCAGCAGTTTCTTTAATGTTGGAGGCCAGCAAACACTTCAGGTAGATTTTTAACCCTAGTGAACCTTTCAGGTAATTTGTGAGTGCAAAACTAAAAATCCATACGTGAGTTGCAGTGTTATGAACATGAGCAACCAGAAATCAACCTCAGAATTATATTTTAGTGTCAAATTTTTACCAGAATGGATGTTCAGGTAATTTTTTGAGTCTAAGATATATTTTGTGTAATTACATGTGATATTGCATAATTATCGTGGAGCAAATTATGCTCTAATGAGCTGTTTACTTTAAAACACGTCCTAAAATAGAACACAATGGAAATGTTCATATATTATAAGGCTAGTTTGCTGCTCTTTAGGAAAACTATAATTTTTATTGTGAAATGTATTATTTTTTTGTTATTTGCTATGTATTTCAAAATCTTTATATGACTCACATCTGGGATTCAAATCTTTTTTTTCATATTACATATGTGTATGCATACGAAGGGCATTGGATACATTTTAGCATACAGTATTCACTGATAAAAGCTCAGGACTATGTACACAATTTAACTGTGACCTGACAGCTGGGTGCTTTCAAAGTGTTGATTTTTTAACTGCTCACTGGACTGGCAGAAAGTGTTTTCTGTGTTGTGATGTGTTATTATTATATTTTACAGGATTAATTGGACGAAACTTTTTAGACGTATAAACACCAAGAGCTACGACTCAGTTTTTAAATTGCTTAACCACACCATGCAGGCCAAGATTGGCCTTGAATTTTGGCCTTGAATTTTGCCTCACAAAAAAGCCTCCCTGCAAATGTGCTACTCTCTCCGCCAGGCCGACAATAACACTGTATCACTCACTGTGGGGCAGGAAATAAATTCAGGTAATCCAAAAGAGGGGTTAAACTTCTAGTTAAAGAACATAATACACTCCCTCCATACAGAAAATGTATTGGACCTGCAAATCTCACCTAAAGAAATTAAGGAATATATTAATTATAACACCAGGTCACTTTACAGAGGATGAAGCTACCCTGGCGATGAAGCGGCACACCTGACTAGTTATTAATGCAGATAAAGTTTTAAAATATCAGTCTTATTTCGGCCAAGGATACCCATTGCATCTTCAGTTAGCATTCATTGTCCTACGTTTTGGTGACCAGTACACTCTATTCGAAGGGAATGAATGAAGGCTCTGTGGAGTGAGTATAGAGTCAATGGATAACATTTTGGGGGTCATTCTGACCCCGGCCGGTGGCGGTAGCCGCCGGCCTGGCTGGGACCGCCAGAAGACCGTACCGCGGTCAAAAGACCGCGGCGGTCATTCTGGGTTTCCCACTGGGCTGGCGGGCGACCGCCAAAAGACCGCCAGCCAGCCCAGTGGGAAACACCCTTCCACGATGAAGCCGGCTCCGAATGGAGCCGGCGGAGTGGAAGGTGTGAGACGGGTGCAGTAGCACCCATCGCGAATTTCAGTGTCTGCTGAGCAGACACTGAAATTCAAAGTGGGGCCCTCTTACGGGGGCCCCTGCAGTGCCCATGCCATTGGCATGGGCACTGCAGGGGCCCCCAGGGGCCCCACGACACCCCTCACCGCCATCCTGTACCGCCGCAGTCAGAATGCCCTGCGGAGCACCGCCAGCCTGTTGGCGGTGCTCCCGCCGACCCCGGCCCCGGCGGTCAAGGACCGCCGGGGTCAGAATCACCCCCTTTATCTTTTTGACCATGTTACTAGCTGAAAGGAATAAATTCTAAGGGGCTCTTTTATTCAAGCTGGAGTTAGAACTTGTAGACAAACACTCATACAAGGCCTCAATCCCGAAAATACCCATCACAATATAAGGGTTGTTACATTTGTTCAGCTACTTTTGACAAAGGTAAAGGTCCATTCAGTGAATGCGAAACAACAACTACAGGTGAAATCGACACAGGAAATTCAGCATCTACCCGTTGGAGATACCACATATGTGATAATAAGTCATGTTTTCATTTTATTTTTATTACTGAGCAGACATGAAAGACCTTTGATCCTAAACCATTTATTTCTTTTAGCATGTAAAAATCGCAATGCAACGATTTTAAAATGTCTTTGGTGTAATGGTTTAAATTAGCAATTAACTTTATAACTAAGATCTGAACCTGAAATCTGGCGTGGAGGATGAGCTGAGGTAATTTGTTATCAAACACAATTACTGCTCTGCCAAAGGCATCATTTTTCATATTTGAGAGAGCACCATTTCTTGTGTCCTCTACTCAGGCTGCCAACAAGCACAGAAATAACTGAGATCTTGCTTTGAGGGCCCACAGGGAAAATGTTTACCATATCAAAATACACTCCCATGTGTGGGCACAGGGCATCTAGATCAGAAAATCCAGAATATAACATGAACATTTCAGGGTGACAGGAAGACTGTATGAATGTGTCCAGGAGGACACACAAGAAATACACCAGTATACAGTCTTTTAGCCAATTTCAAATATAGAATGTTATTTAGGGTGTGGCAAGGGGTGTTCACCCACAGGCTGCTTCTGACAATAAATGAGAAACCCTCATTTCCCACCACATACAAATAATGGACTGTGAGAAAGTAGCCTCGTTCAGCATAGTTACCCCCACTTTTGTCCTGTTTGTGAGTGTATGTCAGTATATTTTGCCTGTCTCACTGGGATCCTGCTAGCCAGGACCCCAGTGCTCATAGTTTGTAGCCCAATGTGTGTGCTATCAGTAGTGCTTGACTGTGTCACTGAGGATCTGCTAACCAGAACCTCAGTGCTTATGCTCTCCCTGCTTTTAAATTTGTCACTGTAGGCTAGTGACTTAATTTACCAATTTAAATTGGCACACTGGACCCCGCTTATAAGTCCCTAGTATATGGTACCTAGGTACCCAGGGCATTGGGGTTCCAGGAGATCCATATGGGCTGCAGCATTTCTTAGGGAGCTCAGACAAACCCTTGCACAGGCCTGCCATTGCAGGCTGGGTGAAATGACACACACGTTATTTCACAGCCATTTTCACTGCATTTAAGTAACTTATAAGTCACATACAAGTCTAACCTTCACTTGCTGAAGGTTAGGTGCAAAGTTACTAAGTGTGAGGGCACCCTCGCTCTAGCAAAGGTGCCCCCACATAGTTCAGGGCCATTTCCCAGGACACTGTGAGTGCGGGGACGCCATTACACGCATGTACTACATATAGGTCAATACCTATATGTAGCTTCACAATGGTAACTCCGAATATGGCCATGTAACATGCCTAAGATCATGGAATTGTCCCCCCATTCCAAATATGGTACTGGGGAGGCAATTCCATGCATCCTGGGGGCTCCACTTTGGACCCCCAGTTCTGCCAAACCAGATCTCTGAGGCTTGCACTGCAGCAACAGCTGCTGCCACCTCACAGACAGGGTTCTGCCCTCCTGGAGTTTGAGCAGCTCAGTCCCAGGACGGCCGGACAAAGCATTTCCTCTGAAAGCAGGGTGTACACCCTCTCCCTTTGGAAATAGGTGTTACAGTCTGGGGAGGGGTAGCCTCCCCAGCCTCTGAAAATGCTTTGAAGGGCATGGATGGTGCCCTCCTTGCATAAGCCAGTCTACACCGGTTCAGGGACCCCTTGTCCCCTGCTCTGGCACAAAACTAGACAAAGGAAAGGGGAGAGACCACTCCCCTGTCCATCACCACCCTTGGGGTGGTGCTCAGAGCTCCTCCATCTTGCTTTACAAGGTGTGGGGGCACTCTGGAGGGCTCTGAGTGGCCAGTGCCGGCAGGTGACGTCAGAGACCCCTCCTGATAGGTCCTTACCTGATAAAGTCTATTCTGTGCATTCTCTTCAGATTCTGCTTGTAAGTTTCCTTCAGGAATCCTCTGAAACAACTTCATCATCCTCTGACCTCGGATGAACTGCAGCCTGCTCCAGGAACCGCAGTAACAGCAACAAAGTATCCACAAGGGATACTTTTCCTCTTCAACTTCAGCTCCAGCCAGCAAATGCAACAGTTTCCACAGTGTGCACTCTCTTAGGACTCTGTGTCTTCATCCTGCACCCTAAGGACTGAAGAAATCTCCCATGGAGTGACGGAGTCACTCCACTGCTCTAGCAGGCACCTTTCAAGATGACTACCAGTACCCTTGGACTCCTCTCACAGCGACGAGCATGCTCCTAAGGACACAGAGGGTGGACATCATCGACGTAGACTATCCTGAAGTCCTGCTGACGCAATTTGGAGGAGGTAGGACCTTGCCTTCCCAGAGAGCGATGGTACCCCTGTGTACTGCATCTTCTTCAACTCCTGAGGCCTTTCTGCACTATTTGCAAAATTCCTTTGTGCTCAGCCTGGCCCAGGTCCCCAGCACTCTATCCTGTGATGCTCAACTCACTGAGTTATTCTCCGGCAGCGTGGGACCTTTCTTTATTGTACTGCATCAACAGCGTTTTGCACCTCTTTTGTCCCCATGTCCTGGGACTCCCGGAGGTGCTGGCTGACATCCTGAGGAATCTCTAAAGTGCTGAGAGGCTCCTCTTCCTCCTCACAGAGAGTTGAGGCCCCCAGGTCCCTCCTGGGTCCAGCCAGCACCATTTTGACACAAAATGTCCTTTGTCGTAACTCAGGCTTGTTGGTGACTTCCAACACAAAATCACGTCTGCATCCATCTTCACGTTGTGGGACGTCCTTTGCATCATGCAGGATCCGGCTGGCATCTTCCTAGGGTGCATTTCTTGAGTCTTAGACAAACCATGGACTCTTATTTTGCACCCTGTTCTGGGTTGGCAGGGGCTCCTGTCATTCTGGGAACGTCTTTCGACTTCTGGACTTTGTCCCTTTCTTTTGCAGGTCTTCAGGTCCAGGAATCCAGCAGTTGTTGTTTTCAGACTTGGTTGGTTACTGCATAATCTCAATCACAAGGTGTGGTGTATCCTAAGGAAACTTGCAGTACTTTACTCCTGCTTTTCTGGGGTCTGGGGTGGGGTAATTTACTTACCTTTACTGCATTCTTTTTCTCCCAGCAATTCTGCACACACTACACTTGTCTAGGGGGGAATTCATGATTCACATTCCACTTTCTTAGTATATGGTTTGTGTTGCCCCTAGACCAATTTTCTCCCATTGCAATCTGTAGCATTTTCTATTGGTTGCATTGTTCTATGAATATTTACTTGTCTAATTTTGGTGTCTAGTGTATATATTGTGTATAATACTTACCTCCAGAAGGAGTATTGCCTCTAAGATATTTTTGGTACTGTGTCACCCAATTAAATACCTTTATTTTTTCGAACACTGAGTATTGTCTTTGCTTGTGTATAAGTACTGTGTAATAATAAGTGGTATTGCATGAGATTTGCATGTTTGCTAGTTCAGCCTAAGCTGCTCTGCTATAGCTACCTCTATCAGCCTAAGCTGCTAGAACACTACTACATTTCACTAATAAGGGCTAACTGGACCTGGTATAAGGTGTGAGTATCCAAGGTACCCACTGCCAGCCTCCTACAAGGATTTATTGAGTTGTGAGAAGAGCCATCAGCCTACAGCATTTTACCTTCGAAGAGGCAATACAATTAGTATTAGGTCACCTTGTACCCATAAACCCACATTTGAAGAAAAGTCTTGCGACCTCTCCTTCAAGCTACAAGGTTTTTAAAATAACATGGGTGAATCATGGGCATCCCTTAGCATATACTTGTGTTATTTTGATGCAAACCTGTGTTTACTAAAGTCAGTAAACATGGACTTGCTCAAAATGGTACCTACACAGATCTACACAAAATGTATACTATACTACACAGGCACCATTTTGTCATGGCACACTGGTACCTGTATTGATGCTAGGAAGCCAGTGTGCCAACACAACTTTCTTGTTTCCTTGTGTTGTATTAAAGCTAAGTAAATCTTGCCTAAAATGTATATTTAAACATCAAAGTTTTAACAAATCAACCGTAGAGTGCTATTTGTTACAATCAAAAATACATTTTGTTAGATCTGTCAGCCTTAGGGTGGTCTTCCCCTAAACCTTTGCCTACTTACACCCATCTTTCTTCTGAAATTCATTTTTTTGGGCCTTAAAACTCTGTGCACTTCACCACTGCTAACCAGTGCTAAAGTGATTGTGCTCACAACCCTAAACATGGTTCAATTTGTTTACTTCTGATTTGCAAAATTATCTACTTATACATCCCTGTAGACTGGAATACCATGCACCCAGGGTCTGTAAATTGAATGCTACTAGTGGGTCTGCAGCACTTACTGTGCTGCCCACTTAAATGGCCTCCTAAAACATGTCACAGGTCTGCCATTACAGCCTGAAAGCAGTTATAAACTGCCAATTCAACCTCATAATATCACCCCCTTGACAAACCCTAAATTTCCCTTTTATTGCATATGTTACCCATATGGTAGACCATTAGTAGCCCATAGGGCAAGATGCATTGTAATTAAAAGTTTTACATGTCCTTGTAGTGAAAAACTCTGAAATTCATTTTTCACTATTGTGAGGCGTACTTGTTCCATAGGATGCCATTGGGTTGTATAATTACTTTTATAAAGTACTAACTTTTGATTGGGACCAAGTAACCATTTCATGTTTGGTATCTATGAAATTGTAATGAAAAATCCTCTTTAATGTAAATTCAGATTTTTATTACAATTCTGAAAATGCCACTTTTAGAATGTTGGCATTTTCCTGCCCTTAGCCACTGGTGTTTGAGCCCTCCTGAATCCAGGACTAGCAGATTGGCTCCAAGGGCTAATTTGCTGGCCTCCTGTTGAGAGCCACAGGGACATAGGAGGCTCCTACCATCTTAAACTTGCACCTGGATCCAGCCTGAGTACCTCCTCAACCCCCAAGTTGTGTCCTACCAGTCCTGGTCACCTGGTTGTGGTGCTAAATGTGCTCAGATAGCGAGAACTGACAGAAAAACAGAACCATCTTGCTTATTTATACGCCGGTGCATTGCTGGTAGGCCTGATTTTATGGTTGCTTCTACTACATTCTTCTGCAATGTAACAAATCATATTCAATCATCCTGTGCAAATGGGTATCCAACCTTTCTTGAACTGTTCAGCTACAGCCTCCTGCCTTGCCTTGTCCCCTGCCAGAGATATTTGACTTCCAAAAAAGTGACCAAGTCTGAACGTGGAAATCTTCACTATGACTTTGTTCAGAGACTCCCCAACAACAACCTTCCCACCTCAGACACCGCCGTAACCTTGCCCCACTGAATTATGTGTTCTCAGAACATTTGACTTAAACATTCTTCTATGTCTGAAGATAAGCACTGACAGAGCCCAATCTACTTTTATCCAAACCACACTCCATCCAGTCTTGGGGGACTAGATAGATGCTTGTAGTTGGCGCTTCGCAGTTTTAGGCACTAGTGTTTACCAAAAACTTTAAAAATTTATAACTCTGGTTCTACTGATTGGATTTTTGTCACTGTTATGTCAAATAGTTTATTAAAATTTACTATTTTTCTAAATGAGTCTGGGATTTTTCTTGTGTTGCTTGTTCACTTCAATACTGTTTATGTGCTGTATAAATACTTTAAACATTGCCTCTAAGTTAAGTCTGACTGCTTTTTGTGCTAAACTAGACAGAGTTAAGCACATGTTTTTGTTCTCCCTGGCCAGGGCTCATACTTCAGTCACCCAATAACCCACTTTCTCACAAATATCAAGATAACAGCTACAGAATAAATGTCATTTTATTGGCATAATGCAGCCTAACAAATAAAGCATAATATTGTTTGCACTTCGTAATATTTGACTTAAAATATTTAAATTGTTTACTTACCTTTGCTTACCAATATTATGAGTACGTATAGACATATTTGAAGAAATTACATTTAATCTTTTTTTGTAATTTTGTCATTTCACACAAATTTATATGTTAAGATTCATAAGTATTTACTCTTAACGAGGAGTATGTAAAATTTGTATTTAGATGTAATAATCACCAAATAATTGTAATGCAAAACCTCTTTTTACTTGTATCAAGGCAAACACACTTAGCAAAAGGTTACATTTCCATCTACTTAAACCTTAAATTTCTATGTTAATATCTTTCTCACACAAGACTTTCTTGTGAAACTGTATTGTGCCTGTCCATTTTCATTCATTTGTAATATTTTAGTAATGTTTGTCTTACTTGGTTTGTGTCTTGGTAATTATCTTGTAGTCTGTGCCTGCACAGTCTAGTTAGTGTATTGTTCAATTATATATGTGTTTATTAGGCATGTTTTGGGTAGTTTGAGGTTAGTACTTATATGACCTTATAATAAGTCAGGGACAGCATTTTGAATGTCATCTTTATTCAACCTCGACCACACTACATGTAAGCCCTCTATTCCTCTTAACAAGGTTTCATGTGATTATCCGGCAAACAACGCTGTTTCTACTGACTCCAGTTCTTCTTTTTTAACAATAAATGTGCATGTGTTGTTGAATTACACTGGAATGAGCAAATACACAACTTGGGAGCCTGTTGTGCTGAGTACATATAGAAGTTATCATATGTTTAGCAATTATGAGTGAGATCTGCGGGTTCCCAATTTAGTTCAATTAACTACCAAGTGGTAATTGTAGGAAAGTACTCTCTTTCTTGACATGGTTACACCCTTTTCTGCCTGATGTCAGTGTGTTTGAATGTGTTCACTGGGTTCCTGCTAACAAAAACTCTGTATTTCACCCCACAATTGGCATACTAGTGCCCCCATGTAACTCCCAAGTATATGGTACCTAGGTACCCAGGGCATTGGGGCTCCAGGGGATCCCTATGGGCTACAGCAGTTATTTTGCCACCCATAGGGATCCCATATAAAGGGTTCTGCAGACCTGCCATTGCAGTCTACGTGAATCTGGTGAATGCACCCGTTTTCACTATAGGTCACCACACCAGGTCACTATAAGTCACCCCTATGGTAGTCCCTCTCAGCTCAGAAGGCAGGGTGCATGTACCTCTGTGTGAGGGCACCCTTGCACTAGCAGAGATGCCCCTACTATCTCCAGACCCACTTTCTTGGACTTTGTGACTGTGGGGATGCCATTTTATGTGTGTACTGGACATAGGTCACTACCTGTGTCCAGCTACATAATGGTAACTCCGAACTTAGGCATGTTTGGTATCAAACATGTTGGAGTCATACCCCAATACATTTATAAGTATTTGTTGTATGATTCCAGGCACTCTGGGGGCTCATTAGAGGATCGCCAGCATTGCTCCCATAGCCTTCTGATGTTTTCCAGTCAGCCCCAGCTGCTGCCACCTCACAGACACGTTTCTGCCCTCCCGTTGCTTCAGCAGCTCAAGCCTAGGAAGGCAGAACAAAGGATTTCCTTTGGGAGAGGGGTGTTACACCCTCTCCCTTTGGATATAGACGTTACATGGCTTGGGAGAGCCACTGGCATGTTTTCAAAGGCACATTTGATGCCCTCCATGCATAAACCAGTCTCCACTAGTTCAGGGACCTCCAGTCCCTGTTCTGGCACAAAACTGGGCAATGGAAAGGGGAGTGACCACTCCCCTATCCATCACTACCCCAGGGGTGGTGCCCAGGGCTCCACGAGTGGGTCCCTGGGTTCTGCCATCTTGAATCCAAGATTGGCAGGGAACTCTGGGAGCATCAGAAGGGCCAAGCCAGACAGGTGATGTCAGAGCTCCCTCCTGATAGGTGGTCACACATCTAGGAGACCAATCCCCCTTTCATGGCTATTTACGGTCTCTCTTTTGAGTAGTTCCTCAGATTCAGCTTACAAGATTACAGTAGGATTCTTCTACATCCCTTACTTCAGCTTCTGATAAAAACTGCATATGGACTCTCCAGGACCCGGCAATCTGCAACAAAGGTGAAGAATTGGCCTACATCATTGTTTCTCTGGCTCCTTCTAGCTTTTGCAACATTTCCCTGGTCGTGAATCTTCTGAGGACAGCCTGTCTGCATAGGACAGAAGAAGGAATCTCCCTTGGAGTGAAGGAGTGACTCCCTTGCCTTCCCACGCAAGACTGTACCTTTGTGCACAACATCCTTTGCAGCTGCCAAGGCTTGTTGGCATCTCTTTCAAGGGGTCCTCAGTCTTCCTGTAGCTCCAGCCCCCACCACTCCTTCCTGCGATGCACAGCTCCCTGGGTGACTCTCCTGCAGCCCGGGACTCCTTTTCGTAGTGCTGCATGGGCTCCATTTGCACCTTCTGTGCCTCCATCCTGTGGTACTCCTGTGGTTGCTGCCTGTGCTTCTGTGGGCTCTCTGCAACACCGCAGGTCCTCTCTGACTCCCCCTCCTGGGTTGAGTCCTCCTGGGCCTTGTTAGTCCCCGGCAGCACCACTTTCCATCAACTGCAAGTTTTGCCTGTGCCAAAGCTTGTTTGTGGAATACGGACACGCAAACCCGACTGCAATCTTCCTTCCGGCATACAACATTACCTGCATCCTCTAGGAGCTCGACTCCGATTCAGGACTGCAGTGCTGACTTTCCTTCTGCACCATCGACCAACTCCTACAATCCTCAGCTTGGTGGGTAGGGGCTCCTGCCCCCACTGGACGCTGCTGTGTCTTCTAGACTTGCTCCCCTCTTTCCACATATCTTCCTCTTCAGGAATCCACCATTGTTTTTTTGTAGTCATCTTTGGGTTTTGCAATTCTCTTCTTTTCTTCTAAGTTGGTGTTCTGTGGAAATTCTAATGATTTACTCCTGCTTTCCTGGTTGCTGGGGGGTGTTGTGGTACTTATCTTTGTGCATTCCTGGTACCCCCAGTGACCCTCTAAACACTCTACTTACCTGGGTGGGGGTGGTTTGTGCTCCCACTCGGGCCACTATTCTCAATTGTGTTTTTCACTATTTGCACTGTTTTCTAACTATTCGTATGCCTATTTCTGACAACTAGTGTATATAACTTGTGTATTACATACCTCCCAAGGGACTATTGCTTCTTTAGTACTTTTATTTTTGTAAAACTGAATGTATTCTTTCATGTATTGTAATGGTATTTATATAGCGCTTACTATCCGGGAGGAGGCATTGACGTGCCTTTCGGCAAGTAGCACGCTACTCTGGAACCCAAGAAGAATTAGTGGTGGATTAGTATAGGGAAATGGTGGATTAGCATAGGGGAACATGAGTACAGTTTTAGTATTATTATGAGTTAATTTGAGCAGAGGATATGTGAGTTTGTTAGTTGGATTGACAAGACTAATGGAGGGACAGAGGATCCCTCCTCTATCCCTCCATTACTCTAGTCAATCCAATTAACAAACTCACATATCCTCTGATCAAATTAACTCATAATAATACTAAAAATGTACTCATATATCCAGAAGTGTTAATTGGGAGTTTATGGTAATAGGATGAGGCTTTGGATGAATAAAGGAGAGGTGGAGGATGAAAGAGTTTGTGGGAAGGGTTAGGGAGAACAGACTCCCTATGTTAGGGAGAACATAGTAGCATGAGGAGTTTTAGATGAATCAAAGGTGAAATAAATGAGGAAGAATTTAGTAGGGTTATTTGGGAGATCATGGTAGTAAACTGAGGTTTGGGTGAGCTAGATGTGAAAGAGGAGGGAAGAGCTTAGGTAGGGTTATTTTGGAGGTCAAAGTAGTAGAATGGGTTTGGAATGAGTCAGAGTGGGGATGGAAGATAGGCTGATAGAGACATGACATGAGTATGTGAAGACAAAGTAAGGCTTACAAGAGAATACATTTATAATATATTTATTTATAATTTTATTTATATATACGTATATATATATATATATATATATATATATATATATATATATATATACTTTTAATCATTACTTTTATTTTTCTTAAATTTATTTATTCTTCTTCTTATTATTATTTTAACTTTAATTTACTTATTTATAATTTGAATTTTATTTGTAGATTTTATTTTATCTGTTTATTTATTTTCTCTCTAGTACAGTAGGACTAGAGTAATAAATAAATAGATATGTAAATACATAGAAAAGGAATATATAATCAAGGAAAATAATAATGGGTATCATATGAGAAGAAAAGTAGTATTGTATAAACACAGACTTTAAAGATTTGTAATATTTGAAGTTAATTAATAAGTATACTTTTCTAACATTTATTTATCTTTCCTCAATTTTAGAATAGCACAATGCTTTTTGATAACAAAACATTTGATCAGTGTGATATAAAAAAAGAGCAGGGATTCATAAGTAACACATATAACAACTTATCTAGGAGGTATGCAATGACCTATGAACATGTTAAGCAGAGAATAACTTACACAAATATATGTATATACACACAAACATGCATACACTCACATACACACACACACACACATATATATATATATATATATATATATATATATATATATATATATATATATACATATTTAACCATGAGTAAATATACATTTGTTAAACAGGTTAAAAGAGTATGTGTGTAATTTATTGTTATGACATAGTAGTGATACATATTTCTTAAAGAACTATACATATCTAGAATATACACATAATCAGATTAAAAATATTTATCAATGCTTTCCATTACTGTTTGAATATGGTGGTTATGAAGAAGAGAGACAACTCTTGAGTAGTCTTCTGAAGACAAGTTAGTTATCTTTGGATTTTATATTTGGGGTAAAAAATTCCATAGTTTGGCTGCTTGAACGGAGAAGGATGTACCATCTACAGTCTTTTTCTTGTATGGTGGTGTTCTAAGGTGGGGTGCCAATCTTGAGCCGAGGTTTCTTTGTTGAATGTATTTGGTTGTTTTGTTTCTGATAAAAGTGGTCCTGTTCCATGTATAGCTTTGTGGGTGAAACAAAGCAGCTTGAAGGTGGATCTTCTGGCAACGGGTAACCAGAGTAGTCCTCTCAAGGCAGGGGAGATGTGGTCTTGTGACTTTACATGTAATAGAAGCCTGGCAGTGGAGTTCTGAATACGTTGTAGTTTTTTTCATAATAGATAGAGATGATCTATGGTAGAGGCCATTGGCATAATCAAGTTTGGATAGTACAAGCAAGATAGTAGCTTGCACCTTGTGTGGAAATCCGAGGTGGGGGAGATGCATCGTATAGTCTTCAAGGTGATGAAGCTTGTTCGTGCTAATTTGTCCACTTGGGCATTCATTGTTAACTTGGAGGCAATGGTAATTCCAAGGTTTTTAACTTCCTCAGATAATTAAGGAGGAGGTCTGTGATTGTCAGGCCAGGCTCACAATGGGTCATCATTTTTCCAGTAACCACATATGAGTATGTTCGTTTTGGAGGCATTTAGTTTGAGATGGATCCAAGTCATCCACTGATCAACGTCTCCGAGGCAACTGAACATTTGTGAGTTTTCAATATCTTTGGGTCATTCCAATATAAGTAGTATTTGTGTATCATCTCCATATTTGTAGCATGTGAATTGAAAATCATTGATCAGTTCTGGTAATGATATCATGTAGATGTTGAAAAACAAAGGTGAGATGTTTGATCCTTGGGGGACCCCTGCTTGTGTGAGGTAGGGTTTGGAGGAGAAGGGGGGACAATAGATGATATGAGTTCTGTTTTGAAGGTAGGATGTAATCCAGTTGAGAACAGTCCTTCTAAGCCGGCTTCGTGAAGTCTTTGAATTAAGGTGTCATGGTCAACCGTATCAAAGGCAGCCGAGAGGTCCAAGAGAAATAGTTCAGCATCTCCATTGTGGTCAACTGTGTTTTTGAGTTCATCCCAGATTGCTATGAGTGCCGATTCAGTGCCTCTTCCTGGGCGGAATCTAGTTTGGTAGTCTGAAAGTATGGAATTGTCTTCAATGAATTGTGACATCTGGGCGAATATTGCACTCTCTATCAGTTTGTCCAGGAAAGGACCATTTGTGATTGGTCTTTAGTTGGTGTGATCCTGTTGGTCTAGGTTTGTTTTCTTTAATAACAGTTGTATGTATGCCTTTTTCGGGTCTACTGGAAATGTTGCTGTAGTTAACGAGTTATTGAAGTCTCTTCCTACAAGTGTGGCAGCAGATGTGGATAAAAGAATGTTCGTTAAGATGTTTGATGGACAAGGATCAGAAGGGCAACCGGAAGGCCTGCTTGCTTTGACCAAATCCATAAATTCACCTTGAGATATTTGTTTGAAGGGCTGTAGGGGTTGGGTTGGTTTATTCTTAGAGGGTATTTTAGGAAAGGGGTTGCTGCTGACGGGTTTCTTCTATTTTAAATAGGAGTCCAATGTGTCTGACTTGGTTGTGTAATGAGTTGCAGTTTGTTTGTGAAATCTTGAGTACGGGGCTGACTTCCTTCCATGCATTTAGCTTTTTGAAATTCATTGAGAATTTGATATCATTCTTTGATTGCAGGTTTAGCATTTTGAATTCTGTCTGAGTAGTTCCTTTTTTTAGCTTTTTTGATTGATGATGTGGCTATTCTGTTAAGTTTGTGCAGCTGCAGTTTGTCTTGAATGTTGTTTGTTTTGAGCCAGGTCCGCTGCAACCCTTCTGATTTGTTGCTTTATCTCTTTAAGTTCTGTGTTTCTCCAAGGTGTTGGTTTTCTTTTGTCCTGTTTAGTTTTTCTGAGTGGTATTAGGATATCAAAAGCTTCCTGTAGCTACACATAAAGTTTTGGAACAGAATTAATTGTATCTAGATCTGTGTTGGCTATTAGTTGTGTTTCTAAGTCATTAAAATCGAGTTTGCTCCAAGGTGGTTAGGTGCATGTATGTAAGTAATTGTGGGGGTGTTGATTTGTGGTGTTTTATGTCGGAAAGTTATCAAGTGGTGGTCTGACCATGTGACTGGAGTAGTGCTTTGAACTGTAACTTGTTCAGGTTTAGCAAAAATTACATCCAGGATGTGTCCAGCGATGTGTGTGGGATTGTGTACAATCTGATGTAGGTTCAATGCTACTAAGCCAGTGGTGATAGCTTTTGGATGGAGCAAATTGGGTTTGTCAAACCAAATATTTAGTTCCCCAAGAATGCAGAGGTTTGAGTATAATGTAATAAGGTTTGAGAATGTATCTAGAAAAGCGCCTGGGAATGTTGAGTCGTTAGGTGGAGGTCTGTAAAGGAGGAGAAAGTTACAGGAGGAAGTTGGAGTAGGATGGCATCTGGTGAGGAGGGCTTCACAACTTTGTATGAAAATGCTGTCTGTTTTACTGAGATTTATTGCTTGTTTGAATATAATAGCTAGCCCACCTCCTCTCTTGCCTATACAGTTTTGTGTGATGGTTTGATAGTCTAGAGGAACGGCTTCATGCAACACTGGGGCCATGTCATCTCCCCCCACCATGATTCTGTTATGAATAGTAAGTCAGGTTGTGTGTTCGTAAGCAGGTTGTAGTTGTGGTGCTTGTTTATTGACAGTGATCGAGCATTTATGAGCTGGCAGTTTAGAAAAAGTGTGTTAGTGGTGGTGTTGTTTTATTTAGGAAAAGGGTGAACTTGTAGCAGGTGTCCTGTTAGTTGTGATAACTGTGTGAGGATCACAATAGTCCTGTTTTTCAACAAAGTGTTCCTCTTCCAGCAGGCTTAGGAGGCATTGTGTTGGGTCTTTGTGTGTCAGTGGCAGACTTGGTGACTGAGAGAGACATGAAGAGTGCACTTTTTTTTTTGTAGGGTAGCCTTATTATGTAATAGACAAGGGGATGCGAAGTTGTTAAGAGTGGCATGTTGTTTATTTTGTTTGTGTCTGTTTAGTGTGGAGGAGCATGTGGATCATAATGTAAGGTCTAAATTGTACAATGGATGAGAGGCGGGTGATTGAATGTTGCTGTGTTGGGGTGCTTGTGGTAGATGTTTGTGAAGAGGGAGAATGTAGGGGTAAAGATTGGTCAGGATTTGTATTCTTTGTGTAGTCATGAGGGTGGGAGTGGGTGTGACGGAAAGTATAATGAAAGTTTGTGTTATTTTGATGTGTTGATGTGTGTGGTCTGTATTGTTTTTGTGGAATAGTGAGGGGGTATTGATGTAGTGGTTTTCAGTGGAGGATTTGTGTGTGAGTTAGTGCAGGTGAGCGGAATTAGAGTATTACAGGGGTGTTGATGTGTTTTGGAGATAAGTATATGAGGTGTATAAGAGAGGATGGATGTGGGTCAGGAGAGTTTATGTTAGTTGTGATGACTGGAAGAGGTAATCTGTGTGGAGGAGTGGAGTGTGAGGATTGTGTGATTGTGTGTAATTGGTGAAGACAGGGGAAGGGTGTTTGTAGATGATGTGTTGGAAGGCTGGGTTTAGGTATTGTCATGATAAAAGGGGGTCTGTGTAGAGCAAATAGAGGATAATTCTGTTGGTTTGTATGAACAGGGAGTGTGTATCTGGATGGCTGAAAGTAATATATAATGTGGTTTTGTGTTGTGTAGATGATGGCAGGTTGTGTTAGTGGGAATAGACAGAGTTGCGTTTGCTGTGAGAATTACATTGTTTTCCTGTTGTAGTTGTGGTGCATATGTGCATAGGTGTGGTATATGGGGTTTTGTGTTGGCTGATGAGACATTGCGATCTGTATGAGGTCAGTTTGTGATGCAGGAGTTGGATGTGTTTGCTGAGAATGTGTTTGCATGTTGATGGATATGTAGGGACCTCACTTCCAAGCTAGCAGAGTCTACTTTCCAGGTAAGAGAGAGATTGTAAAAAACACTGAAATACTGCTTGTCGCGAACTCAGAAATATGGCTTTTTCAAGGCAAAAGCAGGTGACGCAGACAGTTTCTAAACACAATTTCAATCACAGAAACAGATTAAGCAGTCTCATAAACACACTCAGGTTAACCACTGAGGTATATGTAGCCTTTTTACTTAAAAAAGAAGGGTGTGCTTTATGCAGTCTTTTTCCACAAGCTAAGAGGGAAATTTAAATCAGTCCTGGCAAAAAAAACAGCACTTTAAATGGCCAAGCTGCCTGAAACACATAGGGGGTCATTCTGACCTCGGCGGAAAAAGGTCCTTACCGCCGGTCAGAAGTCCGCCATTCTACTGCCGTGGTCATTCTGACCACCAACTGTGAAACCGCCAAAAATCCGACATCCAAGGAAGGCCGCCTCATCAGCGGGCCGCGGAAAACTGGAGATGACCAAACCTCCACCGTCAAGCCAACACAAACACGCCCATGCCATTCTGACCCACGAATCCACGCGGCGGTCTCTCAACCGCGGTATTCCATTGGCGGTACACACCGCCGCGCTCAAAATACACACACAGCTCCAAAACACAGCCACATTGGACAATTTGAAATACACATACCTGACACACATACAAACAACACTCCCACACATCCAATCAACTATAAAACACACACCCACATCACCCACAAACCCCCACTAGTTGGAAATCGGAGAGAAGGAGATAGAGATAGAGAGAGCGAGCACAGCAAACGAAAACCCCAACACTCACAGGAACCCAACTTCATCACCCACACCACATTTACGCACACATCACCACATATCACCACGCACATCACCACAAACACCACCCCACACCACATCCACATCACCCCATGGCACCTCAAAGACACCCCAGGTTCTCGGACCAAGAACTCAGGGTCATGGTGGAGGAAATTATAAGGGTTGAGCCCCAGCTCTTCGGCACACAGGTGCAGCACACCACTATAGCAAGGAAGGCTGAGCTATGGCAAAGGATCGTAGACAGGGTCAACGCTGTGGGACAGCATCCCAGAAATCGGGAAGATATCAGAAAGCGATGGAACAACCTACAGGGGAAGGTGCGCTCGATGGTGTCGCGACACAACATCGCTGTGCAGAAGACTGGCGGCAGACCCCCACCCACTCCACCCCAATTCACAGCATGGGAGCAAGAGGTAGTAGACATCCTGCATCCTGATGACCTCGCTGGAGTACACAGAGGAATGGACTCTGGTAAGTCGAATCTACCAGCATGCCAACCCCCCCCCTCACCCCCAATCTCAACCCCCCAGCACACAACCTCCCTGCCAATGCCTCACCAGCACAACCCACCCTAAACAACACCAACCCCTGAATGCCATCAACACAAACCATAGACATCCACCACCAAAGCATGACCATTGCACATACCCATACACCCCCTCCCCACCACCCTCACAACACCTCCCACAAGGGAATGCCAGCACTGGGGGACAAGGGCACTCAAAATGCACGCCATGGCACACACAGAAACAATAACCATACTCCTTTACCCCTGCAGGGCCCGAACGCCAACACACCGCCACGGAGGGTCCAGATTTGTCCATCCCACCCCCAGAACAGGCCCCCAGCGAGGACAGCAGCTCTGTCGACCTAGAACCTGATGACCAGCCCGGACCATCGGGGACCTCTGGACAGTCGGTTCCCCACACACAGACACAGGCCACAGCAGACCCAACCCCCTCTGGGAACACCAGCACAGCTCCCACCCAGCGAGCCCATGCCTCTGTCTCGTGGACGCGTCAATCAGCGATGTGTCCGCCACTACAGGGCACCCAGGCTGACCCAACACCCCAACAACAACAGGGACCTGGGGGCAGTGGTAGTGGGCACACCGTCCAGGGGACAGAGGCCCGGGGAAACAGGGCAACTGGGAGGGCTGCTGTGCGACAGGGGGGGAGGACAGGCCCAGGGAACCGACTCTCCAAGAGGCCCTCACCACCATCATGGGAGCATACCATCACTCCCAGGAGACGATGGCGACGGTACTGGCCAGGTTCACCGAGATCCAGGCACAGCAGGAGGAACGGTACATGGGGTTCAGCAATGAACTCAGGAACATCGCTACCGCTATGGGGACCATAGTCCAGGCCCTCAACCGGATAGAAACCACATTGCGGGACCATGTGGCACCACAAAGGGCCCCTGTCACTAGCCAGGAACAGCCTACCACCTCCGCCGGCGCTAGTGGTCAGGAGGCCCCCACAGAACGACGGACCACCAGAACCCCACCTCCTGCTGAAGAACAACCACCCCGCAAGAGGAACCTGAGATCTCACAGGAAGACAGAGTAGGATGCCAAGACCCCCGCCAGCATAAGATACCCCCTGATGTCATCCCACTGTCCCACAGTGTCACCCTGTCCAACCTTGAACTGCCCCTGCTCCATCCCTCCACAGGCATATGGAAAATGCACCTGTGAAACTGAGAACTGGGCTCTGCCATGGACATAACTCCACCCTCACCCATCACTGTTTTAATATCATGTACCAATATCTAGCACTAAAAATAAATCACTCATTGCACTGAAATCATTCAGGAGTCAGCCTGTATTATTTACAAATGTATAACACATTACTGATCAATAATGTTCTGTTATTTTTGTGATGACAACATACCGATGTCAATAAGCATTAGTCCATGGGCTAACCAAGCAGAAGTCACGCAGTGGGTCATACAGCACTGAAAAGGGAAGGGAAAATCAAACATCAGTTTAAAAGAACTGGGGGGAAATACACAAAGTAAAGATGCAGGGGGCTTTCAGTAAATGTTAAATGGCGTGGGTGATTCTTACCTGTGTGCTACTGAAAATACTGTTGTATAACTCTGTCCCTGTTGTCTGGGTCGTCCTCTTCGTCTTCCTCCTCTTCACTCTCCGCAGGCTAAACAGCTGCTTCAACACCACCATCTGGACCATCCTCCTGCAGGAAAGGCACCTGAAGTCGCAATGCCAGATTGTGAAGCATACAGCAGGCCACGATGATCTGGCACACCTTCTTTGGTGAGTACATCAGGCATCCCCCTGTCATATGCAGGCACCTAAACCTGGCCTTCAGGAGGCCAAAGGTTCTTTCTATGATCCTCCTAGTTCGCCCATGGGCCTCATTGTACCGTTCCTCTGCCCTGGTCCGGGGATTCCTCACTGGGGTCAATAGCCAAGGCAGGTTGGGGTAACCAGAGTCACCAATTAGCCACACACGTTGTCTCTGTAGCTGTTCCATCACATAAGGGATGCTGCTATTACGCATCACATACGCGTCATGCACTGACCCAGGGAACTTGGCATTCACATGGGAGATGTACTGGTCAGCCAAACAGACCACCTGGATGTTCATAGAATGGTAACTTTTCCTGTTTCTGTACACCTGCTCATCGTCTTTTGGTGGTACTAAAGCCACATGGGTCCCATCACTGGCACCAATTATGTTGGGGATATGTCCAAGGGCATAAAAATCACCCTTCACAGTGGCCAAATCAACCTCCTCAGGGAATACAATGTAGCTCCGCATGTGTTTCGTCAGGGCAGACAACACTCTAGACAAAATTTTTGAAAACATAGGCTGAGACATTCCCACTGTTGTCTGGAATGAGCCACTTGCCAAAAAATGGAGGACTGACAGAACCTGCACTAGAGGGGGAATTCCTGTGGGTTGGCGGATGGGGGACATCAGGGCTGGCTCCAGCTGGGCACACAGTTCATGTATAATAGCTCGGTCAAGTCGGTATCGTAGTATGATATGGCGTTCTTCCATTGTCGACAGGTCCAACAGCGGTCGGTACACGCGAGGATTCATCCTTCTCCTCGCAAGTCCCAGCGGACGGTGCCTAGGAAGGACAACACGGAGCACAGAGTCAAGCAAATCACAGGTACGTTCACGACAGCATGCCGAGCACACGATTATCTATGTATTGAAAGGCGTGTATGTGTGGCAATGCAAGGCCTAGGCCTGTGTGACGCAGTACAAATTATGCCATGTGGGCCCTTGAAATGGCGGCTGCCTGACCTGTGAAGTGGGACAATGGGATGTGAGGTCAATGCGCTGGCGTGGCACACCGTGGCGGTAGGCGGTCGAAGACCGCTATACGAAGCCGCATTGGCTAACATTGAAGCCTATGGGTTTCAGGAGCCAATGACGAGGTGCACCGGCGGTCGCGGTACGCACCGCCGCGGTACGCACCGCCGCGGGCGTGACCGCCATTTTCTATCTGCTTAATCACTCGAGACCTGATCATCCACAGGAGAGGATCTATACTGCAAGTGCTGCTGTGACCTCGGTCTGGAAGTGACAATGGCTGCTGCGACTGGGGAAAGGGCCCCTGCCTTCACGTCTGAGGAGTTGGAGAAACTTGTGGATGGGGTCCTCCCCCAGTATGCGTTACTCTATGGTCCTCCAGACCAACAGGTAAGTACACTGGGTGCACATTGAATGGGCTATGCCTGTGTGGAGTGGGGTGGATGTAAGTTGGTGGGGTGGGGAGCGAATGAGGAGTGCAACGCACGACAGATGAGAGCATGTGCCATATGGCAAGGTAGGGGAGGGGGGCCAATCGCATCTAACATGCAGAAAATTTATGAATTTCTCCTTCCCACCCTGTACATGTCAAATAGGTCAGCGCCCATCAGAAAGTGGACATTTGGCGTGCCATCGCCAAGGAAGTCCGGGCCCTCGGGGTCCACGTCAGACGGGGCACCCACTGCCGCAAGAGTTGGGAGGACATCCGCCGCGGGACCAGGAAGACCGCTGAGTCACTGCTGGGGATGGCCTCCCAACCTAGGAGGGGTGCCAGTCGTACCCTGACCCCCCTGATGTCCCGGATCCTGGCAGTGGCCTACCCTGATTTGGATGGGCGCTTGAGGACATCACAGCAGACACAAGGGGGTGAGTATCAGCACATTCTGCTATCTCTCTGCGCAGTGGAGGCGTCTGGGTGGGGGAGGAGGGTTGTGGGTGACATTAGGCCAGGGCGCTTTCTGTAGTGTAGTCCTCTCCTTTAGGCATGGCCCTGTGCTCCCGGCCCCCACATCTGTAGGGTGACAAGTACAGCTATCGATGGTCCAGCATCACACATGTGCGCCTTTGTCGTCTCTAGACCTGTTGTCCTAGTCAGAAGTACTGAGTAGTGTACCCCGAATGCGCGGCTTAGTGCATGAGGCTCCTGTGTCTGTCCTCTCCGCCAACGGTGTTGACATTGCATGAACTCAACCTGGTTTTCGTTTTTCTCCCCCCACCCTTCTTCTTCATCTTCTTGTGCATGTGTGCATTAGCATCATCAGGCGGAGGAGAATTGGCATCGGAGCACGAGGGAGCTGCAAGTCACAAGGCCCCGGTGGGCCCAGGAACAGACACCGAGGGCACCAGTGATCCGGAGGTCGAGGGGAGCACCACAACGGGGACCGGTGGTGACACCAGCGACACCGACACGTCCTCGGATGGGAGCTCCCTAGCGGTGGCGGCAACATCCGGGCCCCCCGCCTCTACAGGTACAGCCGCCACCCAGCGCACCAGCCCCGCCCTCCCAGCAGCCTCTCAGCCTACGCTCCGTGCCCGCTCGCCCAGGAAGGCGGGCGTCTCCTTCGCCCAGGCACCTCAGCCCCTGCCCCTGTTACCCCTGCTGCCCTCAGTGAGGAGGTCATTGACCTCCTTCAGACCATCATTGTTGGGGAGACTACCCTTTTGAATGCCATCCAAGGGGTAGAAAGGGAGGTGCATCGGAGCAATGCCTACCTGGAGGGCATTCATTCGGGTCAGGCTGCCCATCAACGATCGTTCAATGCTCTGGCCTCAGCACTGACGGCAGCCATTGTCCCTGTTTCCAGCCTCCCTCTTCTGACTGCCTCCACCCTGTCTCTGTCTCCTGTTCCTCAGCCTATCCCATCCACACCATCAGACCAGCCTGCACACACCTCAACACCCAAGGGCAGCTCATCCAGACACAAGCACCACAGAACCCACAAGCATTCACGCAAGCAACACCCAGATGCAGACATTCCAACAGTCACTACCACCTCTGTGTCCCCCTCCTCCTCGTCTCCCTCCTCCCTCCCTGTGACGTCTACACTCACACCTGCATGCACACCACCATCAGCCAGTGCTTCCATCACCAGCACACCCTCCAGTACAGTCCGCACACGTGCAGCCACCACCCCCACTACCATTTACACGTCCCCTGTGTCCTCTCCCACTGTGTCTGTCACCCCTCTTCCAAGACACACAAACGCAGGCAGACACCCACCAAACAGCCATCCACCTCACGACAGCCTTCAGCACAAGCACCTGCACCCAAAGACAGCACACCTGACTCTCCTACAACCACATCCTCTTCCTCCACTCCCATCACCACTTCTCCTACCCTTTACCTTGGTCCTAAAAAACTTTTCCTCGCTAATCTTAACCTCTTTCCCTCCACTGACCCACCCCCTCCATCTGCAAAGAGTCCCAAGAGCACCTCAGCCACCACCAGCCCAGCTTCGAGTGTCACTGTGGTGCATGGGTTCTGGAGTCCACCCTTTGCCAGCAGTGACACTTCAATCAGCAGCAAGGGGACAGCCAGCCCCCCCCAGGCAAGAGGACCAGGAAACTAAAGGGCCGCCGTGAGAGGACTGACACGGCTGCCCCCAAGGAGCAAAGTTCGCCCACTTCACCAGCCACAACATCTAGGGGAGGCAAGGGCCCGAGAGCCCCATCTAAGGAGCGAAAGGGCAGCAGGGCGGAGAAGTCAGCCAGCAGGAGCGCGGAGCAGGAGGGGCCCACAAGCCCCATCCCGGGTGTTAGAGAGGACAACAAAGGGCCCAGGACTCCGTCACCGAAGGGTCCAGCAACAGCACGGTCGGAGGGCGACTGAGCAGGGAGTCCAGGCCAGGTCTGGCTCCCTTGACTTACTGGACGAGCACCGCTGAACAGGGCCCCGCCGTGCAGAAGAGCACCGCTGAACAGGGCCCCGCCGTGCAGAAGAGCACCGCTGAACAGGGCCCCGCCGTGCAGAAGAGCACCGCTGAAGAGGGCCCTGCCATGCAGAAGAGCACCGCTGAACAGGGCCCCGCTGTGCAGAAGAGCACCGCTGAAGAGGGCCCCGCCGTGCAGAAGAGCAGCGCTGAAGAGGGCCCCGCCGTGCAGAAGAGCACCGCTGAAGAGGGCCCCGCCGTGCAGAAGAGCACCGCTGAACAGGGCCCCGCCGTGCAGAAGAGCACTGCTGAACAGGGCCCCGCCGTGCAGAAGAGCACCGCTGAACAGGGCCCCGCCGTGCAGAAGAGCACCGCTGAACAGGGCCCTGCCGTCTCAAGCACCGCTCCGCTGGGCCCCGCCGTCTCATGCACCGCTCCGCTGGGCCCTTCCTGTCAGGCACCGCTCCGCTGGGCCCTTCCTGTCAAGCACCGCTCCGCTGGGCACCGCCGTCTCAGGCACCGCTCCGCTGGGCTCTTCCTGTCAAGCACCGCTCCGCTGGGCCCTTCCTGTCAAGCACGGCTCTGCTGGGCCCTTCCTGTCAAGCACCGCTCCGCTGGGCACCGCCGTCTCAGGCACCGCTCCGCTGGGCCCTTCCTGTCAAGCACCGCTCCGCTGGGCCCTTCCTGTCAAGTACCGCTCCTCTGTGCACCGCCGTCTCAGGCACCGCTCCGCTGGGCCCTTCCTGTCAAGCACCGCTCCGCTGGGCCCTTCCTGTCAAGCACCGCTCCGCTGGGCCCGCCGTCTCAAGCACCGCTCCGCTGGGCCCTTCCTATCAAGCACCGCTCCGCTGGGCACTGCCGTCTCAGGCACCGCTCCGCTGGGCCCTTCCTGTCAAGCACCGCTCCGCTGGGCCCCGCCGTCTCAAGCACCGCTCCGCTGGGCCCTTCCTGTCAAGCACCGCTCCGCTGGGCCCTTCCTGTCAAGCACCGCTCCGCTGGGCCCTTCCTGTCAAGCACCGATCCGCTGGGCCCTTCCTGTCAAGCACCGCTCCGCTGGGCACCGCCGTCTCAGGCACCGCTCCGCTGGGCCCTTCCTGTCAAGCACCGCTCCGCTGGGCCCCGCCGTCTCAAGCACCGCTCCGCTGGGCCCTTCCTGTCAAGCACCGCTCCGCTGGGCCCTTTCTGTCAAGCACCGCTCCGCTGGGCCCTTCCTGCATGCACTGTTAACGGTTCACTGTGCCCACCATGCCTCCTCCTTGACCAGTGGAGACTGTAATCCACCTGATGGACTGTGGCTTTGCACTCCCCAGGATGGCACAGTGGGCAACCCACCCACTTGTGAGACTTGAGAGACTGTGGCTTTGCACTCCCCAGGATGGAACAGTGGGCAACCCACCTACTGTAGAGACTTGAGAGACTGTGGCTTTGCACTCCCCAGGATGGAACAGTGGGCAACCCACCTACTGTAGAGACTTGAGAGACTGTGGCTTTGCACTCCCCAGGATGGCACAGTAGGCATGGTGGCCCCTTCGTGGATCTGGCGTCGTGGACTCATGTGGCTGTGGTGCCCCCCCCTTCCCTTCCCCCTGAGGTGCCTGTAGTTTTTTCATCAGATGCCCCTGCAGTGTTCTCTCCAGAGGACTCAGGTCTCCTGTGTGGGCTTTGCCCTTGTGTTGTTACACTTTGGCCCACGGACACTTCGATTTTCTTTTGATGTGCAGGACTAATTGCCTCGGTTATCCATTGCACTGTATATAGAATTATTTTGATATTGATTTTTTGGCTAGTTGAACATTACTTTTCAGAGCCTATTTTGTACATACATTTTTATTCACAATTTAATTATGTCTTTGCATTTTTCAGGGGGGTTTGGGTGGTGTCACTGTGACTTGTTGCTCTGCATTGGTGTGTACATAGTTTGGGGGGGTGGGGGTCGCATATGTGTGTGCCGTAAGCTTTCCTCCTCCCCCTCCCGTGTGTCGTAGGTGCAGTACTCACCGTTGTCGTCTGCGCCGGCGTTCGTACTCGTGGTAGATGAGCAGGTAGACGACAGCAGGTAGGATGTTTAATTCGGGTTCCATGCTGTCCTCCTTCCTCGTGGAGTGCGTAGAGGTGAGCGTTTTCCCGTTCGTAGTCTGTTTCCGCCGTGTTTTTATCGGCGGGGCTCCTGCCCCGGAAAAGGTGGCGGATTGGTGAGTTATGATACTGTGGGCGGTACATTGTCTGCCGCCTGTCTGTTGGCGGTGACCGCCGCGCTGTTTGTCTGTACCGCCGTGGCGGGCGGAGTGTTAATGTGGCGGGCTGTGTTGGCGGTTCCCGCCAGGGTCAGAATTCCATTTTTTGGACCGCCAGCCTGTAGGCGGGTTGGCCGCCGCTTTATCACCGACTGCCAGGGTTAGAATCACCCCCATAGAGTTTAAAGTAAACAGGCATGAGTAGCAGTAGAAAACACTTTTAAACAAATAACACGATTTCCCAGAAAAGTTTGGGGCGCCTTACCTAGGTCTTCTAGTAATCTTTGATTACTGGGCTATATTGGGGTGCAGGGAAACACAAAATGGAGGTGGCTGTCTTTGGGTTCCCTCCACAAACGTAAGGAGCCAGGGCTGGTGTGGGAGGAGGGCTCAGGTTGCCTGGGACTCCAAGAGCCAAACAGCTGGGCCCAGCCCCTGTGGGAAGGGAAAAGGGAGCTGTTGCTCTATTTAGAATCTCCTTGAATACAGACAGGCTGAATCCACACTTCCAAGATAGCAGAGTCTACTTTCCAGGTAAGGAAAAGATTGTGAAAAAAACGCTGAAATACTGTTTGTCATGCACTCAGAAATGTGCCTTTTTCAAGGCAAAAACAGGTGTTGTGGACAGTTTCTAAACAGTGTAAGTGCTGTGTGACTACAGTAGTATTGCATGAGCTTTGCATGTCTCTGAGATAAGCCTTGGCTGCTCATCCACAGCTACCTCTAGAGAGCCTGGCTTCTAGACAGTGCCTACTTTTCACTGATAGGGGGTACCTGGACCTGATATAAGGTGTAGAAACCATAGGTACCCATCACATACAAGGCCAACTTCCTATAGCAATATTTGGTGAAATATAAAAGAAATAGCAGTGAGTAGACAAAACGTTAAGTCCTTATTGATTTTCTGCCATTTTTTAAAATGATGTACTTTAATTGCACCTCTCCAGGATCATGACACTACAGATTAAAGTGCATACTGGGTTAACGTTGTAGTATTTGCTGTAGAATATATGTACTAATGTAGTTAGTATTACATTTAGGAAATAAATGTAGGTAGATACTAAGGCCAATATTTATACTTATTTGGTGCTGCATTTGCGTAATTCTTTGATGCAAGAGTGGAGCAAACATACAAAATAAAATTATATTTTGTACGTTTGCACCACTTTTGCATCAAAAAATGATGAAAATGTGGTGCAAAAAATCTATAAATATGGGCCTAAGAGGGTGGGAGGCAAGATTTGTAGTGGGTATTGTGGTATCTAGGAGATGTGTGGTTATCTGGGGAAGCTGTGATACTAGTAATGGAATGTAGAATGTGGGTTGTTTCATGATACTGGTGTCAAGCGTTGAAGATTCAATGATGATCAGTTGTACTTGATGTCCGAAGCTGAATGATCAAGGATGGGATGCTCTCTAATATAGAACCTACTTGAACCTTTACAGCGTTTGCTCATTATTAAAATCATTTATGGAAATGGCATTACTTGTTTCTTTTAAATCAGAAATGTTTAGAAGTAGTTTTGATTAGAAAATAGTGTGTAGATTGTACTGTTTTATCTAATTAACACTGTTCTGTTTGTTACTGTTAATATATGCTTGTTAAAAAACTTGATAATGGTTTGCTATTTATAGATAGCAAATTATTGATTTATTTATTTAGAACTTAAACAACTTCATGACCTAGGGGAAGATGCTTCTAGGTCATCGTTTGTCAGTTGACGGCAGGCACACTGCAACAATGTTGCTGCACAAAAACAATGGCAGTGTATCAGTTATGGATCTAGTTGCTGGGTTTGCTCTAGACACACAACATTTATAATAGTAAAACATTTTAACAAACATCATGGGCATCATAAGGAGTTCAAATTTCCAACTGTGAGGTTGCAGCCACACCTGCTGCCTCTCTGCCTGACCCATTATAGGTTTTCTGCTAGGCTGACGGGCAGAAACCGAGATTTCTGCCAGTCAGCCTAGTGGTAAAGTTGCAGCAGCATTGTCTCCAGGTCGTAATCGAGCAGGTGGCAATGCTGTCACCGGCAGGGTGCACCAACACACTCACAGTGTTCACTGTCTGCACAGCAGACAGGGAACATTGTGAGGTTGCTTGACAAGGGAACCCCTGCACTGATTTGCCAAGTGTATGGGCAGTGAAGGGGCCCCCCTTCGGCCCTCTGCATCTTTTCTCCACCAGCCTTTTCATGGCGGTAAATCTGCCATGAAAAGGCTGGCAGAGAACTTGGTCATAATCAGGAGGGTGGCACTGCATGCAACACCCTGGCTGATTCTGATCTGCACACAGCATCAACCCGTCGGGATCACTGGCATACCTGGAGTTATGTGTTTTTTAAGGAAGTCAGTGAAAATAGCACCAACAACGATAAAGCGCCAACTATGGTAATCTGGTCACTAAGGACCGGTTCATAGTCAGAAGATCAGGCCAACCACAATGCAGAGTAGGTCAGCTACAGTCACCAGATTAGAAGTTTACCTTCACAAATCAGCCCCAAGGGTTCCGTTCAGAGTGGAGGGGCCAGTAAGAGCAACAAGAGTGGTGGGGGAGGCTGATGGAGTAGTGCAAGAAGCAGAACAGGCATCACTTACATGCGTTGCTGGAGCATTGGGTTGGAGGTCCCTGTGAGACGTTGATGCTGTAGCATAAAGTGGCAGCTGCAGGAGCTTCATGTTGCATTACAGAGAGAGCGGTGAGGTCTTGCTGTGAATGGACCTGTTCATGTTTGTAAAGAGACCAAAGGCTTAAACGTAGCTCTCTGTGGCCTTGCCGAGGATCTGGGACCTGAGGGTCACCTTTTGGGGGTCAGAAACTCACTAGCTGGGTCCAGGTACTAGTGCAGGATTTCATTGAGCCTTTTATGTCCCTGAGGCTCAAAAAAGGAGGTCAGCAGACTAGCTGTTTGAGTCACTCTGGTAGCCATGGGTTCAAGATGATATTGCAGGTTCAAACCTCGTCTCCCAGTCAAGAGGACAGCAAGACAGCAGGGTGGCAGTACAGCAAATAAGCAGTCTAGGAGGGAAACAGTCCAGCAGAGTAGCAGTCCTTGTAGCAGCACTGCAGTCCTTTTTCCTGGCAGAGTCCACAGGTCCAGAAGTGTACTGAAGAGTTTGTGCTGGATGTCCCCTGTTATACCCTGATGTCCTCCTTCTGTAAGGTGGGAAACTCCCCTGCTCAATCTCCAAGCTTGCTGCAGTGTCACTGTGTTAGGTCCTTTTGTGTGAGGGCAGAGCACTCCCTATTCAGTGGCAAATTGGGCTGTGCTCAGCTCAGCTCTTCATCCTGCTAGCAGATGGCCCATCTAGACACACTTGTTCCCTCTATTGTGTGACTGTTTAGAGGATTTCAGTCATGTGACCCAAAACAGACTATAGGCACAAAAGCACTAAGGGCAGAAAAATGCCAAATTTCTTGAAGCGGTATTTTCAAAATTGTAATAAAAAAACTTGACACAGCTACCTGCTCCCTATTGGAAATTACAGGTTATTCATCAATGCTATTCTATTGGACAGTTAGCCTTAAGTAATGAAAAATGAATTTAGGAGTTTTTCTTTACTAGAACAGGTAAGGCTATAGGCTACCTAGGGCCTTCCTTAGGGATAACTTATATTTAACGAAAGAGGAGTTTAAGACTTGGCAAGGGGGATTTAATGTCAGGTCAACATAACAGTTTAAAACTGCATTCAGGCAGCAGCAGCAGGCCTGGGGCATGTTTTAAGGTGCTACTTAAGTGGGTGGCACAATAAGTGGTACAGGCCTACTAGTGGCTTTCAATTTATAGGCCCTAGAAATATCGTATACCACTCTGCAAGAAACCTATAAGTGAATTAAATATGCTTATTGAGGAGAAGCCAATTGATCCATGCTTTGGGGAGAGAGCACTTTAGCCCTGGGAAAGTTCACAGATTCATAAGGACAACATACAGGATAAAGGCAAACGGTTTAGCAATGACCCTGCAGAGAAGGCCAGGCCCAAAGGTGGTCATTAAGTACTCCTTTTATGGAGATTTAAAACAGTTTGAAAATCGGTTTGATGCCTGTCAGAAGTGTTTATTGGTACAGTACAAAATGAAAGTTTGGGAATGACTCAGCCAGCCTAGTTTTTTTTTTTTTCATTTCAGGTCAGGTTTGTGATTTCATTGCACTAGAGGGCACAATTGATGTTGAAGCACAGTAGTGCCATTTGCATTTCAAGTCAAAGTAAAACTTTGCAGGCTATAGTCAGCTATGCTACGCAAAATAAAAAATAATTATATGCCTGCCAATGTCAATATGCTGATAGTGAGAGCACAGACATTTACTACTGATTACCAAAAGGAGTGAAATGTCCCAATAACACAGTCATTTTTCTTATTTGCACAGGTGTGTGTTACGATTAAAGGCAATGATTAATTTTATTTCAGATTTTAGCTAACATGAAAATTTTTAAATACGTTATTTAGATAGAATGCAAATAGTGGATTTTGCTTCTTAAACAGTGTAAACATTTTTGGGAGATAATAAACAACTGTAGGAAGTTGGCTCTGTATGTACTATTTCAAGGTAAGGAATAGCATGCACAGAGTCCAAGGGTTCCCCTTAGAGGTAAGATAGTGGCAAAAAGAGATAATTCTAATGCTCTATTTTGTGGTAGTGTGGTCGAGCAGTAGGCTTATCAGAGGGTAGTGTTAAGCATTTGTTGTACACACACAGGCAATAAATAAGGAACACACACTCAAAGACAATTCCAGGCCAATAGGTTTGTATATAGAAAAATATATTTTCTTAGTTTATTTTAAGAACCGCAGGTTCAAGATTTACAATCAATACTTCAAATGAAAGGTACTTCACTTAGGTATCATAGGAACTTTGAATCAGCAAAATAGCATGTACAGTTTTGGCAAAAATGGCAATAAGCTATTTTAAAACTAGACACTGCAAATTTCAACAGTTCCTGGGGGAGGTAAGTATTTGTTAGTTTTGGAGGTAAGTAAACCACCTACAGGGTTCAAAGTTGGGTCCAAAGTAGCCCACCGTTGGGGGTTCAGGGCAACCACAAAGTTACCACACCAGCAGCTCAGGGCCGGTCAGGTGCAGAGGTCAAAGTGGTGCCCAAAACGCATAGGCTTCAATGGAGAAGGGGGGGCCCCGGTTCCAGTCTTCCAGCAGGTAAGTACCCGTGACTTCGGAGGGCAGACCAGGGGGGATTTGTAGGGCACCGGGGGGGACACAAGTCAGCACAGAAAGTAAACCCTCAGCGGCCCGGGGGCGGCCGGGTGCAGTGTGCAAACAGACATCGGGTCCGCAATAGGTTGCAATGGGAGACCCAGGGTCTCTTCAGCGAAGCAGGCAGGCAAGGGGGGGGGCTCCTCTGGGTAGCCACCACCTGGGTAAGGGAGAGGGCCACCTGGGGGTCGCTCCTGCACTGGTGGTCGTATCCTTTAGGTCCTGGGGGCTGTGGCTGCAGTGTCTTTACCAGGCGTCAGGTTCTTAGAAGCAGGCAGTCGCGGTCAGGGGGAGCCTCTGGATTCCCTCTGCAGGCATCGCTGGGGGGGCTCGGGGGGTCAACTCTGGCCACTCACAGGGTCGCAGTCACTGGGGAGTCCTCCCTGTAGTGTTGGTTCTCCGCAGGTTGAGCCGGGGGCGTCGGGTGCAGAGGGGAAAGTTTCATGCGTCCGGCGGGAAACGTGCAGTCCTTTAAAAGTTGTTTCTTTGTTGCAAAGTTGTATCTTCTTTGGAGCAGAGCGCTGTCCTCAGGAGTTCTTGGTCCTTTTAGATGCAGGGTAGTCCTCTGAGGCTTCAGAGGTCACTGGACCCTGGGGAGCGCGTCACTGTTGCAGTTTCTCTTGAAGTGGGGAGAGAGGCCGATAGGGCTGGGGCCAAAGCAATTGGTGTCTCCGTCTTCTCTGCAGAGCTTCAGGTCAGCAGTCCTTCTTCGTTGTACATTGCAGGAATCTATTTTACTAGGTTCTGGAAGCCCCTAAATTCTCAATTTAGGGGTGTGTTTAGGTCTGGGGGGTTAGTAGCCAATGGCTACTAGCCCTGAGGGTGGCTACACCCTCTTTGTGCCTCCTCCCTGAGGGAAGGGGGGCACAACTCTAATCCTATTGGGGGAATCCTCCATCTGCAAGATGGAGGATTTCTAAAAGTCAGAGTCACCTCATCTCAGGACAGCTTAGGGGTTGTCCTGATTGGCCAGTGACTCCTCCTTGTTTTTCTCATTATCTTCTCTAGCATTGCCGCCAAAAGTGGGACCGTGGCCGGAGGGGGCGGGCATCTCCACTAGCTGGAGTGCCCTGTGGCACTGTAACAAAGGGGGTGAGCCTTTGAGGCTCACCGCCAGGTGTTACAGTTCCTGCAGGGGGAGGTGAGAAGCACCTCCACCCAGTACAGGCTTTGTTACTAGCCACAGAGTGACAAAGGCACTCTCCCCATGTGGCCAGCAACATGTCTGGTGTGTGGCAGGCTGGCAAAACTACTCAGCCCACACTGGAAGTCGGGTATGTTTTCAGGGGGCATCTCTAAGATGCCCTCTGGGGTGTATTTCACAATAAAATGTACACTTTCATCAGTGTGCATTTATTGTGCTGAGAAGTTTGATACCAAACTTCCCAGTTTTCAGTGTAGCCATTATGGTGCTGTGGAGTTCGTGTTTGACAGACTCCCTGACCATATACTCTTAGGGCTACCCTGCACTTACAATGTCTAAGGTTTTGCTTAGACACTGTAGGGGCATAGTGCTCATGCACCTATGCCCTCACCTATGGTATAGTGCACCCTGCCTTAGGGCTGTAAGGCCTGCTAGACGGGTGACTTATCTATGCCATAGGCAGTGTGAGGTTGGCATGGCACCCTGAGGGGAGTGCCATGTCGACTTAGTCATTTTCTCCCCACCAGCACACACAAGCTCTCAATCAGTGTGTCTGTGCTGAGTGAGGGATCCCTAGGGTGGCATAAGACATACTGAAGCCCTTAGAGACCTTCCCTGGCATCAGGGCCCTTGGTACCAGTGGTACCAGTTACAAGGGACTTACCTGGATGACAGGGTGTGCCAATTGTGGAAACAAAGGTACATTTTTAGGGAAAGAACACTGGTGCTGGGGCCTGGTTAGCACACTTTCAAATCATAACTTGGCATCAACGAAGGCAAAAAGTCAGAGGGTAACCATGCCAAAGAGGCATTTCCTTACAACAACCTACATCTTTATATGCAAAAAGGATCAAAGCATAAACTACCTTAATGCATTATGTTGTGAACAAAATTCAAACAGAAATATTTCCTCTACTACAGCCTTCTGTAAAATAATGAACTCTCAAGTCAACAACCTCAAACTCATCACTTGCTAGTACCTCTTTTTCACTCTCCCAGTCTATATTGTACTGTATACATATGTTAAGCAGCTCACCTCACAGCACTCTCATTTTTCTCATCATAGGTGGACTGTAAAGCCGTCTTCCTTTTAACTGGTCCAACTATCGGAATCTAGATTTTAAGACCCCCAAAGTCCTTTCCATAATATTCCATGGGTCATTTCAAGAAAGATTAAGGGGCTAATTACTAGTTTGGGGGTTTAGCGAAAGGCAAACTCGCAGTGGTGGTTAGACCGCTGCACTCCTGACAATTCAACCACCAGATTACGACCCTGGCAATCTGACCGCCAGGAGACCGCTGCCACTGCCAGGATCACGGATCCCATTGGGTAAACGGCGGTCGAATTCATGGTCAGCCACAGAGCCACTGAGTTCAGCACCACTGTGCTGATCATGACTTCCCTTTCCCTCAGCCTTTTCATGACAGTGTCCCCACCATGAAAAGACTGGTGGAAAGGCAGTGCTAGGGCCACGAGGGGGCCTTGCACTGCCCACAAACATGCCGTGGGCAGTGCAGAGCCCCCTGCCCAGCACTCTCTGCTATGGCAAGCAGGGAACATTCCGAGGGTGCTCAGTGCACCCTGTGTTCCGGAGCATTGGTCTCTGCTCCCCGAGGAGCCGAAGCCCAATTGCCCACACTGTGTCCACTGGGCTGACTGGCAGAATCCTTCTAATATGGAGGTTTCCACTGATCTGCCCGGTGGAAACACTGAAATTAGTTTGGGGGGAGCACTTCAGCTCCACAGTGGTCTCCTCACCATGGGTCTGGCCGGCCGAGGGTTGGCCCACCAAACTTGTAATCGGACTCTATATCTTTTCTGACATAACACGTATATTACAGCCTACAAACATATGGGAAACAATTGAAAACAGTAGATGTTTCCAATGCTAAATTAGCTTTATAATCTTAGATTTATCATCTAAGAAATATTGCCAAAAATAGTATGAGCTTGAGTTACAATGTATGAGAAATTAATACATGCCTCCAATCCTGGACTAACTTTATCTTAGACGTTTGAAATCTGCCTAAAAATGAAATATTTATTATCTCGTAAAAAATAAAAACTGTGGACAGACTTTTTTGTGTTGTGGTAGCATCATATATTAATGGAATAGGAATGCTTACAAATATGGTAGATGAGTGCTGTTGCAGCAGGCACCGCCCATTACAGATTTGTGCAGTCAGTAGCTCACAGAACATGATGGAAGTCAACAATCTCATAAAAAACTTTCTTGACGCAGAGACGCTCTTGCCTGAAATTAAAGAAATGCAGAAACTGAAGTGTCAGAATGGTGATGACATCCAGGACTTGTTGCTAAAATAAAGACAATTACCATGGGAATACCTGCTAACCTGGTAGAAGTGCTCTGAAAGGACCCAGATGCCAACATGTGAAGTACTGCTGGTAGTTTAACATGATGAAATGCCACGTAAACAACTAGTTGTTGGTTGCTGATATGACCAAATTTTATGCAAAATTTCCAAGATGCTCTTCTTCACTCGACATAAAGAAATGTCCTCCTCGTCCTCCCTTAAATCAATAAGGCTGATCTTCTGGCAAAAGTTAACCTCCCTCCTCCTTCTCTGTAGCTGGCACTGACACAGACATTGGATTATTCACAGAAAATGACCTCCATGGCTGGAAATGATTGAAAAGGGTCATTAGGTTCTGTTGGGCCCAGTCCCTTTTGCAGGGTCATCCCCAAACTTAAAGTGCATATGCTCTGTCTACATTGTATTGGTGATTGGTTTATCCAGGATTGGCATATTTGATTTACCAGTTAGTCTTTAGTAAAGCGCACCAGTGGTGCCCATAGCCTATAAATTAAATGCTACTAGTTTTCCTACAGCACTGATTGTGCCACCCACTTGAGTAGCCCTATATACATGTCTCAAACCTGTCACTGCAGTGTCTGTGTGTGCGGATGTGAACTGGCAGTTACTTGGGCAGAGTGCAGTGTATGTAAAAGGTAGGACATGTACTGTTGTGTTTTACATGTCCTCATAGTGAAATACTGCCAAATTTGGTTCTCACTATTGTCAAGATTATCTCTCCCTTTGGTTAACATGGGGATAACCTTTAAATGTATTTTAAGAGGAGTTTCACATTGGGAGCAGAAAGAGATATGGAGTTTGGAATTTAAAAATACATCTGTTGGTAAAGTTTGTTGTCTACTTAACCATTCTGTGCCTCTGCTGGGCTGCTGAAAACACGTCTGGGTAAGTCTGACAGTTGGGCTGTTTGTGAATTTACTCCAGACAGTGACACAAAGGGAGCTTAGGTGCGCCTTGAAATATTCTTATGAGGCTTCCTGGGCTAGAGCGGGATCGAAGAGCTGACACCTGCACTTGAAAGGGCTGTGCCTTCCCTCATACACTACAGACTCCAATACCCTGGTGCGTGTCTGCAGCAGGGCAAGGAAGAGGCAGGGTCTTGTGTACTACATAGACTTTCCTTTGAAGTTTGCCTACTTCAAAGGCAAAAATGATTATAAGTATCAGACTGCTGACCCCACAACTTTAGATTACTACTGGATCAAGAGGAACCTCTGCCAAGGAGAGGAGCTTGATGCTTGAGGAGGACTGCCAGTCTGCCTGTTGCTTTGCTATGCTGGCCTGCTGCTTCTGCCTGAAGAGGGAAAGGACTGAACTTTGCTTTCTGAAACCCTGCTAGTGAAGTTTCTCCAAAGGCTTGGACTGGGCTTGCCCCCTGTTCTGAAGTCTCAGGTACATCAAAGACTTCATCTGCTGTTGCCTGGGCTCTTCTGCTGAGAGTACTGGCTTGCTAAGTGGCGCCAGGTTCAGTCCCTGGGCCCTTAGGAGTGGAAGCTGGTATCCTGTAAGGGAAAATACACGCACTACTGTGTGTGCATCAGAACATTCGACGCAGCACCTGTTCGCACAGCATATTGGAATTTTCCACACATTGACCCTTGGAATCAAAAGCTTCAACATCAACGCACAGACCTGAGGTTGCTTGTCTGGATATCGATTAATCCCTTCCCGGTGAGGAAAGAGTTGACGCATTGTTTACCTTGCAGAGAAAGAATCAACGTACAGCTTCACTTGTGAGTAAGGAATCGAAGCATCGCTTGCTTTTCCGATGTACGCTCACCTGTGTGCCTTTATTTTTGATGCATACCAGGTACTCTGTGCTAATACAGCGCATCCATTGATTTCTATGGATTAAGACTCTTTTTACTTTAAAAATTCATATCTTCGCTTATGTATGTTGGATTTTTGTAATTTTGGTCTTGTTTGAGTTAGATAAATAATGGCTAATTTTCTAAACTGGTGTGAAGTACTTTTGTGATGTTTTCATTGTTACTATGTGTGTTTGTACAAATACTTTACACATTGCCTCTGAGGTAAGCCTGACTGCTTCTGCCAGGCTACCAAGGGGGCAAGCAGGGGTTGTCTGAGCTGTGCATCTCCCTTTCCCTAACTGGAATAAGGATCCCTACTTGGACAGGCTGTAAACTGACTGCCAACTAGAGACCCCATTCTGATAGGTCCAATACTTTTTTTATTTGTAATGTCATTGTGTGACCCTTTTTACCCTTGTATAGCCACACATAGGGGGTCATTCCGACCCCGGCGGGCACCGCCCGCCGGGCGGAAACCGCCCAAACACCGCCCCGCGGTCAGATGACCGCGGGGGCATTCCGACTTTCCCGCTGGGCCGGCGGGCGATCTGCAAAAGATCGCCCGCCGGCCCAGCGGGAAGCCCCAGCAAAGATGAAGCCGGCTCCGAATGGAGCCGGCGGATTTGCTGAGGTGCGACGGGTGCAGTGGCACCCGTCGCGATTTTCAGTGTCTGCCAGGCAGACACTGAAAATCTTGCTGGGGCCCTGTTAGGGGGCCCCTGCACTGCCCATGGCCAGTGGCATGGGCAGTGCAGGGGCCCCCAGGGGCCCCACAACACCCGTTCCCGCAAGCCTCTTCCTGGCGGTGTAAACCGCCAGGAACAGGCTGGCGGGAAGGGGGTCGGAATCCCCATGGCGGCGCTGCTTGCAGCGCCACCATGGAGGATTCCTTTGGCCAGGGGAAAACCGGCGGGAAACCGCCGGTTTCCCTTTTCTGACTGCGGCTTTACCGTCGCGGTCAGAATTGGCCAGGAAGCACCGCCAGCCTGTTGGCGGTGCTTCAGTGGTCGTTGGCCCTGGCGGTCAATGACCGCCAGGGTCAGAATGACCCCCTTAGTATTTTGGCACATTCTGAACATTCTGCTACACTATGTGACGCTACATCACACAATGTGTGCTTTGTAAATACCAAAAGTTTACCCTTGAATTAGGATTTGTGTGTGAACACACACATCAAGCTACGTAACACAGCATGGAACATGTGACATGTGCATGCATAAGAAAATTATGCAAATCAGTCACTCCATTGATAAGAAATTTTACTTAGCCCTTGCGTTGCCTTGATTCAATTAGCAAGGTGATATGGACAACAGAAAAGCTTTGTAAATCCGGACACTTGTAACTGTGGTTAACATTTAATTATTATTCAAATTACTATTCCAATGGCCCATTTCTATGGTTTTAACTTGAGGGTCAAAACGATGATGATGATTTTCCAGTACGCCAGGGTTATCTAATTAATCATTTTAGGCATAAATCTGTGTAATTACTCCTTCTTTCAGTAACTCACGGCCGAGGTCAAATGTGCCCCAACATTTAAAAACTGTCCATCTAACACGTGGTAATGTATTAGCAGTGTTCTGAATTACTGAAATGACCATTTTAAGACCATGATTTTCAAACCTTCATTTGTCAAATAACTCAGTGTAAGAAATGCAATGGCTTCTTAACTTACATTATTCTTTAGATGTTATTATCCTGACTGCAATGAATGCCAACTGCATGTTACAGGAGAATGCCAAGTATCCACTTAACCTTCCTTATCCATGTTAACATACCATTAAATCATCATTAAAATATATATTTATTTCCATTATTGTTATATAAATGAAGAGTGGCTTGAAGGTTCACCTGTCTGGGTCTCCACCCTACAGCCACAAAAAAGCAAACAATGCAATTCCACTGTTTGGGGATATAGGGGGTCACTCCGACTCCCGCCGGCGGCGGTAACTGCACGCCCGGCGGGAGCTGCCGAATGACCGCACCGCGGGAAAGCGCCTTCAACGAGGAAGCCGGCTCCGAATGGAGCCGGCGGAGTTGAAGGCGTGCGACGGGTGCGGTGGCACCCGTCGCGATTTTCAGTGTCTGCTTAGCAGACACTGAAAATCTATGTGGGGCCCTGTTAGGGGGCCCCTGCAGTGCCCATGCCATTGGCATGGGCACTGTAGGGGCCCCCAGGGGCCCCACGACACCCGTTACCCGCCATCCTGTTCCTGGCGGTGAAAACCGCCAGGAACAGGATGGCGGTAAGGGGGTCGGAATCCCCATGGCGGCGCTGCAAGCAGCGCCGCCGTGGAGGATTCCCTGGGGCAGCGGGAAACCGGCGGGACACCGCCGGTTTCCCGTTTCTGACCGCGGCTGTACCGCCACGGTCAGAATGCCCATGGAAGCACCGCCAGCCTGTTGGCGGTGCTTCCGCGGTCGTTGGCCCTGGCGGTCCATGACCCCCAGGGTCAGAATGACCCCATAATTCCCATCCTCCTTCTTGAGCATAATATGCCAGGTCATCACAGATGGATCCCACTGTCTTTAGTACTCATACTCATATGAACACAGAATCCTACTAATGCACATGTGCCATATGCACATGCTCCACATGCAGATGTTCTGGGTACTCTCATAGCAACAGGGGCAAGTAATCCAGTCTCTCACTAACTTAGATAAAACAGGTTTAGTCTCATTATCAGTCCCAAATCCTAGTATGCTGACACCACTGATTTATGTGTTTCACAAGGAACAGGGACATTAGTCCTCTGCCAACCAAGATGGCACACATGGTGCCCCCTTTCAGCTTACAGGGCAGGCCATGATTTTGCTGTTTTGCAGGCTCTGTAAACATACTAGGTTAAAATGACCCACAATGTAAATGCGGATACCAGATACACATGCAGTGGGCATTCAGGGCAGTGCAACATGCCCATATTCCATGCAGAGGCATTCTCCTCCCCACAGGTAGTGTGATGGTTATTGAGAACAAATAATCATCAACCATGGCCCATTCATGCAATATGATTGTTCAAGCTACTATACAGTTGTAACATGGTGAAACATTTCCAAAGTGTAATCGAAACCGACTACATGGCATCCTCAGTCTGCTAAAATTGTTTATATTTATTACTTCAAATGCACAATGAAAGACATTGAAAACCTATACCGTTGTAGGTACTTGCATTTTTGGTGAATTTTAAATAATTCTTTAATTTATACTAGCAGAGGCACATTGCACATATGTGCGAAACAATATGTGGTATAATAGCTGGCGAAGGGTACTTTGAATTGTAGTTATTTCTCCTTCCTTTGTGACAAAGTGATGGATCGTGTTCAAGCCTCCTTTATGTCCTCAGACAACAGTGAACATTTCCCTGACATCATTCTTCTTAGTTTTTCCACATCACAATTCTAACTCAAAGCCATTCAGGTTTTACAACTCTCCAAGGAGGCATACAAATAAACATGGTCTTTGTGGAAGTCGTTTTACAGCCATGCTTGCTTTTAACAAGCCCTGCCTTTCTTGGTACGTGTCTGCATTCCATCCGCAGAAAGTGGCTTATTCTGAATATACACTTTGATATAATTACCAATTAAAAGTAACTCGCAATGCAATGGTGCTATTTTACAGGAAACCTTTCAAAATTAAACATACCTCTAGTTGAAACGATCTTAGTAATAATAACTTGCGTGTTTACATTATTAATGGTGCATTTTCCAGCAAAATTTGGAATCTGCTAGCTTTGTACTTAAGAAGCATATAATGCTTGCTTTTATCACAAAGTGTACATAATGTGACATTTGAATCTGTCTCTTCTCAAAGTCTCACAAAATAGATATTCAACAGAAAAAAACACGAAGAAAAGAGAGCAAACTAAATGTCAGTGACTGTGACTGTGCATGGAACTTGTTGTGGGTAAAATGGTTAGATATGGGTTAAGGTGACATTTTCATAACGCCATCCTAATCTGGTTTGATTTAGCAAATTTCATGTCACACCGCCATTATACCACGATACAAATGCGCTGCTAGCACGGAAAACTGTGTTTGTTAACACCATACCATTATAAAGAACCAGAATATGAGCAGCTTTTAGTGCAAAAAGGTTTTTTTGTTCACAAGAATGAATATGTCTCTAATCTATGGCGCTAAATGCCAGTTTTGCATTTCATGTATTTTTGAATGCCCTGCATGCTCCCCCACCACTTTAACCCACCACCATTGACATACCACCCACTACACCTCTGTCCAAGTGTTCTAATACCCCTCTCCGGCATGCCACATGTCCACTAAATTCACCTGACTCTACATACCTTGGAAATGGCACATGAAGTACAGGCATCTCATAGCACTATCACTCCCAGAATGCAATATCACACCATTGTGAAAACCTGAACAGTGCATCAAATGTGAGATGCCATGCATGCAAAACTAACTACCAAGCTAACCCATCTTGTATTTACAAGTGTTAAACATTTACTCCCAAGGACAAAAAGGAAATGGCCCACTGCCTCTATCATCACAAGCAAAACACAGCTATAGCTGAGTGCCCAATCCTGATGCCCTTAGAATGAAGATTTCTACGATTGAAATGTACTCACCTGGGGTGGAAATCTAGATGCCAAAGTCAATGCTAATGCAGTACATCCATGTACAGCTCAATGTGTATTGTTCACTCCCATATTATGTCCCTACTCTAACACTATTGTGCAGTGTACAGACACTTCACTAGGCAACAAAGATGAACAGCAATGTCAATATTCAGAAAACATAAGATGTTATCAGCAGTCCGATCACTACCAACATCATTTAACGGATTTAAACATGGTGTATGGTATCGAAATTTTAGAGTCTCATGTTGTAGAAAGTAAGATTGTGCAGCAGCTGTCATTGTCATTTCTGGGGATCATGTTATGGCACTGTCTGCATCTCACACATCAATAATGCCCTAAACATAACAGCAACTTTGTGTTCCACTTCTGCTACAGATAACCTTGCCAATGTCACCATGGACAGGATACCAGAGACTGTCACTACCCTTCCGGATGAAGTCCCCAGTGAGGGCAACTCCCCTGGATGTGTGGATACTAAAGACAAATATGGCCCATCAGGGACACTTGGTCCGTCAACAACTGTCAGCCTCACCCTGCTCACATCGCCTTCACTGAGCCTGGTTGCATCAACATCATGGGCAACCATTTGTTCCCAAACCTGTGTTCCAAGGACGGGCTCATCCATTGTGTGCCCCACAGTACAGGTATGTGTCTCCTCTTGTCACCTCTGACAATGATGGTTCTACAACCACAGGGAGTGGTCACACTGTGCCAGGGGCACGGGTATGTGGAGGTAGGATGCATGAGAGGGATACTGTGGGCCAGAGGATATGGGCTCAAAGGGACAATACTGACCAGGAAACCATCTCCCTAGTCTTGGGAGCCTACCAAAGTTCCCAAGGCATGATGGGACAGGTAATCACCATGATGGGAAAAATCCTAAAGCTGCAGAGGGACAACCACCAGGAAGGCTGAGGTACATCAACATTAGTGTAGGTCTGTCTCACAACATTGGGCCTCTTCCACTAGTAATGAGTCATCAGGCCCTTGAACATCAGCGGCTGGTAGTGGAACTGAGGCCCTGCCAGGGGAAGAACATTCCTCAGACACCTCACCAACTGAAGCAGAGGAACCCTCCCCCATAAATGTGGACGTCCACCCAGACAGCCAAGAGGAGCAGATGCCAAGACAAAACCCACTGCCAGGAGGTAAACCTCTCCTGACTGGTTCCCCTTGGTGCCACAGACACACCCTGTTGACTTTTCTGAAACCTGTCTCTATATTTCTATGGCGCAAGGACGCTGAACTTATGTTTCCTAAGGGTGTAGCAGCTACACTGATGATTACAACCACCTTGACTGAAGCCTTCACTGTTTAGTTTGTGTTAATTTTGTTACCAATCAGACATATTTTTTTTGCTGTCCACAATAAATCACACTTAAACACAAGTCCTGTGGAATTGGCATTTATCAACCATGTACAACTGTAATACCAACTCTAGCATCAATATGTCCTTCTCTATTGTACAACCTTGGTTATGGACATCACACATGGACTCTAGCAGCAGGCGACTCATTACGTTGGGATTGTAAAGTTGACAGATTAATAAACAGGATGTGAACTACATCTACCCACATTTATTGCTAGTTATGCAAACACATAGAGTATGACTGATATAAACATCCGGATGTTTGCTAAGGTCTCATACACCACTAATCCACAGGATACAAATATTAGGGGACATATTAGTCTTCCTACAAGCCAAGAGGCATACAGATTGGTCCTTTGTATCATCCGGTAAAGTCTTATCACATACCCCTACCTTAGACTCTTAATAATCATACCCCATGGTACAGACAAAGATCAGTACTGATGTCCCCAGGCCAGGGATCATTCACTAACATTGGTCATGTACCTATAGGCTTGCCACTCACCTATGCATTGTACAAGGCTGATTACATCCAATAGAAACAACTGTGATGGTAGAGGATATGGGTCTACATTTGCACGTGTCAGACACATATGGACACACAAATGACACCATTTGACCACCATTTGACCTAACCACCAGAATCCTATAGGTCAGCTTGATGGGAAAATACCTTTCCACCCCAGTGGCCGACAGTCTGGTCAGTTTAGTTACATTCCACAGGCTCATGGCAATTAGTAATTGGTTTCAGTCATGTGCACCTCTCATGTCTGCCTGCAATTCTCATCTGCTTCTGACACTGTCTGTCACTTGCCAAGGATGAAGAGACAAACTGGAACTCAGCAAATCTGTGATTGACAGAGACAGGGGATAGGGAGTAGCAGAACACATTCTTCAAATCAGACAATTCATGTTCACAAGTGTGACTTTGCATGTGCATTAACAAATGATGACATTGCAGACCACTTTGTTCTGTACATGTAGGAGGCTGACCTGGTTTGTAGTGGGTACCATGGGGACACCTTACACCAGGTCCGATTATCCCTTATTAGTGAAATGTAGTAGTGTTCTAGCAGCTTAGGCTGATAGAGGTAGCTATATCATAGCAGCTTAGGCTGAACTAGGAGACATGCAAAGCTCATGCAATACAACTTATAGTTACACAGTACTTATACACAAGTAAAGACAATACTCAGTGTTAACAAAAATAAAGGTAGATTATTTGGGTAAAACAAGGCCAAAAATATCCTAGAGGCAATATTCTTTCTGGAGGTAAGTATTATATACAATATATACACTAGACACCAAAATAAGGTAAGTAATTAGACATAGGATAGTGCAAACAATAGGAAATGCTATAGAATGCAATGATAGAAAATAGGTCTAGGGGCAACACAAACCATATACAAAGAAGGTGGAATGCGAATCACAAATTCCCCCCTATACAAGTGTAGTGTGTAGAGAATTGCTGGGAGAGTTAGAATACAGTAAAGGTAAGTAAACTACCCCACCCCAGAGCCCAGAAAACCAGGGGTAAAATGCTGCAAGGTTCCTTAGGATAAACTACAAGTCATGATTAGAGTTATTGCAAGAACTGAGCAAGACTGCAAACAAAAAATGGTGGATTCCTGGACCTGAAGACCTGCAAAGGAAGGAGACCAAGTCCAGAACAGGAGCCCCTGCCAACCCAGAAGAGGGTGCAAAAATGCACCCAAGGAAGATGTCTGTGGGTTCCTGTGTGATGCACTGGATGTCCCACGAAGAGAAATTGGATGCAGGCGAGTTTTGGCACTGGATTCCTCCAACAAGCCTTGGTTCTGGCAAAGTTATGTTTTGCATCAAAGTGGCGCTGTCTGGACCCAGGAGGGACCTGGGGCCTCAACTCTCTGTAAGGGGGAAGTGGGGGATCTCAGCACTTTAGAGAGCCCTCAGAAGATCAGACAGCACCCACAGGAGACCCAGGACATGGGGACAAAGGAGGTGCAAAATGTGGTTGGTGCAGCACTACAAAGGCAGGTCACCCACCGCTGGAGATCAACTCAGTGAGTTGGCATTGCAGAATAGAGTGCTGGGGACCTGGGCCAGGCTGTACACAATGGCATTTTGCAAATAGTACACAGAGGCCTCAGGAGGTGAAGAAGATAAGGTGCACAGAGGTACTGTCGTACTCAGAGAAGGCAAGCTCCTTCCTCTCTCAAATTGGGACAGCAGGACCTTAGGACAGTCTGTGTTGAAGGGGTCCACCACCTGGGTTCCAAGGAGCACACTCGTCACCAGGAAAGGAGTCCAAGAAAACTGGTAGTCGTCTTAGAAGTTGCCTGCAGGAGCAGGGGAGTAGCTCTGTCACTCCACTGGAGATTTCTTCAGTCCTTCAGGTGCAGGGTGAAGTCAGGGAGTCCCCAGAGCATGCAAACCATGGAAAACGTTGCAGTTACTGGCTGGAGCTGAAGCTGCAGAGGAAAAGCAACAATTCTGGATATTTTGTCGCTGCTACAGCGGTTCCTAGAGCAGTCTGCTGTTGCTACAAGGTCAGAGAATGAAGCAGTGGTTGCAGAAGATTCCTGATGGAACCAGAATCTGAAGAGAACCCCACAGGAGAGACCCTAAATAGCCCTGAGAGGGGGATTGGCTATCTTATCATGTATGGACCTATTAGGAGTGGTCTCTGATGTCACCTGCTGGCATTGGCCACTCAGAGGCCTCCTGAGTGTCCCCACACCTTGGAAAACAAGATGGCTGAAGTCTGGGACACACTGTAGGAGTTCTGGGCACCACCCCTGGGGCGGTGATGGACAGGGGAGTGGTTAATGCCCTTTCCTTTGTTCAGTTTCGCACCAGAGCAGGGACTGGGGGTCCCTGAACCAGTGTAGACTGGCTTATGCAAGGGGGGCACCATCTGTGCCCTTCAAAGCATTTCCAGAGGCTGGGGGGAGGCTACCCCTCCCAGCCTGTAACCCCTATTTCCAAAGGGAGAGATTGTAATACCCTGCTCCCACAGGAAATGCTTTGTTCTGCCTTCCTGGGACTGAGCTGCTCAGATCCAGGAGGTGGCACCGGCTGTAGCTGCATTGCAAGCCTCAGAGAGATGGTTTGGCATTATTGGGGGTCCATGGTGGATCCCCCAGGATGCATAGAATTGACTACCCAATACCAGATTTGGAATGGGGGGACAATTCCATGATCTTAGACACCTTACATGGTCTTATTTGGAGTTGCCATTGTGAAGCTACATATAGGTATTGACCTATAAGTAGTGCACACGTGTAATGGTGTCCCCGCACTCACAAAGTCCCGGGCATTGGCCCTGAACTATGTGGGGGCACCTTTGCTAGTGCAAGGGTGCCCTCACACTTAGTAGCTTTGCACTTAGCCTTCATTTGATGAAGGTTAGACATATAGGTGATCTTGGAAATGGCCCTTCTGCAGGGTTGTCCCCAGACTTTTTTCCTTCCTCCTTCTCTTTTTCTGACCTCATTTTTGCTGATTTTTAGACTCTGCACACTTTACCACTGCTAACCAGTGCTAAAGTGCAAATGCTTTCTCCCTTTAAACATGGTAACTTTGGATCATACCTGATTGGACTATTTAATTTACTTATAAGTCCCTAGTAATGTGCACTATATGTGCCTAGGGCCTGTAGATTAAATGCTACTAGTGGGCCTGCAACACTGGTTGTGCCACCCACTTAAGTAGCCCCTTTACCTTGTCTCAGGCCTGCCATTGCAAGGCCTGTGTGTGCAGTTTCACTGTCACCTCGACTTGGAATTTAAAAGTACTTGCCAAGCCTAAACCTCCCCTTTCTCTACATATAAGTCGCCTCTAATGTGTGCCCTAGGTAACCCCTAGAGCAAGGTGCTGTGTGGGTGAAAGGCAGGACATGTACCTGTGTAGTTTACATGTCCTGGTAGTGTAAAACTCCTAAATTCATTTTTACACTACTGTGAGGCCTGCTCCCTTCATAGGTAACATTGGGGCTGCCCTCATACATTATTGAAGTGGTAGCTGCTGATCTGAAAGGAGTAGGAAAGTCATATTTAGTATGGCCAGAATGGTAATACAAAATCCTGTTGACTGGTGAAGTTGGATTTAATATTACTATTCTAGAAATGCCACGTTTAGAAAGTGAGCATTTCTTTGCACTTAAATCTTTCTGTGCCTTACAATCCACATCTGGCTGGGTTTAGTTGACAGCTCCTTGTGCATTCACTCAGACACACTCCAAACACAGGGTACTCAGCCTCACTTGCATTCATATGCATTGTGAATGTGTCTTCCTGGGCTGGGAGGGTGGAGGGCCTGCTCTAACACAAAGGACTGCCACACCCCCTACTGGGACATTGGCAGACAGGATTGAACTGAAAGGGGACCTGGTGCACTTCTTAGCCACTCTTTGAAGTCTCCCCCACTTCAAAGGCACATTTGGGTATGAAACAGGACCTCTGCCCTACCACCTCAGACACTTGCTGGAGAAGAAACCTGAACCAGAACCTGCATCCTGCCAAGAAGAACTGCCTGGCTGCCTAAAGGACTCACCTGACTGCTTTCTACAAAGGACTGCTGCCTTGCTGTTGCCCTGCTGCCTTGCTGAACTCTTGCCTTGCTGCTGAAGTGCTCTCCACGGGCTTGGATAGAGCTTGCCTCCTGTTCCCTGAAGTCTCAGGACCAAAAAGACTTCTCTTTTTCAACTGGACACCTTGTGCGCCGAAAAATTCAAAGCACAGCTTGCTCTGTGGTGAAAAATTCACCGCACGCCGATCCGGAAAGACGCCGTTTGACGCGACGCCTGCGGTTCGACTGGAACTTCAACGCACGGCCTTGTCTGGACAACGCCGCCTGACTTCAGAGAGGAAATCGACGCAAAGCTTGCAGTGAGGGAGAAGATTCCACGCACAGCCCACCGGAACGACGCGCAGCCAGATAACAAGCCTAGGATTCCACGCACAGGCCCCGGGACATCTGGTAATCCCACGAACCACAGAAGGAGACTGTCCGCTCGCCGGAAAATGACGCACGGCTTCCCCACATGAAAAATAACAACGCAAGTCCGTGTGTGAAGGGGCGAAACTGACGCACACACCATTTTTCCACATATCTCCTCCTCTGCGGCCCTTTGCGGAGATTTTCCACTTTAAACCAGGTACTTTGTGCTTGAAAGAGACTTTGGGGGTCATTCTGACCCTGGCGGTCATCGACCGCCAGGGTCAACGACCACGGAAGCACCACCAACAGGCTGGCGGTGCTTCCTCTGTTATTCTGACCGCGGGGCGGTTTCCCGCCGGATTTCCCCCGGCTGGGCTGAATCTCCATGGCGGCGCTGCTTGCAGCGCCGCCATGGAGATTCTGACCCCCTTCCCGCCATCCTGTTCCTGGCGGTAAAACCCACCAGGAACAGGATGGTGGGAACGGGTGTTGCTGGGCTCCTGGGGGCCCCTGCACTGCCCATGCCACTGGCATGGGCAGTGCAGGGGCCCCCTAACAGGGCCCCAGCAGGATTTTCACTGTCTGCTTTGCAACTCTGCACCCGTCGCACCCCTGCAACTCCGCCGGCTCCATTCGGGGCCGGCTTCCTCGTTGCAGGGCCTTTCCTGCTGAGCCGGCGGGCGCTCCTTTGGCGGGCGCCCGCCGGCCCAGCGGGAAAGCCAGAATGGCCTCCGCGGTCTTTTGACTGCGGACCGGCCAAGTGGCGGTTCCCGCCCGGCGGGCGGCACCCGCTGCCCGCCGGAATCGGAATGAGGCCATTTGTTTGCTTTTTAGAGACTTAAGACACTTTGGGGGTTATTACAACTTCGGAGGAGGTGTTAATCCGTCCCAAAAATGACGGTAAAGTGATGGATATACCACCAGCCGTATTATGAGTTCCATAGGATATAATGGACTCGTAATACGGCTGGTGGTATATCCGTCACTTTACCGTCACTTTTGGGACGGATTAACACCTCCTCCAAAGTTGTAATAACCCCCTTTATATCACTTTTCAGTGATATCTTTGCAAATTCATATTGCATCTTTGATCGTTTTTGACCTGCAAATACCCAGATACATATTATATATTTTTCTAAACACTGTGTGGTGTATTTTTGTGGTGCTGTATTTTGTTATTGTATGATTTATTGCACAAGTACTTTATACATTGCCTTCCAAGTTAAGCCTGACTGCTCGTGCCAAGCTACCAGAGGGTGGGCACAGGATAATTTGGATTGTGTGTGACTTACCCTGACTAGAGTGAGGGTTCTTGCTTGGACAGAGGGTAACCTGACTGCCAATAAAAAAAAACATTTCTAACAGGTGACTTACTAGTTACTTAAGTGCAGTGAAAATGGCTGTGAAATAATGTGTGCACTATTTCACGCAGGCTGCAGTGGCAGTCCTGTAAAAGGATTTGTCTGAGCTCCTTATGGTTGGCAAAAGAAATGCTGCAGCCCATTAGGATCTCCTGGAACCCAGGTGCCCTGGGTACCTAGGTACCATATACTAGGAACTTATAAGTGGGGTCCAGTGTGCCAACTGAAATTGGTAAATGAAGTCACTAGCCTATATTGACAAATTTAAAAGCAGAGAGAGCATAAGCACTGAGGTTCTGATTAGCAAAGCCTCAGTGACACAGTTAAGCACTATACACAACACACACATTAGGCCATAAACTATGAGGACTAGGGTGCTGACCAGCAGGATCCCAGTGAGACAGGTAAAACATACTGACATACAGGTAAAAATGGGGGTAACATGCCAAGAAAGATGGTACTTTCCTAAAGTACACAATACCAAATTACAATCTGCATGCACAACTCACTCGTTGGCATTGGTGCTACCTAAAACCTCATAGATGATGGTGAAAGAGGAGGTGACATTCTAGCCATCAACTCTAGGTTAGACACTGCAATCTCCCCATTAAGAAGACAATACATACCTTGAGTCAGTTGAAGTACAGATTGATGAGCTCTGCTCTGAAGTCTCCAGTTGCTCCCCCTCATCTGGTATGAATGGTATTTGCCATGTCAGGGCAACGTTTTGGAGCATGCAGCAGGTAGTAATTATTTGACATACCTTGTTGGGTGAGTAGAAGAGGGCTCTACCAGACCTATCAATGCAATCACATCTTGCCTTCAGGAACCCAAAAGTCCACAAAATGACACGCCTTGTTCTGCCAAACACACAACCTGAACATTGACGGAGTGGTAGTTTTTCCTGTTTCTATATACCTGATCATTGGCACTGGGGGAAACCAAGAGTACAAGGGTGCTATCTATAGCTCCAACCACATGTGGAATGTGTCCCATAGCATAAAACTCTGCCTTCAAATAGGCCAAATCTACATGTTGGGGAAACCTAATGTAGCTGTGTTTCAACAATAGACACAGGACATCCTTCAAAACCAGACTGAGTAGGGACTCTGCCATTCCAGCAGTTAGGGCCATTTTATTCTGGAAGGACCCATAAGCCAGGAACTGTAGCACTGACATGACTTGAATGATGGGAGGTATGCTATAGGGATTGCGAATGGCAGACATCAGATTTAGCCCCAACTGATCACAAAGATCCATGATTGTATTCCTATTTAGGCAATATATCTGTATGGTATGTCTGTCCTCCATGGTGTGCAGGTCGACTAGTCGGTGGTACACTGGAGGTTTTCTTCCTATCCTCATGCCAAGGCAACTATGTGGAAAAATTAAAATATTATATGTGACATGAACAATGCACATGTAATGAATATGTCCATGTACATGTCACACATATCTACAGTTGAGGTCAGTAGTCTGACATCTACAGTACAGCATATTTAAATGCATCCTATGAAACTTCCCTTGGTACACATTCCCTGAATTATCTAATGTACTACACATGCATACTTAACTCTGACTGACAGTGTTTATTAGTCCAACTGAGTTTACATGTGAAACACATTTTGTAGCACCCATTCTACATTATAGCCGCACATTGGATGTTGAGAATATGTGTACATTTCTTTCACCCCAAATCCTCCAATTACACAACTTGAACTACTCACATGCACAGATAGACAACTAAACCCGAAGGCAGTCCTAAATGATATTTATCACAACGTGGTAAATCGTACATGACACTGAATCCAAAACTTTTCCAAACATGAAATGTGCTCAAAATGGCATGCTGCCTGACCTACTGTAATGGACATGTGGAAGTGATCTAACTCCGTCGGCAGATGTCATCATGGCAGTAAGCGGTCAAAACTGTGGTGGAAATTGTCATTGGAACACATTGCTAACTTGGGTGGGGTTGGGCCAACGGTGTTGTCTGCCGACCGTGACGGTCCTGTCTGTGATGGATGTGACCACTATCGTCTGCAGTATTGCTCACTTGAATCTTGACACTGCTGCCAGCAAGACCTCCACTACCTGAGCTGCTGTATGTTGCCTCTGGGAGCTACCATGCCACGTCCTGCAGGTGATAAGGCCCCAGCCTTCACCCCAAAAGCGCTGGACAAGCTTGTGAAGGAGGTGCTACCCCTGTATGAACAGCTATATGGGGCACCAGAGGAGCAAGTGAATCCAATGCTATACCAATGTGTAATATATAATATAATATAATATCTTGTCTGTTAATATGTTTTGGTCTTACCAGTTCATGTATGCTATTATTTTATTTTATTTCTTTATGGGTATGTGTTACTTTGCAGCCCTGAAGAAGCCCATGATGTAGGACGTTGGCTGCTCATCTTTATGAACTTTTTGGTGTATTAAAGTCGTGTGGAAGAAACCAAGGGACATCATGTTTCTTTATTTGATTGGACTTGGTGAACTTGTTGTATTTTATTTGACCATTTGGAATGGTGCACCCCCTCATTGTGTTTGACTATTGGGGTTCTCTCTTTACCCCTTAGGCTCTTTTGTGCAGCAAGGGCCTTGGTGTTGCACACCGCATTAGCTTAAACTAAATATTATCGTATGCACTGAATTACTGGACACTTATAGGGATTGGTGCGTTTCCTTTTGGGCTTGCTGCAGTCTTCATCCTTTATAAGTTAAGTGGCTAGTCTGCTGATCCCCTAGGCAATGTTTTGTGAATGCTACATAGTGCAGGACCATAGCTACATGGGTGTAACATACACTGTTTTTGCCTACATTATGTGTCAATTTGGACTTTGTGCCTTTTTGTACATTGAGGACTCTACCTTGCCATACCTACCTTTACTAATCTCAGGCTGTTGTGACACAGTTTATAATGGATCAATAAATGTCAGCCTAACTGCATAGTGCAGCAGGTGTCCTAGTTGACATTCACATGTTGGTGGAATGGAAAACCTTGTCAGCCACTTTGCTGGACTCTAGGTGTATGTATCACACATGATTACATTAGAAGTAGCTTATGTCAGTGTCATTTTAGTCCTAAGATGTCAGGTAACACATGTCTGGACAGTTGGTAGTGATGTAAGTTCTTATTCTGTTGTCAAGTAAGGGATTCTACTCAGCATGAATAGTGGAATAGTATTTTACCTTTATGCACATGATTGGTGTCCATTGTATTGAAGGTGTTGGTAGGATCCCTGTGATTGTCTGTGGGTATATCCCGTGTGCTAAGTAGGCCCCTATTGCTGGATTGCTGGATATGACTTTGTTGTCTATGCATCAATGAGTAAGATTAGTGGATCTCGAAACTCCATCTAAAACCTTTAAATTACTTTTGATGGATGTTTTACTGACCTGCTATATAATTTTATGAGCCCCACTATTTCAATATGAAATATGTAGTCATTTCATATAAGGTATCTGACATTGTGAACGTTATGGACAGAGTCACATGTTAGTTATGTGATTGCAAAGCAACATGCTATGTTGTGGTTGAAGTGAAATGAATTAACTTTCATGAAACATTAATCCTGATGATGGACTGGGCAAGTGTGGATTAGAGGTCAGCATGATATTGTGATGCCAGTTAACTTCTTTTGCCAAGGATGAGTTGTTCATACACTGTGATGATCTGTGTAGGGAGAGACATTTGATGTTGCTAAATCATCTTGTACATGAATAGTTTGTGCTACAGCTGAATTGTGGGGATGATGTTGTAGTGATCAGATGGTTGCCTTATGTGGTTGGTGAGACTGTTGTCACATAGGATTGTTGGAAGTACTTAGTTGTGACATGATGTAGGATCTAAATGGTTCCTACCTAGGGCTTTCTTATACATAGATGTGATGTTATTGTTGTGAATTGAGTAAAGTATGTGTAAGTTAAGAAAGTGATGACCCTTTAGCTCTCTCTGTTTCTCTGCATCAGCATCAGCAGGTGAACGAGATGGGGCACAGTCGAGTGGGGAAGCTGCTGGCCATGGGACCCGGAGTGCTGATACCACCCACACCAAGGCACCCAGTGATCTGGAAGGGAAGGGGAGTGCTGAGGGGAAGACAGGATTCAGTTCATCATCGTTCCTAAGGAAAGGAGAAAGGGAAACCCTGTGGTTCAGGAGCAAGAGCCCTCACACATCCATTCGGATGTCATGCTTCATCATTGGGGTGCTCCTCATCAGACCGGCGCTGCAATGTCTGACGGGCTCTCCATAAGGGGGCTCTTTGCCGGAGATCTTTTATAGAAGAGCTGCCTTGGTGGACTAAAACCTACAGGCAGGTGGTTATTCTTGAGCAGGAGAGGATAAAATTGGTTCTCTATCCTAACAAGCAATTCTCATTTAATGAACAGAGAGAGGATAGGACCAAGATTAAAAACAGATTGAAAGTGAAATTGAGATGATGTTCAAACACTTTCAGAGAGTGATGGGGGCCACCCAAACAACGGTCAACATGTTTCGCGTCGTCCGGTCTAACAGAGTAGGGACTCTGCCATTCCAGCAGTTAGGGCCATTTTATTCTGGAAGGACCCATAAGCCAGGAACTGTAGCACTGACATGACTTGAATGATGGGAGGTATGCTATAGGGATTGCGAATGGCAGACATCAGATTTAGCCCCAACTGATCACAAAGATCCATGATTGTATTCCTATTTAGGCAATATATCTGTATGGTATGTCTGTCCTCCATGGTGTGCAGGTCGACTAGTCGGTGGTACACTGGAGGTTTTCTTCCTATCCTCATGCCAAGGCAACTATGTGGAAAAATTAAAATATTATATGTGACATGAACAATGCACATGTAATGAATATGTCCATGTACATGTCACACATATCTACAGTTGAGGTCAGTAGTCTGACATCTACAGTACAGCATATTTAAATGCATCCTATGAAACTTCCCTTGGTACACATTCCCTGAATTATCTAATGTACTACACATGCATACTTAACTCTGACTGACAGTGTTTATTAGTCCAACTGAGTTTACATGTGAAACACATTTTGTAGCACCCATTCTACATTATAGCCGCACATTGGATGTTGAGAATATGTGTACATTTCTTTCACCCCAAATCCTCCAATTACACAACTTGAACTACTCACATGCACAGATAGACAACTAAACCCGAAGGCAGTCCTAAATGATATTTATCACAACGTGGTAAATCGTACATGACACAGAATCCAAAACTTTTCCAAACATGAAATGTGCTCAAAATGGCATGCTGCCTGACCTACTGTAATGGACATGTGGAAGTGATCTAACTCCGTCGGCGGATGTCATCATGGCAGTAAGCGGTCAAAACTGTGGTGGAAATTGTCATTGGAACACATTGCTAACTTGGGTGGGGTTGGGCCAACGGTGTTGTCTGCCGACGGTGACGGTCCTGTCTGTGATGGATGTGACCACTATCGTCTGCAGTATTGCTCACTTGAATCTTGACACTGCTGCCAGCAAGACCTCCACTACCTGAGCTGCTGTATGTTGCCTCTGGGAGCTACCATGCCACGTCCTGCAGGTGATAAGGCCCCAGCCTTCACCCCAAAAGCGCTGGACAAGCTTGTGAAGGAGGTGCTACCCCTGTATGAACAGCTATATGGGGCACCAGAGGAGCAAGTGAATCCAATGCTATACCAATGTGTAATATATAATATAATATAATATCTTGTCTGTTAATATGTTTTGGTCTTACCAGTTCATGTATGCTATTATTTTATTTTATTTCTTTATGGGTATGTGTTACTTTGCAGCCCTGAAGAAGCCCATGATGTAGGACGTTGGCTGCTCATCTTTATGAACTTTTTGGTGTATTAAAGTCGTGTGGAAGAAACCAAGGGACATCATGTTTCTTTATTTGATTGGACTTGGTGAACTTGTTGTATTTTATTTGACCATTTGGAATGGTGCACCCCCTCATTGTGTTTGACTATTGGGGTTCTCTCTTTACCCCTTAGGCTCTTTTGTGCAGCAAGGGCCTTGGTGTTGCACACCGCATTAGCTTAAACTAAATATTATCGTATGCACTGAATTACTGGACACTTATAGGGATTGGTGCGTTTCCTTTTGGGCTTGCTGCAGTCTTCATCCTTTATAAGTTAAGTGGCTAGTCTGCTGATCCCCTAGGCAATGTTTTGTGAATGCTACATAGTGCAGGACCATAGCTACATGGGTGTAACATACACTGTTTTTGCCTACATTATGTGTCAATTTGGACTTTGTGCCTTTTTGTACATTGAGGACTCTACCTTGCCATACCTACCTTTACTAATCTCAGGCTGTTGTGACACAGTTTATAATGGATCAATAAATGTCAGCCTAACTGCATAGTGCAGCAGGTGTCCTAGTTGACATTCACATGTTGGTGGAATGGAAAACCTTGTCAGCCACTTTGCTGGACTCTAGGTGTATGTATCACACATGATTACATTAGAAGTAGCTTATGTCAGTGTCATTTTAGTCCTAAGATGTCAGGTAACACATGTCTGGACAGTTGGTAGTGATGTAAGTTCTTATTCTGTTGTCAAGTAAGGGATTCTACTCAGCATGAATAGTGGAATAGTATTTTACCTTTATGCACATGATTGGTGTCCATTGTATTGAAGGTGTTGGTAGGATCCCTGTGATTGTCTGTGGGTATATCCCGTGTGCTAAGTAGGCCCCTATTGCTGGATTGCTGGATATGACTTTGTTGTCTATGCATCAATGAGTAAGATTAGTGGATCCAGAAACTCCATCTAAAACCTTTAAATTACTTTTGATGGATGTTTTACTGACCTGCTATATAATTTTATGAGCCCCACTATTTCAATATGAAATATGTAGTCATTTCATATAAGGTATCTGACATTGTGAACGTTATGGACAGAGTCACATGTTAGTTATGTGATTGCAAAGCAACATGCTATGTTGTGGTTGAAGTGAAATGAATTAACTTTCATGAAACATTAATCCTGATGATGGACTGGGCAAGTGTGGATTAGAGGTCAGCATGATATTGTGATGCCAGTTAACTTCTTTTGCCAAGGATGAGTTGTTCATACACTGTGATGATCTGTGTAGGGAGAGACATTTGATGTTGCTAAATCATCTTGTACATGAATAGTTTGTGCTACAGCTGAATTGTGGGGATGATGTTGTAGTGATCAGATGGTTGCCTTATGTGGTTGGTGAGAATGTTGTCACATAGGATTGTTGGAAGTACTTAGTTGTGACATGATGTAGGATCTAAATGGTTCCTACCTAGGGCTTTCTTATACATAGATGTGATGTTATTGTTGTGAATTGAGTAAAGTATGTGTAAGTTAAGAAAGTGATGACCCTTTAGCTCTCTCTGTTTCTCTGCATCAGCATCAGCAGGTGAACGAGATGGGGCACAGTCGAGTGGGGAAGCTGCTGGCCATGGGACCCGGAGTGCTGATACCACCCACACCAAGGCACCCAGTGATCTGGAAGGGAAGGGGAGTGCTGAGGGGAAGACAGGATTCAGTTCATCATCGTTCCTAAGGAAAGGAGAAAGGGAAACCCTGTGGTTCAGGAGCAAGAGCCCTCACACATCCATTCGGATGTCATGCCTCATCATTGGGGTGCTCCTCATCAGACCGGCGCTGCAATGTCTGACGGGCTCTCCATAAGGGGGCTCTTTGCCGGAGATCTTTTATAGAAGAGCTGCCTTGGTGGACTAAAACCTACAGGCAGGTGGTTATTCTTGAGCAGGAGAGGATAAAATTGGTTCTCTATCCTAACAAGCAATTCTCATTTAATGAACAGAGAGAGGATAGGACCAAGATTAAAAACAGATTGAAAGTGAAATTGAGATGATGTTCAAACACTTTCAGAGAGTGATGGGGGCCACCCAAACAACGGTCAACATGTTTCGCGTCTTCCGGTCTAACAGATCCACTGACGCTTCTTCAGGACCATAAATCAAAAAGATACTTCTCCTGTATCACAATAATTAAAGTTTTATAGTCTAATGTAAAAAAAGGGTCTCATAAACCAAACCAAACTTTACAGTCACTTACAATAAAGCGTACTGTCCGTCTAGTCATCTAAACATGTTAGGGTCACCCTAGGAAAAGTAAGGAAGTGGATAAAAATAAAATAAGTAATAGTAGTGTGATCGTGACCAGTGCTGGGTTAGGGCGCACTCTGAGTGATAAAACCACGAAGCATAATGTGAAATGGGAAAGAGGTTACCATCCCTTATTCTAGGAAGGGCTCCATAGCAGGAACAAGCTTAAGGTTGTCACTACTAGACAAAAATGGAAACAATTAACACAAAATCATGTATTCCTGGCAAATCTAAAAGGGGTCATTTTAAGTCAAATAACAACCTTAGGTCAAGGCAAAGGGGTAATACATCGTCGTTCTCATATACAACAAATCGTTGAAAGACTAATTCAAACAATGTGTATGATAATACCCAATATGTAACACAACATAATGTATGCAGGTACGTGAATGTCTATAGTCATATGAAACAATAACATAACCAGCACTTCAAATAACAGCGGTGCAAGTGTTCACAGCTACCAAAGTAAACAAAGGGACTAAGTGCGAAATAGGCACACATTTACAAAAGCCTAAATAATGTCAAAAGGAGAATTGGCTAAATGATAAATGTACGCTCCATCCTACAGCATATAGCGCAGAGCAACAAGGTACTCACAATTTGTGCAGACAATCCTTTTCCGATCACCTACCCCAGCGCGTCCTCCTGGAACAGTGCACGCATTTCTCTGGCGATCGTCATAAACAGAAAGAAAGGACAAAGCAGTGCAGTCACTTCACTGACACTGTTAGAGGACTAGCTGGATACTTTAAACTTTTAACCCCTAATGGTCGGTGTCCTTCCGCATTTCTGGCCCTTCTATCTTCAAGACCCCCCCTGCAACCCCTGCAAGTACCCATGCTCCTACCCCTGCCAAGAATCCAACCCCTCCCCTAAACCTAAGGCCAAGCTAAACCCCTCTCCCAAGCCAGATCCCAAAGGACACCCTCCAAAACCTAAACCCAAACCTTCCCTCCACCACCCCCAGGTAACCTCTGAGGTGCCTGCCTTCCCCCTTGATGCCCCTACCTGTGGAGTTTACATGGCAGTCAGGAGTCAAGTTTGGGGCACACATATGTGCACTGTGTGCATTCCAGACTATTGTCTGAGGACTGAACTATCGCCTTTGTTTTTCAATTGTTTTACAAAATAATAATAATTAGTAGTAACATGTGGTCAGTTTACTGGTTACATCTTTGTCATGCCTTTGTTTCCCTAGTATGGAGTTGTTCCTGGCTGACATTAGTTGTGTGTCTGAATGTGTGCATGTGTTGTGCGTGGGCTACATGTGTTGTTTAGGCAGTATGTGAGGTTTTGTGCAGTACTTTTGTCTTAAAGTGGTAGGGTGTATGTTGTGTGGTGGACATTTGTCGGTTTAAGAGTTTTTGTTATGTTAGTATTTTGTGTTGTTTGCTTTGAAATGTGTTTGTTGGTGTGTTGAGTGGCTTTGTGTGCTTTGACTGAATGCGTATTATGTCCATGGAATGTTAGATATGGTGTTATTTGTAAGTTGATCGGTAAGTAGTGTGATTGTGTATTTGTATGTATATTTTTGTCAGTTGATGTTACATTGTGATGTATGTGTGATGTGTACCTGGTTAGTGTCCCCTGTGGGTCCCTGCCAAGAGATTTGAGATGGTGCAGTTGTGTTGTGGGTGTGACATTCTGTGTTGTTGTGTGGTACTGTGTGAATATGGGCCTGTACCGTGTTTCCATGCATACCTGTGTGTGTTTGTGAAGTGTGTGTGTATATGTGTGTGTGTGTGTGTGGTGACCGTGACATGTTTGTTGTGTATATACGCGGTGTGTATGGCTATATGTATGTATGCTTGTTTGTGTGCTGTTATGTGTGATTGTCGCCCTAGCACACCCTTCCCGAATGTATGTTGTGAATGTACAAAAATTGACAATGTACAACAGTAACAGGTAAGAGTGTGTATTTACGGTTGCTGTCGTCATCGTTGTTGCTGATTCCCGGAGCCTTTGGGTGAGCAGGAGCAGTGGGAAGACATCTAGCTCGGGTTCCATGTGGGCTCTGGACGAATATGGCTTACTGAAGGTGAGTATCTCCTTTCATGCAGTTGATAACAAAAAGTTCATCCATGTCAGCTCAGTCCCAGAAAGGTTTGGGGTGATCTGTCAAGTTGAGTCTGAGAAAAAGGGGGTTGGGAGTCAGAAAATGGAATTTCCTTATGTAATTTCTGCAGGTAATTTTGAACAGCACTACAGCCATATTGGCTGAACCAAATTACATCAAGTTTGGAAAAAAGCTAGATCTTTATCCATAAAGTGTGTTTTTGTGTGGGTTAGTGTGAATCTGCTCAGAATTTTAAAGAAATTAAGGTTCAAAATTTACAGATGTTTTGTCCGTTAGGTACTGGGATAATGATATGTAAGGCTTTGACAAATGAATACATCATATTCGGATATTTCTCAGAAGGGTTGTGAACTTTGTTTTAGGATTCTAGACTACAGAGGCTCTTCTTTGCTATATATATTGCTATATACACTGAGTCCATGGATGTATGTTCAAGACCACAAACCTCATGCTTTTATAAAAGCTTGGAGGTAACCCAACCACTAAATCAGAATTTGAGCTAAGTCCTCCCCAGAAAATAAAAATAACTGAGGAGTTTGTGTGCATGTGTGTGTTTCTGTTTGTGTGTGTGTGTCTGTGTGCATGAGTGTGTGTCTCTCGATTTTTCTGTGTCTGTGTATGGCACCCATAATTAGCCTTCACCTCTGAGGTGAGTAAAACCAGTCTTATTAGCCCTCTGGTCAGTGCAGTTCACCTTTGTAAAGCTGCAGTTCTACTTTTGGAGCAAAGCTCAATATTTGTTCTGCATGTTAGAAATTGGGTTTCTGGTTGGCTAGGGTATGCACCTAAGCCAGGCAGAACTCACCCACTGTAGTCAGGGCAAGGGAGTTACACACCCAAGATAACCCCTGCCCACTCCCTTGGTTGCTTGGTACGAGCACTCAGGCCTTTCCCAGAGGCAATTTGTAAAGTTTTTGCACAACACACATAACACATGTGACACACTATCCCCACCACAAAGGAAAGACAACACCATGTTATATCAAAATAAACTGTACTGTACACAACATCATTATAACAAACACAATATGCCAGTAACACCCTGCTACCTAAGCAGTTGTCAAAACATTACACAGTACTATTACTCTGTGAAAGCCAGCAGTAGTCACATGAAACACATAGGTTACTGGTTATTCTGCAACATAAGCAGTAGTCAAGTAAACATTTCTGGGAGAATTGACATATCATGGTAAAAGCACACATCACCATAATCACATCCTCATGGCTGCACCTTCCCCAGTGCACATCAGGACAAACAGATAATCAAAATGTCAAGAGATTACAGAAACACACCATCACCTACCTTAGCCCTGGGGCGGTAACCCTAGCCCCAAAGGTAACATATAGGAGCTCCGGTGCTCCCACTAGCGAGAAGGCAGTAGTGGAATGAATTGGCACACGGTACCCCAAGGAGCTTGTGCACCCCTCTTACCAGGAATACAGTAGCCCTACATCCTTTGAGGGGCTCAAAGGAACCTTCATGTCTATTACATGTACTGCTGTACTTTCACGGTGGACAGGGTAGCGGCCCCGTTCTCCTTATGGGGGTAGCTACCTATTAAATATGCAGCACTGTGACATTGGTGGAGAGTCGGGGGACTCCTGCCGGCTCTGGACACCACAATTAGAAAAAGGATTGATCTGGCAGCCACCCTTGTCCGCAGGGGACTGCTGTTGCCTTACTTACTGTTGGAAAATGGGTTATTGGTAGGGCAGGTAGGTACCTACACCTAGCAACAAGCCACAAACCTCCACATAAGTACAGTTAGGTCTCAGTAAATTAATCCCAGCTCTACCCTTGGTAGCTTGGCATCGAGCGTCAAGGCTTAACTTAGGAGACAAAGTGTAAAGCATTCAAATATCACAAAACAGTAATTAAATAAAACACAGGAAACAGTTTAAAAATCCAAAACCAATTTATAAAAATAGCTTATATTTTTATCTTTAAAATGACACAAAAACGATTAAAATCGGTTCAGGGGAACCGGAGATATGAATTTTTAAAGTATTATTATTTTCTAGCGCTTAGAAACAAAAAGCGCCAATCGGGTCATCTGGTTGCACCATGACCGGGGCAAAGTCAAACTTTCAGGCCGACCGCGATGGAGCCCTGCTCGGCTACAAGTCGCGGGAGGCTTCGGTTAAAAAGTTACCTTCTGACTTAGTCTCTTTTTTGATGTTTTTCTTCCCCGGGACGAACCTGCCAGTTGGATCCGACCTCCTGGAGCCCTTGTCCGGATACGCGAAGTCGGTTTCCTCGGTGGTGATTTTTACCTTCGGACTTAGTTGTTTTTTCGAGATGAAAATCCTTCGACCGGGGTAAACCTGGATCTTGATCCGACGTCCGTGGAGCCCTTCTCGGATACGATGGCTGGAAGGTCCTGGTCAACTTTTTACGTTCGGACTTAGTCTCTTTTTTGGATGTTTTTCTTTACCGGGACGAACCACGAAGTCAGGCCGGGTCGCGGTTGAGGCAAGCCGGCTAGAATTTCCGCGTCGGGTCGGTCACTTTATGGAGCTTTTTTTCAAAAATTCTCCAATCTTTTCCAAACTTCTGGGGCTTCACCCAGATGTTCTTTTAAGGTTCTTTTGGGGTCCACAGCTCACCCCAAGGGTCCAGAACTTCTGTGATGGTCCTTGGGAAGTGCGGACTTCAACTCCCAGAATACACCTGGCGCAACTCCTTTTTGGCCACTGGACAGTGGTCAGCTGGTCACTTTTTCAGGAGTTGGTGCAGGGGACTCTGGATAGCAATTTTTCACCTGTAGCAAACAGGGAGTCCCTCCTTGAACCAGTGGAAGCCAGGCAAAGTCCTTCTTGTGGTGAAGCCCAAGTGTGCAGCTGGTGCAGTCTTTCTGAGTGCAGGGTCCAGGTGCAGGCCAGGGGTCCAGCAGGGCAGTCCTTCTTCTCCTTGTAGTTCCTTCTTCTTGAAATTTGGTGGGGATCTGAGGCGTGGGTGCAGGTCTGCCAGTTTTATCCTTGCTCCTGGGTGAAAAGCAGGGGGGCCCTGGTTCTCCAATCAGGGACAGGGTCGTCCCCCTGTGATGACCACTTCCTGGGAAGTGTGGCAAAAATCCATCCCAGAAGGCAACAGTCTCTAAAAATCCAAAATGGATGAATCTGATTTTTGGAGGAGAGATCTGGCTGAGCCCACCCACTGGTGTGGCTAAAAATCATAAACACACCCCTCTCCTGCCCTCTCCTAATCTAATCAAGGGGGCACCTAGCTGTCTGGGGTTGCAGGATGTGGGGGTGTTGCTGGGTGCTCCAGATGTCCTTCTCTGCCTTTGAAGACCAGTTTGCCAGCCCTCCCCCTTCCTGCCTCACCATCTGCTGAGGGGAGATTCTCTCCCCCAAGCACATTCCTTTGTGTGAAGCCAGGCCACTTCACACCTCATTAAAGTAGCCTGGCAGAAGCTGCTGCAGGCTGGCCAATCAGAGCACAGCAGCAAAAACAATGCAGAGCTGAAATTGGCAACTTTTTAGGTAAAGTCTAAACTTTTTACCTGCACTAGTTATATTAAGTCCAACAACTGGAAGTTGTGGGATTTATTATAACAATCAATTTGATACCAAATTCTTGGTATGTAACATTTAAGGAGACTTTAAAATTTAAAATAAAGTCTGCCCATTCTAGCCTATGAAGGCCATTTACTTCAATGAGGGAAAAACGAATTTGGCTGTTTTTACCTCACCAGGGCTTATAAATCTATTTTTATAAAGTCCCTGCTTATAGTTACATGGCACCCAGCCCTAGGGGCACATAGGGCACACCTTAGGGGTGACTTATATGTAAAAATAAGGTAGTTTAAGACTTTGGAAGTACCTTTAATTCCAAAGTCGAATTTGCATATAACTTTAATTTAAAAGCAGCCAGCAAGGCAGGCTTGCTTTTAAAATGACACTGGGCACCTCAGCAATGCACCTAGGTGTGCACCACCTATGCTGTGGTCCCTAAACCTACATGCCCTACCATATACTAGGGACTTATAGGTAGGTTAACTTAGCCAATTATAATTAGCCTAATTTGCATATCCATTTTACACAGAGCACTGGCCCTGGGACTGGTAAGCAGTACCCAGGGCACAGCCAAGAGTCAGTAACCACCAGTACCTATCCAGAAAGAGTGGGGGTGATCAGGCAAAAAAAAAGGACTTTCCTACACTTACAAAGTGCTTTACAGCTTGGGCATTGCAAGCCTCTTCCAGCTCCATCTGGGGTCAGGGGGCACCTCGAGGATCACAAGCCTACTCTGCAGGCCTCTCACTTGGTGATGGGGAGGCCTCCACTAAGAGCTCCACCTTCCGGGAGATCGAGGGGGCTTCTCTGGACATTGTTCTCCTCTCTTAGAGAAATGTGTCATCTCTAGGGTGAGCCTTCTGCTTCAAGGTCTCATCCGTATCCAGCACATCTCTCTGTCAATGGGGGGGGGGGCCTTGCACCCTCCATGGATTCTTCCTGCACTGAGGGAGAGGGAAATCCTCTGGACTCGGTCCCTGCTAAGCAATCTCCATGCGCTTGGGACCAGCAATCCTTCGCGCTCACCTGGCGCTTTGAAATCAGAACCTGTAGCACCACTCGGTTGCTCTCCTTGCACCCCTGATCCAGCCAGCACCAACAGAACACATCGCTTCCAGGACCCTAGTGCTAGGAAAGCAGCTGACCAGGCGCCCATTGAGCATTTGCAGGAATGAAATTGCAGGGTTCAGGGGCCACAGCTCCCAACCCCTGGAGACAGCATAAAAAAGAGCACAGGGAGGTAGAGCACAACAAGCAGGACAGCACAAGAGATTGCAGTCAAGCAGTTCCTCCTGGTAACCCAATAGGTCACTGGTCAGCACAACAGCAGCAGTCCAAGGCGGTTCCTGGTGAGTCCCTCCAGCAGCGATCTGCATCCAAAACTGTCTCTTCTTGTTTCAAGGTGCTTATACTCAGTTTTGCACAACACTTACAAAGAGGGGGAGAAGAGCTTCCAAAAAGCTCCATCTGGTTCTAGGAGTGTCCCCTTTCTCCTCCAGCACAGGCTCCAGACATCAGTTGGAGGTTAACGAGCCCTTTGTGTGAGGCCAGAGCACAGCTTTTACAAATGTAGGTGTGCCCCACTTCCCCTTCTTTCAGCCCAGGGAGACTATTCTTAGGCGAATGAACCTCTGTGACACTTCCACCCTCCCTGTGTATAGGCTGTCTGAAAAGTATACACAAAGCCCATCTGTCACTCTGCCCAGACATGGATTGGAGTTGAGCTGAAAAACACTACAGCCATAAGCTCAGATAAATGCTCACTTTCTAGAAGTGGCATTTCTATAATGGTAATAAAAAGCCACCTACATAAGTAAGAAGCATTTCTCACTACCATTACAACCATACCAAACATGCCTACTCTATCCAGGTCAGCACTCACAGCAGTGAGAAACCAAATAGGCTTTTTGTCACTACCAAGATAGGCCACACAACGAGGCACATGTCGTGCCTCTTACATACATAGCACCCTGCCGTGGGGCTAGCTAGGATCTACTTTAGGGGTGACCTACATGTATATGTAGTAAAAGGGGAGTTCTAAGCCTGGAAGTAAATTTTGATGCCAGGTCCCTGTGGCAGTAAATTGTACATGCAGGCCCTGCACTAGCAGGCCTGAGGCAGGTTTAAGAGGCTACTTCTGTTGGTGGCCCAAGCAGAGCTGCGGGCCCACTAGTAGCATTTAATTTACAGGCCCTAGGTATAGGGATACCACTGTACAAGGGGCTTATAGACAAATTAAATGTGTCAATTAGGTGTAAGCCAATCATACCAACATTAGAACGGAGAACACCAGCACTTTAGCACTGATCAGTAATGATAAAGTGCTCAGAGTCCTAGTGCCAACAACAAAAGGTCAAACAAAATAGGAGGAAGGAAGCAAAACATTTGGAGATTACCCTGCAAAAAAGGCCAGGTACAACACTGCCCAATATGTCATTTGTCTTAGGCCTAGATATGTTTCACTCTTTTTCAGCTCTTTTGTGGAACACAGCAGGTATTGAGTGGGGGTGGGCATTGTAGTGTAATCATACGAATTCTGCAAGATTATGCTTAAATTAAGCAAGAGAAGTAATTCTGAAGTTAGAGTTATTTCTTAGAACGTCCACCCATCCAACATGAACAGAATGCATTTTGCACAGAGAAATCATGCTAAACGCAACAGAACACAAATATTGAGCAGGAGAAGCCGCTAGCACTACTAAATGTACTCTTGGGTTACGGCTTTCCCCTAACTTGCTACTGGCATTTAGCGCTATTTTTCTTAGTGCAAAATGCACCCTTACATCCAAAAAGGACAGGATAGTGCATTTTGCACTATGAACCAGGGCTAAATGCAGCAGAACCAAAGATATTTGCCCCCAAATTACTCTTAATTTCTTAAGTCATTCATCGTAATACCACATCAAAGAGTAACAGAGAATTAACCAATCAAAATTCTACAGAGACCTAGTATTAAATGTCAGACTTTTGAGCAGCATAACATTAAAAGGCCAGTGCCTTTTCAACTCTCCAGCAAACAGCAGGCCACTGCAAGGATCATTCCTCTCTGGTGCAAACCAATGGTCAAGGGAATAATTTTATGCAAAACAACCTCTATGTGGTTGCACTCAAAACAGGCATGCTATCAGCCAATAGCCTTTAGCTGTGAGTTTTAAGTGAAGCCAAACTCAGCAGTGCTTCCAGTGTATTCTGGTCAATTTGGTTCATCTTTGAAAAGTTGTAGATCTTCCAATGAAGCAAAACCTGATAAATGTCCTTCAGTGTAGCACAGCAGGTATTGAGTCCCAAATATTTTTCAAGCATAGCATAGAAAACCTATTGCCATTTTAACTCTCCTTCAAACAGTATATGTCAGGATTGTGGTGTATTATATTACATGGTTGTGCAACCCTACCATGTAATAAACTCGCAAAACTGTCTTGGGCCCAGTCAGGCTCATTTGTAAAACCTTTAGCTTGACCCTCGGTACCGGTGGCTTTGAGCAGCAAGGCTTAAACAAAGTAACTAGAGTAAAGCATTTACGAAAACCAAACAATGAAATAGAAAAGTCATACAGCGTTAAGGAAATCTGAAATCAATTTATATAAATAGATTATATTTCTATGAATTTGTAGACACTGAGATAATCAAATTTCACTGGAAGGTTCATGAGGTATAGATTTTTAAGTAAAACATCTCAACTTTACAGCCCAATGCATTAACAAGCACTGGTAATAGTAAAGTTTAGAAACTTTTGAAAATTTGGAAAGGTTTGTGCCCAGCTACTTAAGCCAGGCAGGGACAGGGAGAAGGTCAGGTGGGACATCAAGGAGTTACCTGGCCACCAAAGCAGTCTGAAGTCCAGTTTCACACTTTACATCAAGCATGCCATAAGTGTTAATGAAGTGGTCCTGATGCTGGGGATGCATGATTTGGAGGATGTTGAAAGATGATCTGGGTCGATAGGAGAGTCCTTGCAGTTATTCTTTGGACCAGGTGCAAGGTACAGATACTTTGATAACAGGAGTTGGTGTCCCTCGACTCCTTCTTGGAGCCAGTAGAAGGCCTGCTGCAGCTCGATTACTGATCTCTGTACACAGTCACTTTAGTGATGTCCTTTAGTGAAGGATCATCTCTCTCTTTGGCAACCGATCTGGACTCAGACAGTAAACCTGGGTCGAGCAGACTCTGTGCAACTTTTGGCCATTAAGGATTGATCTCCTGGGTTGTCCATTGGCAGTCAGTGGTGATATAAAGACAGTGGCTACTGATTTGCCAGAATAGGCCTTGTCAACTTTGATGGCCCTGATGCTGATATCAGGGGGTCAGCCAACTGACCCTTAGAGTCACTATTTTGGTCAGGGGCTTTGGAGTGACTTTTGTATGAGCCACAAGCCACAAGCAAAGTCCTATCCTTGCTTGCCCAAGGTGCGGCAGATGCATTGCAGTCAATGCAGCCTCTCTTGCCAGGGCCAGGGTTCAGCAGGGCAGTCATTCATTGCTTTCTCCAGCTCTATTGTGATCTGAGGTTCAGGGAGCCAGGGCTGCCATATTTATGGCCAACAACTGCCCTGGGGAGATGATGCAGTCACTAGCCAAAGGACTACCAGGATCCGATCCGCACTGTGACAAATTCTAGCTTTGTGTGGCATCTGGTAATCACAGAGTGCACTATTATGCCCAGTGTCAAGTTGTCAGAAGATGTCCTTGGATGTTAGGAGCTTGGTAGCCCACCCCAGAGGTGAGGCTACCTGAGGGCTATAGCCAACATGAAAACTGGTTTGTATAGTGGTTTCTCTTCGCTGTTCTAGCTGCCTTCCTACTACCTGAATAAAGGGGCATCCACTCAGGAGTGTGACTGTGATTTGACAACTAAAGGTGGCTTAACCTTTGAAGCTCACCTTTTGAGCCAACACCCTCAGTCCCTTCCTTTAAGGGAGAGGTAACACCTCTCCCTATAGTAGGCTCCTATTGTTCCTGAGCTGGGGAGAGTTCATATTACTCCTCAGGAGGGCAGAGGGATGTTTGGTGGACAGCAACTTTGTGAGGCCACAGGACAAACTGAGCACCATTAATTTGTAATCTTGAAGTATCCATTTTAGTTCTTTCATGCAGAAGTTAGCAAGGTTGGGAGGTCAGCCGATAACACTGTGCAAGCAAAAGGGGCTATTTGCTTCTACAGCAAAAATGACAATTTGAAGGTTTTTGTGTTAGGACTCTATAGGCCTTCAATATGGGAGGCTTAGGGATATTGTTAAGTGAAGTGGAGACTTTGCCATTGGTTTAAACTGCAATGTTGAATTAACAGTTCAAAACAGCTCTTCCAAGCTGCAGTCTTAGATACCCTGGCCAGGAACCTAAACGTACAGCAGCTGATGCCAATTGGGAGGAGCTAATTCAAAATACATGTTGTAAGGACTTAGGACACAGGGACTGGGGTCTGGTTAGCAGACCACTGTGCACTCTAAGAGTATGAAAACCAGCTGTATCAGCCTAAAGGGATGATCATGCAAAAAGAGGCATTTCCTTTCAACATACTGCTGTAAAGGGCATTCACTCTCTGGTTATGGCCATTGGCCATAGGACCCATTTGATTCAGAACAAACCCTATGTTGCCACAGTCAAGACAGGCATGCTACACATCAATAGCCTTTAGCCATGAGTTTTAAGTGAAACCAGAGTCACACTGTATTCTGGTAAATGTGGTCCATCTTTGCAAACTTGCAGCTCTACAAAGGAAGCAAAGCTTGATAAGTATTCATTTCTTCCAAATATTTCATTTTTGTTTAGTCTCAGAGCTTTGTGCTTAGGGACTCATGACATTTTCAGTGGGGCATAGCAGGTATTTATTGCCATACCCATTTGCAGCATAACATTAAAAGACTAGTGCCTTCTTAATTGTCCAACAAACAGCATGTTACTGCAAGGATCATTTGCCTCTGGTGCAAACCATGAGCCCCAGTAACCATTTTATGCATAAGCACCTCCATCTGGCTGCAATCAAAATCAAGCCTGGCACTCAGCAATAGTCTTCAACTGGGAGTTCCAAGTGAAACCAGACTCTGCAGCCCTCCTAATGCATTCTGGTCAGTGTGGTCAGTGTTTGCAATATTACAGTTCTTCTAATGGAGAAAAGCTTGATAACTTTTAATTTCTTTCAAGAATTTTCCTGAGCCCCAGACATGTATTTGACTTGTCATGAGCTCTTTAGTCAAGCACAGTGGGTATTGAGTGCCAAATCTGACTGCAGCATAACATTGAAAGTTCAATGACTTCTTAAGTGTCCAACAAACAGCATCTGAATGCAAGTGTCCTTCGTCTCTGATGCGGGCCATTGACTCCGGGAACCATTTTATGCAAAACAACATATTTGTGGCTACACTAAAAACAGGACTTACACGTATTAATAGCCTTTAACTGTGAGTTTGAAGTTAAATCAGACTCAGTAGTATTCCCAGTGCATAATGGTCTATATGGCCTTCCTTTGAAAAAGTCCTGTCTCCCAGTGGAGCAAAGTATGATAACTGGGAAAGTCTTTCAAGCATGTTGTTTGTTTTTGCCTCAGGCACATGTTTTGCTCTTCATGAATGTTTTCTTGGAGCACAGCAGGTATTGAGCACTAAACTTGTTTGCAGCATAACACTGAAAGACTAGTGCCTTTTTAACTGCCCAACAAACTGCATGTTGCTGGAATGGCCCATCCCCTCTTGTGTGAGCCATTTGCCAAGCACCGTAGTACACCTCACAACAAAGAGTAAGCCTTCTTGAATACAACTGAAGAGCTCCTCGAGGAGAGCACTCTGAGGTTTCATCATTGGTACTCCCTAATGCTGAGTTTTTTTCTCTAGAAGTGTTTTTCCTAAAAGAGTAGCAGTCAGTAGTGAGGTGGCTGGTGGTGATGACAACGAGTACAGAACATTGTGAAACCCATCCTGTGGTCCATGGGTATGTGTAACTTCATGTTTAGCTTCTCTGACATCATTCTCAACTAAGATACCCTGGTGAAAGTACACTGCTGTTCGGGCTTGTCAGAATTCTGAGGTGACTCAGCTCTCCCATTATCTGCCATCACTAAACAAAGCTAAGGTTTCACGTTGAAGGCAAGGTGTTACGCTGTAAATAGTTCTGTCAATTCTATTGTCCCTGTGAAAATGTCTGTGGCTAGAAGCACCGGATCTCAGTGGGTGACCTTTACCTTTTAAGAGGAGGTAAGTTAATCACTAGATTTGTCAGTTCACCTGCGAGCTTGACCTTTGGTAAGAAAAGGTGCAGTATGACTCCAGACGACTGCTGACCCAACCAAGAGCAGTGGTCATTTAATGATCTATTCTACAGTCGATGGGATGCCCATTGGAGTTAGGCAGCTAGGCAGTATTGCTCAAAGGCAGGAGCACTGAGGCACTCTTGTTGACACACATTTTGGGCTTAGCCTGCACAACTCTGTGCCATCCATTGCTCTTAAGAAACCTAACCTACTTTCCCATTTCTAATAGAACATTCTAGTGGATAAAGTGGATCATTAGCAATGTAATGGAATAAATAGGGAGATTTAAATATTTTAGAAAGAGCTATTGAATTGTGAAAACCATTGAAAGGCAGTGGAAGCCCTTTCCAGAAGCCATTCTGGGACCACAGCACCTTCACTGTTCTAACAATGTTGCCTTCATACATATCTTGTATCGAGTGATAGATTGTAACCCTCTGATATCAAAATGACATGTGCTCCAAAGGGAAGTGGCCACCTCCTAGACCTATATCAACTATGGGGTGCTTGGTTTGAGTGGGAAGCACATGTTTTGATAATTTGTCATGGAGTCAAAACTGTACAGACTGGTATGCATTTTCACATGCCCAGTGTATGCATCATTCAGATAGAGCAACATGTTGTCTGAATATAATGAAATGGCATGTGTCCTGTCGTTGTTTGGGATTCCCCAGTGAAGGTCCTCCTGCTGCATCAAGACAGCTAGTGACTCTACGATGCCTGTAACGAGTAATGAAGATAGCAGGCATCCCTGTCTTATGCCTTGACAAAAATAAAACTGCCTAATAGTTTATCAAACTAGAGTTGGGATGGGGGCAGTATAGAGCACTGTAGTTAGGTAAGCAGTCATCTGTGAAGACCTAGATTAGTCATAACTTTACACAAACACATCCAACTAATTGTGTCAAACACCTTCTCTAAGTCTTCACTGATCCTAGTACTAGGTAGCCCAAATGAGGTAATAGACAATAGGCTCTTTCCGTTAGATGGTAAGGCCTTATGCTGAAAATTGTGTTTCTAAGTCGGATGAAGCCATTCTGGTACAAGTGTATAAGATTAGGGAGTATTTACAAGTATCTGCTGATAAGGATTTTGCTCAATATATTGTAATCAATATTAAGTAGATTCAGGGTCAGGAAGAGGGAATGTGGCTTGAGTCCCAATCAGATTTAGGTTTTGAGACCAGCAGGGCTTCTCTGAGGGAGAGGGGCAGTACAACATGCTGCAAGGCAGCATCATAGAGAATGAATCGATTGGTCAGCAAAAGCCTGGTAGCATTCTAGCAGGTTGCCATCAGAACCAGGAGTCTTGTCTGTTGCTAGGTTATAAATTGCTTCTGCACGGTTTCAGTGGATTTAGCTCTTTCCTCCATTCCCTGGGGATTTGGGGCAGCATAACTGCAAATATAAAGTCTTTGGCAGCCTCATAACTAGATTAATGGGCTCTGTGATACAGAAAGGAATAATTAAAATAAAACATGAAAATGTATTACTGTGAATAGACTACAGGGTCATGCTGGAACTTGATCAATACAATTATAGTTTCTATGTGTTCCTGTTTAGTTAGCAGTGCAGTCTACCTAATGTCTTGCCCTTTGTGAGTGTCTGAGCAGTGTAAGCCACAAAGTCCAAGTAGGCCCTCCTCAAGGACTCTACCTTTTGCAACTTCTGAGACCTTATGTCTTTCATTACTCCTATGGGTTGTATCAAATTTTAGAGTAAACCTTTCGGGTTGGTATCTGCAACATACATTTTTCTGAGTGATATGCATTCGTTGGTGGGGTACATGGACGGTTTGAAATATTTTCAAAAAGATGCCATAGTCTACTGAAGTTCTTAGATAAAACACAATCAGAGTGATTATGGCTAAGTGAAAGACTGAAGAAACACTTTTGACTTTGAGGGTCACAGAGGGCAAATTTGTTAAGGAGGACATGCCCTATCTAGCTCACATAGCCTCACGAATAGAAGTAAACTGAAGTAAGACCTTGTGAATTCTACTTAAAACATGGACATTCCCAAAATTATGGTGAGTGTGTTGTTTTTTAGAGGAATGGTATAGTTTCATAAATGCTTATTTTAAACTCTTTAGATAAGTCAAGTGCACAGAGAGAAATGTGTAACAAAGGGATTGCTATTGTGTGGAAAAATGCATACTGCATGGGGTTTGAGGTGATAATTATCTTGTTAAACACACTCAATTTGCATTCATTTGTGCATGGTTTTGCTACTGTTGTAATCGTGTATTTCAGTGGCAAAAGACTAGGGGGGTTATTCTAACTGTGGAGGAGTGTTAATCCGTCCCAAAAGTGAGGGTAAAGTGACGGATATACCACCAGCTGTATTACGAGTTCCATAGGATATAATGGACTCGTAATACGCCTGGTGGTAAATCCGTCACTTTTCCGTCACTTTTGGGACGGATTAACACCTCCTCCAAAGTTAGAATAACCCCCTAGGTGTAGGCTTGGTTCAAGTGGAGAAAGGGAAGGAAAAAACTATAGCCTATGCATAAAGGGTTTTGAGGGGTGCTGATCTGAATTATTCCATTATCGAGATGGAAGCTTTGGCTGTCCTTTTAGCAGCCTTAAGATTCAGGTGTGTTCTGTGGGACAGTGTGTTCACAATTAGATTTGATCACCATCCTTTGCATCCCCTGCAAGAGAGCTTGATCAGGAAGGGGTTGGATACATTTTCGGTGGGAATCAGGAAATTGATTGTGGAGTTATAGAAATTGTGCATTACTAGAGCAAGGAAGAGTGCAGCTGACTGTCTTTCACGGCTGGTTTCTTCCTGTTTAAATGAAGGAGACAGATTACATCGTCTGGATAGAGTAGAGCAGTCTGTCATCACACCTGGGTCCATACTGGTGGAGCAGCGAAAGAAGGAAATGAGGTTCGATGAGAGTTTAAGAAAAGATGTGTAGCGAGGAAAATATAAATGAATAATTGAGACCTCTGTAGAATGTGAGGTGATAATTGTTAGAGAGCATAGGGCTTTTATTTAGAGGAGGAAGTTTGGCTACCTCATTGGGTCCTAGAGGCAGTATCATAAACCTAGCTCATGAAGGAGATTTAGGGGTGAATAAAATTAAAGAGCATATAAGGGAGTACTTCTGGCTGCCTGGTCTGAACATGTAAGTAGGGAGATGAATTGGAAAATATTCAATGTGTGCTAGCTAGTAGTGATGTATTGTGCATACATTAGTTGCAGCCATGAAATGCAGAGATGTGAAAGAAGAGATGTTTGATATTGTTGGATCTAGAAATGGGGAAGGGTTCTACATCATACATGTTTGTAGTCATGGATCTGTTTTCACAGTAGCCTTGAGTGTTTGTGTTTCAATATGTCTTGTGTGGTTGCAAGATTCTTAGAAGGTTTTTTTTTTTTTAAATCAGAGATAGCCATGTCTAGTGGTGCTCCAAGGCAGTGAAGGGGTTTTTGCAGAATTGTTAAAGTGTGTATGAGAAAAGGTAATTTTATCACCAAATAACTAAGAGGATGATTGAAGAATTCAAAAGAACCATCAGGGATGGGATACAACAGGCCACTGTAAATTGTTTTGTTTGAAACAACATGTTCTAAATCTTCTTGTCACACACTACGACAATAGGTAAAACTCAGTTTGAGCTGTTCAGAAGTCATAAACAGTTGGATGAAATGGAGCAAAGCATGGGTGGATGTTTCTTTGACTAAAAGAGGAATTAAATAAAATGGTGGATTGAAAGAGCTAGGTTCAAGCTAGAAGAGAAGTCAAAAAGCCTAAGGTTGAGGTTGCTCATCTGGTCAATTAATGAGTGACTTCTTGGGGCAAGAGCTTGGCATGAATTTACAGTCCAAACAGAGATGGTGGCATTACTTAAATATGCAGTGAAAACAAGAGACAGAAGAATTTGGAATCGAGCAGAGTTGATATTTGAGAGACAAACTCTGGAAAAAAGGTTGCTGAGCAAGGGATGAGCCAAAATGCTATTGGTAGTAACAACAACCAAGGCCGATGGGATGTGGAGACTGATGGTTGTATGTCCAGTGATGATGGGTCCTTGGATGTGAGAGAGAAGAAGGTATGTAGGAATCCTACTTAGCTTTAAGAGTTTGGCCCAGATTTATCAATAATCTATACAACACAGCGAGAGAACTTTCATTGCTCAGCTGCGTGAAAGGGGGGGGGGGGGGGAGAAATGAGCCATATTTACCAGTATATGGGCCGTCCTGCTCTTTGCCCGTACTGATGCACAATCTGCTGCCTAGCACCAACATAGGCACTCTGGCACCGTGGTGCAAGGGTGTCTACATTGCAGGCAGGGATGTTTTTGTGCAGAAAGTGACAACTTCCTACACAGAAACAATTCTTAACGTTTTTTTCCCTCTTTCTTAGTGTGCTACACTCTGGAAGTGGAAACAACAAAGAGAAGAAACAAAGGCAGCCTATTGCTTTGTGATCACTTTAACACACAATGCATAACAAAGAAAGGAAAATAAGATCTTGAAGAAAGAACCACATTTATCAGAAGCATTTTACCTCAAGGTTTACAACCTACAATGCTAGCAAACCATCATCATCTGCACCTGTTGTCACCAGCGGCATATAATGCTGACCTATGGGCGATTTTTCCTCCTACAGAGAAATAGACACATATTTAAAGACTGGCAAACCTGTTCACTGCTGGGACTCAACCAGATGGTGAAATTATAATGAAATTATAATGAATAAGACATTGAGAGATGTATAATGAATTAACATCACCTCAACATCCGTAATATTTTCTAATGGCATATTTTACATTGTGGGCCTATTATTACGTCACTTACCTTTTTCGTTCAATAATCGTACAGTGATTTGCATGAGACATTGGTGAAATCGACCCAGTTAAACATCATGAGTGTGATAAAACGTCAAAGTGTCCAGTATTGTATAAAGCTACAATTCAATGTCAATTTAGTTTTATTGTATGTTCAATAAAAACGTTTTACAAAGCAATATGAGACAAACGTTACAAATAACGTTAAAACGTGTTCAAGAACTCATATTTACATAATATCACTTGAGCGAATATGCAGGCTACAAAAAGTGTTATGTGCGTTATTATTAAGTGAGGTGCATTCCAAATGTTTGCCTTACCGGCCCATAAATTTAACGGATCTATAGCTGAGGTGTGTGTTGGTCGTTCAAACTTTGCAGCAGAGATAGACTACAAGTTCTGATATGAAAATTGGTTAAAATGAGTTTATAGATGTTCCATTCGTTTATCACTCAGCTCTAGACAGACACCCACAGTAGGTGAAATTGTCTCCTACAGTTCTGCTTTGGTCAATTGTTCCATTTCGGGGTTAGGTGTTTTGTTCGGAAGGAGCTCCTTCTATAGGAGTTTAATTTCATTGTCAACTACATAGAACAATATGTTGTGAAATACTATTGAGGCCTTAAATGTTTATTTAATGTTATGAGATGAGATTTCTTTGCGAAGTTGACCATGTCTTGTCGGATGGACTATATTTTCACAGTGTTTCTTAACCGATTTTCAGTGCAGCTTGCACATCCTACAAATTTACGAGCTCCAAAGGAACTAAGGCAGCCATCCAGTATATGTACCACAGATTGTTTGCTGTAGGGGTCTCAGTCGCTGTCCAAAGGAGATTACTTGGGGTAAAATTGGACGCCTTTTTCAAATACCGATGAGTCTGATAAAAGATCTTGTTTTGCCCATCTTAATTCAAGATGAATCTGTGCCTTAGTAATATTTTTCGGCAACCTAAACAGACATCTCTATGAACTTGCTTGTATTGTGGAATGGTTCCAGCATCTCTGCCTCGAACCAATTCTGATCCATACATTAATGTAGGGAGTAATTAAGTATTTCCGACCCGGAGAAGTGACTCAAATGAGAGACATTGTATTTTTTTATATGGATCCAAAGGCAAAGCTCAATGACCGTTCTTTCGTTTTAAATGTGTCTTGATATATTTGAAAATAAGTTTGTGACTGAAGATTACACCAAGGTAAGTGTAAGCTGTTGTAACAATGTTTTCTTTCGAATACCACCTATATGATTCTATGGGTTTAGGAGCAAACCTCACTTCATTATTTTTTTAATTTATTTCTAGGCCAGTACCTTCAATACGGGGAGCAAATGCTCATATTGATCTCTGTAGACCAGTCATTTTTCTGATTTTTCTGATCAGCAATATATCATCAACATATTGGAGGTTTGTTATTGGCGGGCTTACAAGTCTCAGTGGGTGAGAATGTACAGAAATTAATATCATATTCGGATCTGATGTGCAAATATTAAATTGTATTGGGGCTAGCACGCAGCCTTGCTTTAGCACCTCTTTTGTGGGTATTTTCCTTCTTGGAACTGTTCCATCTCCCAGCTCCTCAATTAGAAGAGATGGAACAAAACATATTTATGATATTTCCTCTCCAAAAGCCTTTTTGATGTATGGGAACAACACTAATACTATTAACTCATCCTTCACGATCTTTTAGCATTTGAAATGCAAAAAAATATGTATTCACATTCAACAGGGCAATACGCCTATAGTTGACTGGATTTTCTGGTAGGCTATGCATTTGTAGATAGAAAGCAGAATGCTTCCTCTTCACAGTTTTGGTACTTGAGGTCTCATTTACGTGGCAGGGCGGAGCAGCAAGTGCCTTTCTGTGCTGCCCTACGCCACTGGGAAATGGTGGTCATGCACCATATCTACAAGATGCAGTGGATTCCTGTCCTCTCCTCCTGCGATGGCACACAAATTGCTGCCTTGCACTAGTGCAGGCACCCTTGCACTGAGATAAAGATTTTTCCCCCAGGTGGCGTAGGAATCTGATGCATTCCCAGACTTGTAAATCTGGGAATGCGTCGGATTCCTTTGGGTTCCCTGGGTGTTGCATGGGCACACCCTAAGCAACACCTACGGAAAACCCCGTTCACACAGAGTTATGCTTAAAAGAGCTCCATATTTATAAGTCTATGAACATCCGTGCAAGGTGGCATTGTAAATATGGGCTGATACACTGCGCCACCCGAGAGTAAAAAAAAAACATTATGTTCCAGTTGTGCAGTGTGCCTCTAGGGCCTCGTAAATGGGGCCCTTAGTTTTTTAGGCAATCATTAAACAGGGGAAGTAAAACCTGTATCCAGATAGTAGAACCATTTTTGAAGAATATTGTTGGTAAACCATTCGGCCCTGGTGCATTAGTTTTATATGACGTAGCTGAATACTACCAGAATTTAGTGCACCTCATTCATTCAGTATTTGATTTTGGTTCTGGTGTGTCCTTCAGCTTGGGAGTGTCATATCACATGGGGATGTGTGTCATCCATGTTTGTTCATTAATACTTGCATTATTTGATTTGATGTGCACATTTGCTAGGTTGTTAATAAAACCCTTTTGCAGATTTTCGTCAGTGTGGAGCCCATTTGCATGTGTGCAGCTCTTTTTTGATCTACATGTGATCTTTCGTGTTATTTCCTCAATGCAGTTCTGCTAGACCAATTACTCTAAGTTGGCTTTCCCATTTTGATGCCACGCGTTGCTGAGTTTGGGAATTTAGCTGGTAAATTTTTTTTGCACTTTGTGAGTCAAGCTCAGGTTTTAAGCCAGAAGGGTACCTTCAAGTACAAATACTATGTTTAGACTAACGTTTACACATTTCCCACTTTGTATGTATGTACTTTGCTGTGTGGTACAATACAACACACAGGTAAAGTTAGAAAGTTTGGAGAAGATGATGTTTTCTCCTTCTGCCCCAAGGTAGCATAATGGTCTGTGTATAGTCCTGTCTACAAAAGTTAATAGATATGTGTAGGAATGTGCCCATTTGTATATGGTAACCCCCCACTTTTGGCCCCCAATGCTGATGGTTATGACTCTGTTAATGCAATGGAGCCTGCTAACATGGCCCCAGTACTCATGCTCTCCCCTGAATTGGTTTGTCGACTTAGTAATTCTCTGATTGTAAAAAGCTTTACCCTCTTGTAAGTCCCTAGTAACTGGCACCCAGGACATAGGTGGTAAAAGAGTTCCCAGGGTTGCAGCACCAGTTTGTGCGAACCTGTGTGACTCATGCAAACTACTGGCAGCAGGCCTACCATTTTAGATGCCAGGAGCTGTGCAAACTGCTTGAGTTTTACTGTGCCCTCACCATTAGTGGCACAGTCCAAATGCACTGCCTTACATATAAGTCAGACACCACTAAGGAAGACCTCTACATCCCAGGAGTCAGGGCACATTATTTTTAATGTGCAGGTATGTAAGCATGAGACTATGGGGGTGATTCCAACTCTGGCGGGCGGCTACCGCCGCCCGCCAGGCGTAAACCGACATTTGGCCGACATGCGGCCAAATTTCCGCAGTACCCATTCCAACATTCCTGCTGGGCCGGCGGGCGCTAACCAAGTTAGCACCCGCCGGCCCAGCGGGAATGAGGCCGCAACACAGGAGCCGGCTCCGAATGGAGCCGGCGGTGTTGGGGCGGTGCGACGGGTGCAGTTGCACCCATTGCGCTTTTCACTGTCTGCTAGGCAGACAGTGAAAAGCTGGCCGGTGCCCTGTTAGGGGGCCCCTGCACTGCCCATGCCACTGGCATGGGCAGTGCAGGGGCCCCCAGGGGCCCCAGTACACCCCTTACCGCCAGCCTCTTCCTGGCGGTGAAAATCGCCAGAAACAGACTGGCGGTACGGGGGTCAGAATCCCCAGGGCAGCGCTGCTTGCAGCGCTGCCCTGGCGGAATCTCCCAGCCGGGGCAAAAACGGCGGAATACCTCCGGCCCCGGCAGGGCGACCGCAGCTTTACCACTGCGGTCAGAATGCCATTTGAAGCACCGCCAGCCTGTTGGCGGTGCTTCCGTCATTCGTGACGGACCGCCAGGGTCAGAATGACCCCCTATATGTCTCTATAGTGTTGTTTCCATTAAAAGACACTAAAAGTGCTAGTTGGTCCTTGTGATAACATGGGACTTGCACCTTGCATACCCAAATTGCTAGCTCCATTATGATACTGCCTAGATATGTTGAGTTTGCTGTCAAACAACATGCTGTCGCTCCCCTGACACAAATCTGGTGTTGAGGGACAGCTGGCATGTACCCAAATTTCCGCAGTACCCATTCCAACATTCCTGCTGGGCCGGCGGGCGCTAACCAAGTTAGCACCCGCCGGCCCAGCGGGAATGAGGCCGCAACACAGGAGCCGGCTCCGAATGGAGCCGGCGGTGTTGGGGCGGTGCGACGGGTGCAGTTGCACCCGTTGCGCTTTTCACTGTCTGCTAGGCAGACAGTGAAAAGCTGGCCGGTGCCCTGTTAGGGGGCCCCTGCACTGCCCATGCCACTGGCATGGGCAGTGCAGGGGCCCCCAGGGGCCCCAGTACACCCCTTACCGCCAGCCTCTTCCTGGCGGTGAAAATCGCCAGAAACAGACTGGCGGTACGGGGGTCAGAATCCCCAGGGCAGCGCTGCTTGCAGCGCTGCCCTGGCGGAATCTCCCAGCCGGGGCAAAAACGGCGGAATACCTCCGGCCCCGGCAGGGCGACCGCAGCTTTACCACTGCGGTCAGAATGCCATTTGAAGCACCGCCAGCCTGTTGGCGGTGCTTCCGTCATTCGTGACGGACCGCCATGGTCAGAATGACCCCCTATATGTCTCTATAGTGTTGTTTCCATTAAAAGACACTAAAAGTGCTAGTTGGTCCTTGTGATAACATGGGACTTGCACCTTGCATACCCAAATTGCTAGCTCCATTATGATACTGCCTAGATATGTTGAGTTTGCTGTCAAACAACATGCTGTCGCTCCCCTGACACAAATCTGGTGTTGAGGGACAGCTGGCATGTACCCAGGTGGAACCTTAGTGGTAATCCACCTGTTTGCCCCCACTTCTTTGTGCTCTGGCCAGTCAGCCAGCGTGTTTCCCACACCTGCTGCCAGCAAGACAGGGTTATGACCTCCTTCCAGGTAGTGTGGGCACCCCCAGGAGTCAGAGACAAAAGCTGAGGAAGAAAGGAGAAAATCTCCTGTCCCCCAGCTGGGCTAGTGAATAGGCACATCAGGGCGGTGAGCTTCAAAGGCTTCCCCGCCACTGATAGCCAACTATGCTGTCCCCCAGAGGGGAAAGCAGCCCTCACCCAACCCTCAGGCATATTAGCTTGTGGTCAGGCAAGAAAGCAGATATGGAGGACATTACACACCCCCAGCAGGCTGACCACACCTCTAGAGTGAACAGCCTGCTCTGTGCGCTAAATTTTGATTTCTGTCATCTTAGGAGTAGCAGAATAGAGGGTTTTGGGTAGCAAAAGGTGACCCACCCCTCTGGTTGAGGTCACCTCAGGTGCGATTAGCTGTAGGAGCCAGTTCCCTATTGGCCACTAGCCTCCACACCCCTAACTCCCCATAATACCGAATTTAAGTGACACCCCTGACAACAGAACCTCAGATCTAATGAACCAACTTAAGATAAGGACCAAGAGAAGCCATGTGTTACTGACAACCGGTCTTTGCTCACTGCAACAAAAGCAAAAGAGGGATACTCTATCCCTGAGGCAACAGAATGGGAATTGCATGAACAACCCTTGTCCTTGGCTCAAACTCAACACTCCTGACCAGGGGGACCACTGTGGATGCTAGAAGCACTCTCAGTCTCCATCGAACGAGTAGCATTAATCTCCTACAAACTGCAGGTAAAACACTTACAGGATCTGAATGTTTACCAGACATTGGGCCCTCTGTGGGATTGCCCAAATCCAGGATAGGCCAGAGTCTTCTGGGACTCTTGCCTGCCCCAAAGTTTCAGCTCACTACATTACTCCCCTGGACCACGTGAAGTTCCGAAAGCTATCTGTCACCTTTACCTCTGCCAAGACTTGTTGGTTGACAGGCCGGTAACTGACTCTTACACTTTAAGCTACAACTACAGGGCTCACCGTGCAACCTACATCCAACATCATCAACCCAGCTGAGCTTTTACATCTTGTTTGTTGCATTTTCATGTAAGCAGTACTGCTCAGCGACCACGGACAGCTAGGGCAACTCTGCAGGCTGTGCCACAGGCCAAGTAAAACATTACTGACTTCCGTGTCCTGGTCCTAGGACCCGCACAACCTTCGCCCTGCAAAGGTCCATGTAGCTCGACCTCTAAGTGGTCTTTTGTCACAAGTGTTTCTCCATTGACAAGTAAAGTTTAAATGCCATGTTTGCTGTGATTAGATTTCGCTTAAAAAATCTATAACTCTGGTTATAATTATACAATTATGTTCATTTTAGTGTCTAAATTAAGATTAAAAAAACTCTATTTATGTAAATTGGTTTCAGATTTGTTTTGAGTCATGTCAATTACTTATTCAAGTTGGTACTCTGAAATGCTTACATGTTCCTCTACTTAAAGCCTGACTGATGTTTGCCACACTAATAGGAATGAGCTTGGGATTTACTAGTGTGAATCCAAGGACCATCTTTGGGGTATTGTGGGAGTCTTCCATGGTGAGGACTAACACCCACACCACATAATACTCCACTTTCCTACAATATGTCTTTGCATCAAAAACCATGAGTTGCTGCATGCGAAGGCCCATATACCATTCATGTGCATCCAATTGACAAACAGGAGTGAACAAACTCAACTTTGCATTATTTTAGGAAACTTCCAGTGCAACATTTATCAATTAATCAATCAATCATTCAAAAATCAATCAATCAATCCCCAATACGGTATCCAGATGCTTGCCGTGGCCTGATTCAAATAGCCAGGTCTTGAGGGCTTTTTGGAATTCCAGAGGTGAGGTGATGGTCCGGAGCTGTGAGGGAAAGCTGTTCCTTTTCTTTGCTGTGATGTAGAAGGAGAATCTTTGGTAGATGCAGAGAGTGTAGACCAGTGACAGGGAGGCAGAGTGTAATTTTCTCAAAGGTCGATTGAAGTTGAAGCAGTAGTTGAGGTAGATGGATCCTTGGATGTGTAGGGCCAGTGTGTGTGGGTCAGCAGCTTGAATTGACATCTGTGATGTGGCTTTGTTGGGGGAGGTCGAGGATGAGTCTGACTGGCATTCTGTATTGTTTGAAGTCTCTTTAGGAGGTGTGCAGAAATTCCTTCTTAGAGAGCATTGCCGTAGTCCAGTTAGCTGGTGAGTGGGACTTATGTCACAATACGCCATTTGAAGATCTTACATATCATGGGCAGAAAAAAGAAGCGGGTGGAGTAGATGGCATTGATCTGTGATTTCATGGTGAGTTTGTTGTCAATGATGTTCCTGAGGCTTCTGGCATGGTCTGAGGGTATGGGTTTGTGTCCCAGGTAATTTGGCCACCAGTAGTTCCATAAGTTGCTGTTGTTGCCTAACATCAATACTTTTGTCTTGTCCATGTTCAGCTTCAGGCAGTTGTGGCGACCCTCATCATGCATCTGTGGATGGTGGTCCTGCTGGTGGTAGGGTCGTCAGTGAGTGAGAGGATGAGTTGAGTGTTGTTTGTGTATGATATAATGTTAAGACTGTGGTATTTAACGAAGTTGGCCAGCAGGGTCATGTAGAAACTAGAATTCTAAGTCAACAGTGCATTTTTTGCCACAGTTGGTGACTTCTCACTAGAGCTAAGTGCTGATAAATCTGGCCCTTGGTGTAAAATAGCATCAAAGCTATCCTTTCTTATAAGCATAACTCTTACCTTAACTCTAACCCTCACCTCAAACATAAACCTAACCTTACAGCTAATTGAACCTGTACACCCGTACCAGCATAAAACATACTAGGGAAAGGGCATTGCCTGTCCTCTGTGTTAAAGTGCATTCTTGTACCACATACCGCTGTAAAATTCTGCATTGTTGTCTCTTTAAACTTTTGTGATGAATCTGCACAAAGCCTTCTAAAAGCAAACAATATTGAATTTGTTTTGATTTTAGAATGGCATGTGTCAACTGACTGATTGGGGCGGTGGTGGCTGGTGAAATTTGAAAGCGGTGGGGTGCAAAAGTTGGGTATGAGATTTATGAAGCAACCGAAGCGAGCAAACTTAATGGACAAAAGTGGGGCCCGGAGGTGTGTGGATTTTTCTCCCTAGAATTGTTTTTTTAAGGATTGGTAAATAGTGCATTTTACAGCAAATTAATTTTGTGAGAAGATTCACTGGCTGTTAGACCTGTCAGCCTCAGTGTGGTCTTCCATCAAACATTGTGCCAGCTTGCCTCATATTTTTACTGATTCTTTTTGTTGGCCTTAGCACTCTGATCACTTACCACTGCTGACCAGTGCTTAAGTGCATCTGCTTTTTCCATGAACCTGGTGACATTGGTGTATATACACAACTGGCACATTTAAGTTAGTCCTTTGTTAAGTGGTATAACATATACCCAGGGCCTATATATTACGTGAAACACTGATTGTGCCACCCACTTAAGTAGCCCTTTAACCATGTCTTAGGCCTCCCACTGCAGAGCCTGGGTGTGCAGTTTATTGCCGCTTCAACTTGGCATTTAAAATCCTTTGCCAAGCCTTCAACCCGTGACCCCTCAGGTCACCACTAAGGTAGCCCATAGGGTATGGTGCTGTGTAAGTTAAAGCTAAGGCATGTAGTTTCAAGTTTTGCATGTCCTGCTAGCCAAAAACACCCACATTAATTTTTCACTACTGTGAAGCCTACCCCATCATAGTATACAATTAGCAATTCCTTAATACATTTTTAAGCTGTAATTCCTGTGTTATGTTTCATATCTTTGGAAGGGTATTTGACAATTCCTTGTTACTGGTAAAGTCAGATTTAACATTACTATTTATGAAATGTCACATTTAGAAAGTGGACATGTTTCCGCTCTTACTGCTCTGTGTGCCTGCAGCCTGTCTCCAATACATGTCTGAGGTGGGTGGCAGCTACACTTTGTGCATTCCCTGTAGACTGCCACAAACCCAAAGGATACTTGTGCACTTTAAAGACCCTTCTTTGAAGTCAACCTCACTTCCAAGGCACATTTGAGTGTAAGTATTGGATATCTGACCCCACCAAATCAGATACTTCTGGACCTACAACTGAACTCTGTCAGAAGAGCTGCTGTGCTGCATCAATAACTGTCACTCTGCCAGACTGCTGACCTCGAAGGACTGCTTTTCTGCTATGCTGCCCCATTGTCTACTGCTCTCTGACCTTGCTGAGGGAGAGCTGGACGCTGCCTTGCACCCCAAAGTGATCTCCAAGGGCGTGTCTCCTGGTGCTAGAGACATAGTGGTACCAAAGTCTTGGCCCCTGTTCCTTTGCCTGGTTCACTGGGAGTATACCCAGGTACTTGCACAAGTGAAATTGACACATCTTCTACCTGCTGGAACTGGCAACCGACCTTGTTGAGGGAGCAAAACCAGTGTATCGCATTTGCAGCACAAGGAGCACCTCTGGAACTGCTGCATCCCCTGCCAGCTAGAGGCAGCACTAAACACATCAACCCAATAGTGAAACCACTACATCACCTCTATTGCTGAAGGAAGAGCAAAGCATTCCTTCAACGTGAAGAAACCTGGCACATCGGCTTCAGAATCCACGGCTACTGTACCTGGTCCACACTCTGTCGCGGTCGACTTAAACTTTTGAGTTTGCTCTGGTCCAGTGCGACCTCTAGTAACCCCTGAAGCGCTATTTGCTTCTAAGCGCTTTTTATTCTTCTAAAATACATATCTCAACTTTTTAGTTGTTTTAGTTGTTTGGGTCTTAAATTATTTATAAAACATAATCTATTGTGCTAAGTTGGTGTGGAGTCTTTTTGTGCAGTTTTCATTGTGTTGCTGTGTGTGTGTCCTGCAGAAATACTTGACACCTTCCCTTTTTAGATAAGATTGACTGCTCTGTGACAAGATACCAGAAAGTGAGCACAGGTAATTTTTTTGTGTTTATCTGACTTACCCTGACTAGAGTGGTGAATCATACTTGGACTGGGGGCATACCCCTGCCAAAAAGAGACCCATTTCTAACACTGGCCTACAGTGCATACCACCATAGACTACAATGGCAATGAAGGTCCATAGAAAGGTAAGCCCTTTGTTGTGTGTCACATTGCAGAAAGATAATTTGCAGCCTAGCTTCCATCACCCTTGAACATACAGCTTAGACTGAAATACATCAAATTGTTTAGAGATACAATCATATTTCTGAATAAATCAATCTATTTGCTATTTGTTGACATTAGCACGTGGGAAATTCAGAGGGGCGCAGCGCCAAAGCCATTATGAAAAAGCTGCCCGAGGATAGGGGCTACACAGAGGTTATTTTTGGGTTCCAAAGGATGCATAGGATCTGAGTATAAATACAATGTTGCTTCTACATAAACTTATGGCAAAGAATTTCTAAGGGCCTCATTACAGGTTTGGTGGTCAATGGACTGCTATGGTGGCGTTGGCGGTCCGACCTCCATCGGGTTGGAGGTAGGACCACCGTATTACAAGTCATGCGGTCCTATGGAGCAAAGACTGCCACAGTCCCACCGTTACCACCAGGCAGTGTAGACCCCCACGGTAACGAGACTGCACAAGCTGGCCAGCGGAGCCTGTGTTTCCATCGGAAACATTATGAGGATGGACACTGCCAATGTGACCATGGTGGTCCAACCATCACATCTCAGCAGGCGGAAAAAGGGACTATAAAGGGAGACACCATCTGCAGACAGCCCTACATATCCAGAGCCGCCATGGAGCCCATCACACACATCCTGCCGCTGCTAATGATCATTGAAGGTTCACAAAATCCATGCCGCTGTGCATGCAACCAACTGTAAGTACCCCCAACTACCTGTGTCATTACGCTCAACAATGGATCCCTGCAGCGTCAGCCATATCAAATGGGGGTCACGTTGCGGGCACCAAGTACCCTTGTCATTTTGTCCCGGGTCAGACTCAGACACAATAAGGACACATTCTCCATCACATTACACCCCCTTTTGTCAGGTCACTCACACTGCACTGCAGCACTACACAACAACACATGTCTACTCATCTCAGGGACAGTGAAGTGTACAAAGCATTGTCTCACACAACATCAACAAAACACCAACATCACATCTACAAGTACAACTCACACACTCACATTGCAGAAATGCCATAAACTGTCATCACATTCAACAAACATATGTATGGATGTGGCATGGAACACAAGCACCACTAGCATTAAACAGCCCTACAATGAACACAAACATCACCTACATTGCAACACAATGGAAGGACAATGGGAGGCACAATAGACAGAGAGAAAAATATACAAAGATCACAATGCAAACAATACCTGCACCATAGGAGCATCAGGAGCACTCAGGGAAGGTGGTTACACTACTTCACTGGCCGTACCATTATGAAAGGGAACCTCCACAGGAAGGGGCATCAAGTGGGCAGGGAGGAACCTCAGGGATCATTTTGGGGGGGGCAGATTTGGGATGGGTGTGTTTGGGTTTGGAAGGGGTGGACTGCTTCTTTGGAAGGATAGTCTTCTTCTTGGGGGAGGGGTACTGCTGCTTGTGAGGGGCAGGTGTGACAGGGGAAGACCTGGATGTGGAATGGATGGGTTGGAAGGTGGGTTGGGGGATCTTGGGGTTGAGATAGGGTGAAGTGAACAGGGGAAAGGGGAAAGGTCAAGGACAAAAATAAACATTCTTAGGAACACAGGGATGGTCAGCAGAAGGCGGTGGGGATTTGGAGGTCAAGGGAGTGTTTGTCTGCTGTGTTGGTGCCCCTGTCTTGGGGGTGTGTGTGGGAGGTATGCTTGTGTTTGGGTGGTGTCTGTGGTGAGTGTGGGTGTTTGTGTTTCTTGGGGGTCTTGGAGGTGGAAGTGCTGGGTGATTTGGGAGTAGTGGATATCTGTGTATCTTATGGGGTAGTTTCTGTGGGTATGCTGGATGTGATGATGTCTGCATGTCTGTTTGGGTGGTTTCTGTGGGTATGGTGGTTATGGTAGATGTTTGTGTGTCTGTTGGGTGGTATCTACAGGTATGCTGGGTATAGTTGGCCTGTCAATGACTGTTGTGGTGGTACCTGTGGGTATGCTCAATGTAGTGTGTGCTATGTTGAGGATGGTGGGGATGTGTGGTGAAGTAGGGACTGTCATTGTGTGTGTGGGTGTCTGGTGTTTGCTTGCATGCCAGTGTGTTTTGTGGTGCATGTGTCTATTTGTGCTGCTCTTTTGTGTTGAGTTGGGTGCGTGTAGATCATCTGTGTGCTTGGGGTAGGTAAAGGAGTGGGGGATTTGGATTGGGAAGAGGGGTAGGGAAGGTGAGGAGTGACTGACTGCCATCAGTGTGGAAACATTGCATCATGAATGCCTTCCAGGAATGCTTTGGTTTGCTGCAGTTGGGTTGCTAGTCCCTGAATGGTATTCACAATGGATGTGTGACCCACAGAGATATCAATAGCCTCCTCTCTGAGGGCAACAGGGGTAATAGGGTCTGGGGTGGAGGCGACTGCAGCAAAGGAGACACCTCTCCTCTTCGGTGAGCTGGCACGGCCAACTGGGTGGCGAGCAACAGGAAGGGTGGTGACAGAGTGGGGTGGCAGACAAAGATCGCACAGGGGTACGCCACCACTAGGGAGTGTCCACTGGGAGAATAATCTGATGATGAAGATGATGATATTCCGGCCCCCTCCGTGGCACTCCCCTGACCCTCTTGGCCACTGGGTCCCTCTGTGGCAGTGGTGCCTTGACCTCAGGTCCCGTGGATAGATTTGTCACCACTCTCACATGCCAATGATCACAATTAAACAACCGTTCTGATTAGCAAACATTACCATGATGCCAAGTAGGCCCCAGCAACAAACTCCACCTAAGTCGCCCATACATGTGCCATACCGTATGCCTGCATATCATATGAACTGTCAGCAGTTGGCCACAAGAACATCAGGATCTCAGGAAACTACAATTGCATGAATTAAGTTGGCCAATAACCATTGAACTCGTAGGAGACATCATCATCCTCAATGCTTTGCCCCATGGAGCATAACTCAGTTACCTGTTGCCACACAATAGTAGGCCAATGCCAACTGCATTCCCACACTTCCCACACAAGATCATGCACACATCTATTTGCCACGTACATAATGAGCCAACAATAAGAAATGATGCTCCAAAATCCTGCCATGTTGCTGACCAAAGTATAATAGCCTAGAGAATGTGACATGGAAATACTCATGTCACACTGGAAGCAGTTCCACAATGCAAACTTCACCAAGTAATATTTGTCCCAGTGGAGTCATGAAGGGAGTACTAATGTTGCTCAGACAGGCCACACATTTGGCATGGAAATGGACACTGTAGACATCATGTGCAAAATGTCAGGAGAGAGATGTCTCTGAACTCCACCACACAATGAATCAGCAAGCCCCAGGGAAATCACCACTAATGTATTTCACCTCTTACAATGATATACTATGAGTGCATCCATAGACACCATTAGCCAACTGGATGAGGAAGAAGCACTGAGATTTGCAAGTACGTGCTGAGGGCCCTCAAGATGTTGCCCAATTGGAAGCTGCATCATTGTATCCATAATGGTCATGCACACCCAGATGTCTGTGGATGAATGCTTGTACACACTGCAAGTTACTCCATGATGCGTGCCAACAGTCAGGTTACAAACCTTACCCAGATCACATGTGTTTAGCAGTTTTCTACATGATTCGACATCAATGGCACAGAAAAGAACAAAGTGGCTACAAGCTCTGGGCCTACCTGTCATGTCCTTTATTGCTACTGCAGTTGTACATGCTATGACCCATGAGGGTATTTGTCAGCCAAGAAACAATGGTGACACACTCCTTTATGTGGCACAACATGAAATGTACCCGCATTGTAAATGACTTATTCCACACACAGGTTGCCATGCACATGTATGTGAATGAATACAGACATCATCCAATCAACACAGGTAGATAATGTATGAAATAGCACCTTACAAATGTTTTGCTAAAGAGAAAGGGGCACATGCTGACATGTAGGCACAAGGAATGTTGGCAACAGTGATGGCACATAGGTCATGTCAATGGACATTCCCCACATACCAAGGGAAAATATTGATGTGAAGCTGCACCCAAAGAACAATGTACGCTCTGTCACATGTATGATTGCCATCTTCACATTACAGACTGTAGTGAGGCACCAGCACCCGTCATATGCTGAAGACAACTAGCCTCTGTGTGGCAGATGACAAAATACTCATTTAACAAGACACATGGCTGAGGACAGTGCTCCATCACTTCCTTACCATCGGCCTGTAACACTGAGGAGTAGTGGTCTGTTGCATAGAATTTACACCCACCACAACAACAAACAGCAGTTGATTGATCATTGTACACAGCCAAATATCGTCCCCGGAGAGAAAGTTGTTTGTGGATTGTACACAGTTGTGTCCTACGTCCCTGGGCCAATAGGAAAGGCACTTAAGTATACAACACATGACATAAGTCTACTTCACAGATCTATTAGTCAGTTGAAGTAATGATTGCTGAGATCTGCCCTAGAGTCTCCTGCTTCATCTTCCTCTGCCTCTTTATCACTTGGCCTTTCTCCATTTCCACCCACAGGTTCTGCTGCCTCCCCCCCCCTTCGGGTATAAATGGTATCTGACGTCTCAGGACAAGATTGCGGAGCATGCAGCAGGCAACTATTATTTGACATACCTTGGTGGGTGAGTAGAAGGGGGCTCCTCCTGATAAGTACAAGCACCTAAATCTTGCCTTCAGGAGCCCAAAAGTCTGATTAACTACATGCCTTGTCCTCCTGTGGGCATCATTGTAGCAAACTTCCACTAGGGTGGTTGGGTACCTCATTGGTGTCAACAGCCAAGGATCATTAGGATAGCTAGTCACCTGTGAACACAATGGTTGAATAACACATACATGTATATGGGACAATATTGTGATGGCAGGAGACATACATTGCAAATACACATTTCATTTGTAACTTACCAACCAGCCAGGCCCTCTCTGTGTGGAGTTGTGTCATTAGCAGTGGGACATTGCTGTTCCACATGATGAAGGAAACATGGCCTGATCCTGGATAGTTTGCTGTGTCTTGTGAAATGTATTAGTCTGCCAGACACACCACTTGCACATTGATGGAGTGGTAGTTTCTCCTGTTCCTATACACCTGTTCATTGGCACTGGGGGGAACCAAGGCTACATGGGTGCCATCAATGGCTCCAGCCACATGTGGAATGTGTCCCATAGCATAAAAGTCTGTCAATTCAGTTCAACACAAGCTTTATTCGGTCATAAATAACAATCAAAGCACTAAACCACAGCAATCCAAAAATTACATATAATAAATAAATGGATAAGAGAAGTTAAAAAAACTGCCATGACTAGTAAGATGAAATTTTGAAAAAACGATTACGTATATACCATGCGGCCACAAGGAACTTGCTAACCACAGAGATTAAGACAGGAGAAGTATCACTCCTCAATATCCTAAGGGCAACACTGCATTGTCTTATGCCCATATTCCGGCAAACTGGAAGTATCCATTTACACAGGGAAAGGGCATACACTGGACAGAAAAATATAAAATGTGCAACAGATTCAGAAACATAATTACAGCCAGCAAATAAATCCAATGTTTATTAGTGATCTCCAACTACTGGTTAGGGACTTGAACAGTAGACACCCAAATCTAAAATGGGCATACAAGCTCTTACCTAATAAATCAGGAATAAAATCCAAATAAGATTCAAACTGGGGATACCACTTAAAATCAAGAAACTGTTTTGTCAATCGTCCATATGATATAGATAGGGAATCATTTTTCCTAACATTAGACCAATAGACAGATTTCAAAAAGTGTTCCTGGGACTTCCCCAGATTCAGAGGGTTCTCCCAGTAATTCCCAAGTCCCAAGGTACGAAACCATTTAGACATATACCTAAGCCAAGGGATAGAAACTGCATTGGGTCTATTTAGAATGTCAAGAAGGGAGTCCCTATAGACAGTGAGCTCTGGTGTAGTCCAAATCCTTACCCAAAAAAGTAAGGGTCTCACAGCTATCACATCAGAGATGCGATTGAATCCGAGACCCAAAAAACAGGAATCAAGGGTGTACTACGTAGACATGAAGAAGAGCTCTGGCGAAATTAGTTTCACCCACAGACAATTTGTTAGTATTAGAAGAGCCCCACACCTCAGCACCATAGGCGGTGGCACCCTGTACTTTTGCCAGATAGATCTTAATAGCCGGAGAGACAGCTTTCATGGCAGTGCTGTTATAAAAGCACAGAATGGCACCTGACCTATGCTGAAGAAGTGATACACTTTTACTAATCTGGTCCTCTTGCTGCATGTTGTTTGTAATTTTTACTCCCAAGTGATCTATTGACCGAACCTTACTTAAGGGAGTCCCATCTAAAGAAATAGTGCATCTCCTAGCAGGTCCTGTACTTAGTACCATCAGTTTAGTTTTACTGGCATTAAGTTCCAGGCCATTATCTGCACAAAAAGCATTAAACCTGTCAACCAGGATCTGAAGACCCATAGGGGTTTTAGAGATAAGGAGAGAATCATCTGCGAAAAGTAAAATAGGAATTTTTTGCGCATTAAGGACGGAGCGTCATTTTGGCAAGACGACACAGCGTGCACCATCTCATTAATAAATAAAGTAAAAAGAGTGGGTGCAAGAACACATCCTTGGTGAACCCCCCGCCAGATGGCTATATGATCAGTTAGCTCTCCCAGACTACCCCATCTTACCTGATCATATGTATTCCCATGCAGCCGTTGTAGTAGATATATTATATTGACAGGGGTACCTATTCTGTGCAAAACTTCCCATAACTTTTCTCTGGGGACCAGATCGAAGGCAGACTGAAGGTCCACAAAGACAACATATACATTTTGCTTCAGCTGGACTACATATTTCCAATATGAGAGAGTCAGCCTTAAGACCTGATCCACTGTGTTGGTTTTTGGGCGAAAGCCTGCCTGAAGTGGAGAGAGCACCTGATGACCTCGTGCCCAGTCCAGAAGCCTATCCAAAAGCTGCTTAGCAAAGATTCTTTGAAGATTATCAATAAGGCTAATTGGTCTATAATTAGAAGGGGTACTCATATCACCCTTTTTATAAATAGGGATTATTTCGTCTCCTTTCAAAGTTTTGGGAATGGGGCCTCCCGCAGCTATGGCATTTGATAACATATTTGTATACCAGGACCAAATTACTGCTTCAGATTTTAAAAGATCCCCCGGTATCTTATCAGGGCCTGGTGCTTTAGCAGATTTTAAAGAATGAATAGCAGCTGTAGTTTCCGCCAACGAAAAGACAATACAATCTTCAGGACTACCAATATACATTCCTTGATCAACAAGCTCATGACACATTTTGGCCTGATGCAAGGGGAGAGGTTCCTGCATCATAAAAATAGTAGGTGGTGCAAAAAGTTGGGAGAAGTATTCCACCCATCTTTCAGGTTGAATATACGTACGGATAGTGCCATTGCCCCCTCTGTGTCTCTTGGACAGTAACTTCCAAAAAGTCCTATTGTCATTGAGTTTAGTTGCATTTAGCAACTTCTGCCAAATAATATCGTCCCAACTTTTCTTTGCCAAAATTAAAGTTTTATTATAGGCGAGTCTAGCTATTCTAATCGCCCCCCGTGAATGAGTGATAATGGTTGATTTTAGAACTGATTTAGCATCATAACAATCCTTTTTAAACCACTCCCTAACTTTAAATTATCAGAGGATTGCCTAGTAGTAGTCTTCCTGTACAAAATATCCTGCAAGTTCCATACCGTTTCTTCGTGAATGCTAAGGATTGGAATGTCACTAACCTCATGCTCCTCATGGCCAGGCATAAAATTAAAAAAGGATAGATAGATTTTCTTGGTCAAATAGGGATTAGACATTACTTTTGGCCAGCTAACACGAGTATGCCTAATGGGCAGGAGAGGCTCTGGGACCTCGGTAATACGAATATTCTGCAATCTCCTAAACACATTACTGTGTAAAGTAAGGAGTAGAGGATTATAGTCACTCTCATGACGAGGGTCCACCTTCATGTCTACTGACAAGGACTGAAGCCTAACATCCACTAAGAAATAGTCAATAACACTAGAAAGCAGCCCTCACTTAAAAGTGGGTGCAGTATTCAAATCAGAACTGGAACGTTCATTACATGCTGTTAATCCAAATTTAAAACAAAGGGAAGTCAACTGTAAAGCAGTACATGAGCCAATACACTGTGTGGTTTCCATCACCCCAAAATTCATCCTCCTCAGCCGTCAGATCACTATTAGAACAAAGAGGTTTGAACGTGCAATTAATGTCCCCTGCAACCACTAATTTAGTTGAGGGATGCAAAGTGTCCATATATTTAGATAACTGAGCAAGTGTCTGAGACTCTAATCCCCGGGAAACCATCCTGGTATATACATTAATTATAGTCATCTTAAATTCGGGGTCAAATAAAAGCTGGACACCCAATAAATCAGGAGAGTCAATATTTAAAACTAAGTGATCGCACTGAAGATTCTTATTTAACAGGATCATAAGTCCCCTCTTAGCACGGCCAAAGCCCCCTGATGCTGGCTGGGCCGCAGAAAAATATCCCACAAACCCATCCAGGTAAATCGAGTCTTCAGCCCAAGTTTCCTGGAATAGGCATATGTTCTGCTTGTTAATGAAATTAACCCACTCAGGGTCTCCCAGCTTCTTGCCTAGCCCAGCCAAGTTCCAGGACATAATGGAGAGTTCCAAACAAGATGTCACAACACTTGGGGCCTGATTACAATTTTGGAGGAAGGTGTTAATCCGTCCCAAATATGACGGATATACCACCAGCTGTATTACGAGTCCATTATATCCTATGGAACTCATAATATGGCTGGTGGTATATCCGTCACATTTGGGATGGATTAACACCTCCTCCAAAGTTGTAATCAGGCCCTTGGACTATAATACAAAACTTCCCTAGAATTTCCAATCCCCTCTCCAGAACTATCCCCAGAAACCACAATAGGGGTCATTAGGGGCGGAACGATAGGTAGTCATTCTACTTTTAATGGTGAGTGGAGAAGGTTAACTAACGGGACCGAAGCACACCTTTGGCCAAGATTGTAGTCCCCACCCACTGGGCCATCACATGGAATTGGAAAACTACTCGAGGGCGAATGAAGTTTGAGTCTGATACCAGCCCCTCTATGGTTCCTGAAATGACAGATGCATAGTTCAAAATCAATAAGGTTATCCACCAGCAACCTGTCTAAAAAACTAAGGGCCAAATGTATGAAAAAATGGCCTTGCAAATCGCAAATAGCGATTTTTAAGAAATCACTATTTCCGAGTCGCAATTGGCCATGTAACAAAATTGCGATTCGGAATTAGCGATTTCTTAAAAATTGCTATTTGTGGTTTGCGAGGCCCATTTACCGAATCACAATTTGCATTTTCGCAAATTGCAATTTTTTTGCGATTCAGTAAAAAATCCCAAATTGCGAGAAATTTTGAGAAAGCACACCTGGAGGAGCCTGATTACATCACAAGCAGGAAATGAGTCATCCCAGGCAGTTTCAGGTGCTACACCCAAACCATCATCCTGAGAGAGAGCAGCCCAGTCACACAGAGCAGCACCCAGAAGGAGCCAGCACACCTGAGCAAGGATGGACACCCCAGGCCAAGCACAGGAGAAGGGAGAAAGAAAGCGCAAGCTAAAATTCAGCAAGCAGGAGCTTGAGGTGCTGACTGAGGAGGTGGTCAGAAGCCATGACCGCCTTTTTGGAAGAAGCTCTTCCATGTGCCTGAGAGTGAGAAAAGGAAAATCTGCGTAATTGGAGTGGCACAGCGCTCCGTTGAAGAAATCAAGAAGAGGTGGTATGACCTGCGGTCCCGTGCGAAGGAGAGGGTGGCAAGGAGACTGCAGGAGGCCAGGGGCACAGGAGGCGGTCCACCCACCGAGGCACCATCCACACCATTGGAGGACCTAGTCCAGTCCACACTCCTCCCTGAAGCTGTGACAGGGGTCACAGAGATCGACACCTCCGGCACACCAAGTACCAGCCAAGGTAAGTGCAATATTGATTTGTAACCCCATATGTGTATGCAGAAAAGCCCCTTAGGAATTAGCAAGTAATGTAAAACATTGTGAGAAGTAGTCCAGTCCACATCTTAGAAGCAGCACAACAATGCATTATGGGAGTGGCAGTCCACAACCCAGAGCTAAAAGTAGCACACTCAATGTATTTAAGTTGAGTGACACCCAGAGGAACACAACACACACAACACAGTGTAGAGAAGTACCTATACTTTTATTACCATTGTCTAACCGTAAATGTAACATACAAAACTGACATGCTGCATATTGTCGTTGCAGGTGGGCCAGGCCCAGCAGCCACAGCATCAGCACGGGTAGGCGAGACTGACACCCATCTGGCCTCCGATTCAAACACCAGTGGGTCCCTCCACATTGCGACTGTCCGACGCAGGCCCAGGGCACTGTCACTGCCAGAGCTCAGCAACGACTCAGATGAGCAGCAGGAAGGGCCAATTTCCCCATCAGCAACAGGCAGGCGCAGCCAGATGCAGGAGATCAGGTGTCAGCAGACCACAGCACCACGCAGGATGGCAACATATTCCGGGGCACAGCAGCATGAGGCAGGTGAGGGTCCCTCCTTCTTTGGTGGGCTGGAAGCTGCTATGTTGCAGCAGCAGCGCCTACAAAATAAGAGGATCCTCGGATTAGAAAAGAACTTGCGCAAACATAACCGCAACATGGTGGGCCTGCATCACCAACTTGACTCCCTCAATATCAACATAGTACAGCTGCGTGAGGGACAGGTGCAGGCATCATAGGACACCAGAGACCTCACAAATGCTGTCCGTGAACTCTGCCAGGAGCTGCGCCATGAGCGGGTGAGCCAACACAGACAGGAGAGCAGATTTAGGAACATGTTTGGCAGCTTCTGACGTTCGTCTAACAGGGTGGCAAATACAACTGCACTGATTGCCCGTCGTGCAGTGGCTGCGCAAGTGGAGGCAGCACACAGCAGCAGGGATGTTGTGAATGGACTGGTGCAGATCACCAATGTGATCGAACACATTATGGGACCAAGGTCAGCCACTCTGAGTGAGCTTGCACAGGGGGACACTGAGGACAGTTCCAGCCTCAGCAGTGTAGCTGTACCAGCATTGGACACCAGACGGCGCAGTGCCAGGCACAGCACTGCCACTGAGGCTGACAATAGAGGTGCCAGTGATGTAACTGGGCACCCGAGTGGTATGAGTGGCTGCAAAATATGACTCTAGCTGCCAGTGGACTTATGTTTTCACTATGAAGTAATAGTGCATTACTCAGGTCCTTCATTGTTTTGAGTTTCTCACTTAACCTTTTTTTGTTATTCCTCACACAAACATTACCTGACTTAAGGTAATAAGGGGGTCATTCTGACCCCGGCGGTAATTACCGCCATGGCGGAGGTTGGCGGTAGCACCGCCAACAGGCCGGCGGTGCTCCGCCGGGCATTCTGACCGCGGCGGTACAGCCGCGGCCAGAAGCGGAAAGCCGGCGGTGTACCGCCGACTTTCCGCTGCCCGTCAGAATCCTCCATGGTGACGGAGTGCGCTCCGCCGCCATGGGGATTCTGACACCCCCTACCGCCATCCTGTTCATGGCGGTTCTCCCGCCAGGAACACGATGGCGGTAGGGGGTGCCGCGGGGCCCCTGGGGGCCCCTGCCGTGCCCATGCCAATGGCATGGGCACGGCAGGGGCCCCCGTAAGAGGGCCCCACAAAGTATTTCAGTGTCTGCCTAGCAGACACTGAAATACGCGACGGGTGCAACTGCACCCATCGCACCTTCCCACTCGCCGGCTCAATTCTGAGCCGGCATCCTAGTGGGAAGGTTGATTTGCCCTGGGCTGGGAGGCGGTCTTTTGGCGGCCGCCCGCCAGCCCAGGGCAAATCTCAGAATCACCGCCGCGGTCTTTTGACCGTGGTGCGGTGTTCTGACGGCGGTACCTTGGCGGACGGCCTCCGCCGTCCGCCAAGGTCAGAATGACCCCCTAAATGTATTTCACTACAGGTACAGTTGTCAGAGGATTTGTGTCATTTCTACTCACGACTGAAATGGTTGTGTGTGATGTCGGCACGCCTTTGCATTCCCTCTGCTGCACTGGTCTTGTCTGCTGGATGTAGGGGTGGTATGGGATCATCATCCTCATCAGATTCAGTATCACATATTTCTACAGGTATGCCCCTGGTGGTAGCTATATTGTGCAAGATAGCACAAGTAGCGACTATTCTACATGTTATCTCTGGACTGTACTGTAGTGCCCCTCCACTTTTGTGGAGGCACCAGAAGCGACTCTTCAGCAGTCCAAATGTGCGCTCCACCACATTGCGGGTTGCCCTGTGTGCTGCATTGTATCTCTGTTTAGCTGGTGTTGCAGGATTGAGGTAGGGCATCATCCTCATGTAGGCGCACTGCGTAAGCACTGTTTCCTGGAAGGGACAGAGGGTATGATAAGAAGTGGGCCATCTGACATCAGCACGCCATCAATGCACCATTGTATAGAGGGACAATACCTAGTAGATATTCTTCACCAAACTCCCCAGCTAGCAGTCGTGTGTGAATCCCGCTTTCATGCCTTACATGCATCGCAGACCACTTTTTTGCCCTCGCAAACAGCCGAATTTTGCGATTCGCACCATTTGCGAGTGCAAAAAAGTTTCATACATCTGGCCCTAATAGAAATAAAATCAAAATTTGATCATAATTGGCTATGTCTGCCCACCTCAAGAATATCATCACGAATAACAGAGAGACAGTTTCGGTGAACTCGTAGCCAATAAATAACCTTATTTATGAGGGAGTCCTTGGTTTCCCAAGAGCTGGTAGGTAGCTTTGGTACCCCAACCATATAAATAGTACCTCCTTTACTCCTCAAGCCTCGACCATCATTCTTAACAGCAGGTCGGCTTGTTCCAACCTGATATAAAACATCACCAGATGACTTAAAAAGGTCAGTAGAGGAACTAATTGGTCCAGCATACACCTGAGTGCCAATAGCTCTCCGGGGGGACTTTACAAAATCAGCAGACTGAGCTATGTGCGGCCACTCTGGTCCACAGGTATTCGTGTCCTTAAGACCAGAATTATACTTCCGGCTAGCAATTGCTGATCAACCGGATGATCCTCTGCACAGATTACAGACGAGCTGTCAGGAGGAGCTATAGTAATCAGGCCTGGGTGAGGCTTGTCCACTTGAACACTAGATTCTATTACAAGGGGGACAGTGGGCAACCCCCCTGGAGCAGGCATAGACCCACCCCCATTTACACTCTGACAATTGCACACATCCCTCTGTACCAGTTCTCCCATGAATTTGTTCAGCACTGGTAACACCAAACTGTTTAGTTTGTCCAATTTCTGGGAGATAGAGGTCAAATCAAGTTCCCCATATGGCCATGCCTGTCTATCCAGATCCAAAGACAAGTTAGTTGCAACATTTCCTTCTTTACGAACTTCAGGATGTGAATGTAAGTCACAGACAAGAGGCCCCCAAATCTCTGACAAAGGCTCATAATGTTTAAAGCATAGTATGTCAGGTGACACCAAGACCTCAGGACTTAGAGTAAAATGGGCGACCTTTCCCCCTGCTGGAATGCACCGTATAGAAACTGACTCACCACACAGGGGATACTCAACGTGGGGGAAGAAATTGATCTCAAAACTTGAGGTGCCATATGTGGTTCATCCTCTAAAGGAAGACTAGGCAATTGAGGCCTTTTCTTGAAAATATCAGGAATCTTTTTAGTGGAATTAATAGCAGTACCATGATGTATAGAGGGAGGGATGGAATTGCTTCTCAAAATGGCTTCTCCCTCTTCAAATAAAACATCTATTTCTTCCAAAGGATTACTACCTTTATTTGGCTGTCCACTCGTTTTGCTGTTAGGCCGTTTTTTTTTTCAATTTATTGATGCCACTGGGATGTGCAGGTAGACCCACTGCCTTCCGTTTCCCCATGCCTGTTCAATCAGATTTTGAAAAACAAATACAAAACCAAGGCAACTTCCTTAACAGAGAATTACTTCCCAGGGGTTAGATGAATGCACCCAGCCCAGCCTCTGGCGTGCGATGACGGGCGTAGACGGGCCAGTCTTGGTGAGACCGGAGCACTTAAGAGTGCCTGGAAGTGTTGAGAATGCTGGGGGATGTAGTCCCACCCCAGGTGCCGGTGTTGGTATGGAGTGCCTTGGCCAAATAGCGCGTCTGACGCTGCATGAGACTGGAGCACCTAAGAGTGCCTGGAAGTGCTTAGAATGCTGGGGGAGGTAGTCCCACCCCAGGTGCTGGTGCCGGTATGGAATGCCTTGCCCAAACAGCGCGTCTGTCTACACATAGGCCAAATCCCCTCATTGGCGAAACCTGATGTAGCTGTCCAGGTGTTTCAACAATGCACATAGTACATCCTTCAGATCTAGACTGTACATGAGCTGAGACATCCCTGGAGTTAGAGCCGAGCATCTGTATTCTGAAAGGAGCCAGTGGCCAGGGAGTGTAGCACTGATAAGACTTGAACAATAATGTGAGAGGCTGGCCTGGCTTGTAGTGGGTACCAGAGGTAACTTACACCTTATACCAGGTCAGGTGATCCACCTTAGTGAGATGTAGGCAGTGTCTAGCAGCTTAGGCTGTCTAGAGGTAGCTGTAGCAGAGCAGCCAAGGCTGAACTAGGAGACATGCAAAGCTCTTGCAATACCACGATAGTCACACAGTACTTATACACAAGAAAGACAATACTCACTGTTACCAAACATAAAGGTACTTTATTTTAGTGACACAAGGCCAAAAATATCTTGGAGGCTATACTCCCCAGGAGGTAAGTATTATATACAATATATACAGTAGTAACCAAAATCAGGTAAGTAAACAGTCAGAAAATAGTGCAAACAGTAAAAAACAGTAAAAAACACAATAGGTTGTAATGGGCCTCGGGGCAACACAAATCATATACTAAAATAGTGGAATGTGAATGTCGGTTTCACCCAGAGGCAAGTGTAGTGTGTAGAGGGGCACTGGAAGTGTAAGAAAACACCAAAGGTAAGTACAATACCCCAGCCCAGAGCCCAAAAAAACAGGAGTAAAGTACAGCAAGTTTCCTCAGAACACACAAGAAGTTGTGGTAAATGATTATGCAAAAAACAAGCAAGACTGAAAGACACCAATGATGGATTCCTCTCCCTAAAAACCTGCGGAGAAAAGAGACAAAGTCCAGAAGTCGATGAAGAGTCCAGGAAGAACAGGAGCCCCTGCTAACCCGACTGAAGGTGCAGGAGTGGATTCTCCGGTTGGAAGAAAAAGTAAAAGGTCAGCTGCGGGTTCCTGCTTGCTGCAAGAGATGTTGCTCGTCGAGTTGTTGGATGCAGGCTGGTTTTTGTTGTTGGATTCTGTCAACAAGCCTTGGCTCACGCAAATGTCGCTGTTGGTGGGAAAAGGCGCTACCCCTGGGCCCAGGAGGGACCTGGGTGTCTCAACTCAGACTGAGGAGACAGAGGAGGCTCTCAGCACTTTAGAGAGCCCTCAGAAGACCAGGCAGCACCCACAGGAGTCCCAGAACACAGGGACAAGTAAGTTGCTAAATGCAGTCATCACAGTACCACAAAAAGGGGTCCTCTGCCGCCAGAGAACAACTCAGGGAGCTGAGCGTCGCAGGATAGAGTGCTGGGGACATGGGCTAAACTGTGCATGAAGGATTTCTGGAAGAAGCACACAGATGCCCTAGGAGCTGCAGAACAAGCAGGTACTGTCAGGCTCGGGAGACAAGCCCTTACCTCTGCCAAATTTGGACAGCTGGACCTTTTGGACAGTCAGGATTACTTCGGTCTGTGGGAGGCTGGCATGGATTATAGTGGGTACCTGATGGTACTTACACCTTGTGCCAGGTCCAGTTCTCCCTTATTAGTAGATTAGTAGTGTTCTAGCAACTTAGGCTCATAGAGGTAACTAAAGCAGAGCAGCTTAGGCTGAACTAGGAGACATGCAAAGCTCCTCTTATACCACTTAGATCATATAGCACTATACCATAAAAATCTCAATACTCAGAGTTACTAAAAATAAAGGTACTTTATTTTAGTGACAATGTGCCAAAAATATCGCAGAGGATATACTCCCTTAGGAGGTAAGTAAAATACACAAAATATACACACAAACCAAAATCAGGTAAGTAAACAGTTAGAAAGGTAGTGCAAACACTATAGAATACAATAGCATGCAAAAGGCCTAGGGGGCAACACAAACCATATACTAAGAAAGTGGAATGCGAACCACTCAGGGACCCGAGGCCTAGTGTAGTGTGTAGAAGGTTGCTGGGAGTGTAAGAAAACACTAAGGGTGTCCAAGATACCCCACCCGAGGACCCTGAAAAGTAGGAGTAGGGAAACAGCCTGAACAACTACGTTGGAATTACTACTTGCCTTAACAACGAATCTTGAAGAACTACTGGGTATTAACAACGAAGTTTTGAACAACTACTGGTTTGACAACGATTTTACCTTAACAACTAATGCCAGAACAACGAATTTTAAGGTAAGTGAATTATTTTTAGACTAATTTTAAGGTAAGTTTTGTGTTTTGTTTTTTATTTGTTTAGGGTTTAATTATTATATGTTTAATTTTTTAAAGGATATTGTGTGGATTAAGTAATGGAATGTATGGGTTGTGGGTGTTATGGGTGGGGAAGCGTATTAATATTCAGGAGTACTTGTGTTTTTTATATGTTGTAATTTATGTTGTGGGTTTAGGGGCGGGATATATGGGATGTAGGGGTTATGGGTGGGGAAGTGTATTAATACTCAGGTATTAATTTAAGTAATTGTATTTTTTTAATATTTTAGTTTATGTTGTGGGTTTAGGTGCTGGATATATGGGATGTAGGGGTTATGGGTGGGGAAGTGTATTAGAAATTGGGTATTAATTTATGTACTTGGGTATTTTTATTTTATTTTGTGAAATTGGTGTGGGGTAGTGTATTAATATTTGAGTATTTTGTTAGGACTTTGAGTATTTTTTAAATATTTTATTAAGGATATGTTGTGGATTAATTTTGGGAATGTATGGGTTGTGGGTGTTTTGGGTAGGGAAGCGTATTAAAATCAGGTATTAAATTGAGTAATTGTATTTTTTTAAATGATGTAATTTATGTTGTGGGTTTAGGGGTGGGATATATGGGATGTAGGGGTTATGGGTGGGGATGTGTTTTAGTAATTGGGTATTAATTTATATAATTGGGTATTTTTTTTTTATTTTGTGAAATGTGGGTGGGGAAGTGTATTGATAGTTTGGTATTTAATTAGGAGTTTGAGTATATGTTTTTATATTTTTTAAAGGATATTCTGTGGATTAAGTAATGGAATATATGGGTTGTGGGTTTTATGGGTGGGGAAGTGTATTAATAATGAGGTATTAATTTAAGTACTTTTATTTTTTTTAATGTTGTAATTTATGTTGTGGGTTTACGGGTGGGATATATGGGATGTAGGTGTTATGGGTGGGGAAGTGTATTAGTTATTGGGTATTAATTTATATACTTGTGTTTTTTTGTGTGAAATTTGGGTGGGGTAGTGTATTAATATGTGGGTATTTAATTGGAATTTGAGTATATTTTTTAATTGTTTTTAAGGATATGATGTGGATTAAGGGATGGAATGTATGGGTTGTGGGTGTTATGGGTGGGGAAGTGTATTAATACTGAGGTATTAATTTAAGTTCTTGTATTTGTTTAAATGTTGTAATTTATGTTGTGGGTTTAGGCGTGGGATGTATGGGATGTAGTGGTTATGGGTGGGTAAGTTTATTAGTAATTGGGTATTAATTTTATACAGTTGGGTATTTTAATTTTATTTTGGGAGATTTTGGTGGGGTATTGTATTGATATTTGGGTTTTTTATTAGGAGTTTGAGTATTTTTTTATTTTTTTTAAGGATATGTTGTGTATTAATTTATGCAATATATGGGTTGTGGTTGTTATGGGTGGGCAACTGTATTAATACTCAAGTATTAATTTAAATATTTGAATTTTTTTATATGTTGTAATTTATGTTGTGGGTTTAGGGGTGGTATCTATGGGATGTAGGGGTTATGGGTGGGGAAGTGTATTAGTAATGTGGGTATTAGTTGGTATGTTTGAGTAATATTTTATTTATTTTTTTTAAAATGAGGTGTGGGATTATAGATGGGATATATGGGATGTATGTGTTATGGGTTGTAAGTATGTTAATACTTGGTTATTTTTTTATATATTTGGCTAATTTAACAAAGGTTAATACAAATAATTTGTGGTTTAATGATTGGGATAGATTGAATGGAGGGGTAATGGGTGGTGAAGTGTTTTAGTATTTGGGTTTTAATTTGTATTTTATTTAAATGTAGTTTGGTTGTGTAATGGTTGGAATGTATTGGGATCTAGGGGTTATGGGTGGGAATTCTATTAGTAGTCTGGTATTAATTATTGTATTTGGGTAATTGTTTATTTTTTTTTCTTAAAAGTATATTTAGATTTAGGGGTGGGGTATAGCGGATGTAGGGTTTATGGTTGGGGCAATATTTTTATGATTAGTTTTTTTTTCTATGTTTGAGTTTTTTTTATATTTATGTAAATTATTTTTTTTAGGATGCAATTTTGTTTATTGGTGGATAATGATTTGGAAATGTATTGATAGATTATAATTTTTTATTATGGGTGAAATATTTTATTTTGTTATTTTTTTAGGTTTTGTATTTTTTTTTATTTGTTGTTATTAAAGGTGTAAATATAATTTTGTTTGCAAATAGTTATGTTTAAAAATGTATATTTGAATGTTTAATAGTTTAGTAGTTGGTACAGTAGAATTTGGATTATAATAATGATATATTTTATTTTTTTAATAATGTTTATATTTATTAGATTGTAATTTGTTTTTATGATTTTTAAAATTTGTTAAAATATTGTTTTTAATTATTTGGATTATTTTTGTTTGATCTGATGCAATTAATATTATTTTTGTTTTGTAATTAATTTTTTGGATGTATAATTTTATGTATATATTTAATTGTATTGATATTATTTCTAAAAATGTACTAATGAATTAATTATTTGTAGATAATACATAGAAATATTTTGTAGTTTTTTTTAGGTGTTAGAAATTTTTTCATTTGCAATAATCTTTTTTTCATTGCACATTTAATTTTGAAAAAATAAAAACACCATTAATTTTTTGTTAAATATTTTTTTATTTTGAACATAATCAAGTTTAAAAAAATGCAAACATTTTTTTTTATTATTATTTAATATTAACATAATTTTTGAATTTTTTAAACAATTTTTTTATATTTATTTATCTATTTTCTGTGGTATTTTCTTATTTTCCCTATTATAGTCTGTGAGTGATTAGTCAGTTTTCTATTTTTAGTGCTCTTCCATGTTTACGTTGTTTGACGTCTTCTGTTTTCAGTCGGTGGAGCATCGCGGTCAAGATAGGACGGAAGCGGAGACCTCCCCTGGTAAGTGGGATTATAATTTTTTTTACAGTATGTAGTAGGGTATTTTTATTACAGAAATAGTTGTCAGAGGTAGTTATAAGGTTTTATTTTGAACATAATCAAGTTTAAAAAAATGCAAACATTTTTTTTAATTATTATTTAATATTAACAGAATTTTAGAAATTTTTAAACAAGTTTTTTATATTTATTTATCTATTTTCGGTGGTATTTTCTTATTTTCCCTATTATAGTCTGTGAGTGATTAGTCAGTTTTCTATTTTTAGTGCTCTTCCATGTTTACGTTGTTTGACGTCTTCTGTTTTCAGTCGGTGGAGCATCGCGGTCAAGATAGGACAGAAGCGGAGACCTCCTTCAGGTAAGTGGGATTATAATTTTTTTTACAGGATGTAGTAGGGTATTTTTATTACAGAAATAGTTGTCAGAGGTAGTTATAAGGTAGGTAGTAGATTTTCGGTGTTTGCTATGTTTTTTATGTTTAATTATTTGTTTTAGTATATTTTTGTATACAATAGTGGTATCGTAAAAGTAAACAAATTTGTTTAGCAGTGTTTTATATTTCAAATGATTATACTGATTTTGTAGTAGTTGGAAAGAATTGTATATTCTTGTGATAAATTTGTTTTAGGGATTTTTGAGGGAGTCAGTTGTTCGGTTTATGAAAATAATATTTGGTTCATTGTAATAGGTTTCGTAATTAATTTTTTCTTTTGTGTTAGTAGTATCCTTTATTTCGTTTTCATGTCTTTTTCTTGATAGTTAATGTTTTATTTAATGATGTGGCTTTGGTAAGTATACGATAATTTGGTTAAAAAAAAAGTATATTTGTTTTTTTTAATTTCTGTGTTTTTTATCGAATTTCTGGTTTGGTAAAGTATTATATTTTTTTTAAATAGTTTTTATTGTGTATAGAGTTGGGTGTTTTTATCATCCATTTAATATGACTATTTTTTTATTGTTTTTGGATGATTAATGTTTTTTTTTTTTAAGTGTGAGATGCTTCTTTTATATTAATCAAGAAGATTTCTTCAGCAACACGTGTTTGGATAAAGACATGAAAACTTGAAAGGTAGGAACAATTTTTGTTGTCTAAGTTTAGTGTAAATTTTTAATTGATGGTGTTTTTTTTTTTTAAACTGGCAAGTAATTTTTTAGTAGGTTAGTGGTTGTTAGTAATGTAGAATATATGCTAGACTGTTGAGGTAGTCTGATGGTGTTATTGTATCAAATTGTTGTATTTCTCCCAAAATTCTTTCGGTCATTTATTTTGCTTTTTTTACTTGTGCGTGGGTTTCGGCTACCTGAGAGTGATTGAGCAAGTCTCATTTCTTGGAAACTTTGTTCCTTTTTCAAAATTTCCATGAAATGATACAGGTTTCGGTGGGGTTTACCTATTACTTTATTGAAGGCATTTTGCCATCCTTCTATGGCATTATTAATCTTTGCACCACCTTTTAAACAGGTCTGGTAGCAGTTCCACCATTTTATTGGAAATCTTGGCTTTCGTCTGCGACCAGATCTGTTTAGGTGTCCAATCCAGGTTTCTTCAAAGTAATTTAGTAAGTGTGCTAATTTGTCTTCATTTTGTGTATAATAGTTAGAGTCTGTTATTGCAGTGTAATACTCATCTACTTTTATAGGTTGTACAAAGCATAATGCTGTGAGTTTTTTTAATTCAAATTGTAGTATGCAGTCTGAGAAATATTTTCTACTTAGGGATGATTTTTGTATTCTACGCCAATATCCTTGTGAAAAGTGGAAAAAGCATCCTTAAATTTGGGTTTGTGGATATATTTTTAGTATTGTGTTTATGATTGATAATTCGAAATCTAGTATTACTTTTCTAGGTGTTTTATTGAATGTTTTGTTTTTGATTGTTGATAAAAATTCACTGTAAGTAGAGGAATGTTTATCAGGTAGTAATGCATACACTAGGGGGATTGTAGTGCTATTTTTTGTGGCATGTATGGTGTAAGTTTGAGTGAATGGATGGGGTATAGATTTAAAGGTTCCATCCATCATCCAAATTTCACTATTTTGTAGGATTAGTAAGTTGCATGTTGTGCTGAATATTAAAATTCTTTTTAGAGGGTTTTCATTGTTGTGAAGGAAGAAAGTTTCTTTGGAGAAGGTAATTGTTAGTTCTGGGGGGATGTTAATGTCTTCATGGGTTTGTGGTGTTATATGTTGTGGATTACTTGCCAGTCTTTCTCGTTGAAATATTCTGCTAAGGTTTGGTATAGAAGGCATGCTACCGGAAATCTGTACTGGAATATTTTGTACTACCTCCCTTATAACCTGTCCGCAGGAGTCATTGGAGGTGTGTGCAATATTTTAACTTTTTTGTATGTTTTCTCTTATCTCAATTTCTATTGCAGAGGCAGAGTGGTTGATATCTGTTGTCTTAACAACTGTGTTTTCTAGAGTTACAGCTCTGCCTCTGCAATGTGAAGAGTGGAATTGTACACACCTCTAATGGCTCCTGAGGTTGACAACCTTGTCTCTGCAATAAAGATAACCTTCATACTTTAGTAGCTGGTTTCCGGTTCTTGAGGTTATGTAACTTGCTTCTCCTTGCGATGCCATTTGTGAAATATCTGTAAATAATATAAAAGAAATAGGTTAAAGGAAGTTTGCAGTTTTTATTATTAAATCTGTGGTGGATTTAGTTTACCAAATAGTAAGTTAATTAATGTATAATGTGTCCTATTTGTAAGTGGTTGGTGTAGGTGGTTTGTTAACTTTTACATTTGGTGATTTTGTGTTATTTATTGAGGTAAGTAATTTTTGCTTTTAGATTTGTATATGTGGGTCTATTGTGCTCCTAGTGTTTGTTATGAGGTAAGTACATAGTGGAGTTGTAATAGTATATTATTTGATAGTTGCTCTCCAGCACCTATGTAAATGTAAGTATGTAGTGAAGTTGGTTTGGTTATTTTGTAATGTCCTGAGTATTTGTAATGTGATATGAGGTAAGGAGTTGGTGGAGTTGGAATAGTTATTTTAGTGCTCTTTACTGTGTAGCAGCTGTTGTAACGAAAGTATGTGGTGGAGTTGTGATAGTAAATTTTATTTTGGTTATTTTGTAGTAGATATTGTAATGTAAGTATGTGGGGTATTTGTAATAATTTATTTGTAGTGTAGTTAATGTGTGTAATGTCTTTTGAGGTAAGTAGTTTGTGGAATTAGAATAATAATTTAAGTTCTATATAGTGTGCAGCAACTGCTTTGAGTTTAGTATTTGGTGGAGTTGTAATAGTAAATTTATTTACAGTAATTGTGCTGCACATACTATGATGTGATGATGTGGGTTTTTTGCTATGGTTATTTTGCAATGTGCTGATTTAATATTTCTGATTTGGTCTGAGGTAAGTAGTTGGTGTATTTGTTATAGTTATTTTGGTTGTATTTGGTGTGAAGGATGTGCTGTGAGGTAAGTATTTGGTGGATTTGTAATGGTAAATTTATTTCTGTTTATTGTGCAGCAGCTGTTTAGAGGTAAGTGTTTGGTGGAGTTGTAATAGTTACTTTTTTTATATATTGAGTATGGTATATGATGTTTCAAAATAGAATGTGGGAAATTTGTAGTGGTTTGTTTGTAATGATAATAATATTTACTATCTGCTGTGAGGTAAGTAGTTGGTGGAGTTGGTATAATTTTTATAATTTTATTTAGTGTTTAGTAGTTGAATTGATATTTGAATTTGGTGGAGCTGTTATAGTTAATTTATTTTTTAAGTTAATATTTTGTATGCATGTTTATTTAAGTCTGTGGGCAATTTGCAATGGTTTCATTTGATTATGATAGTTATTTTGGGTCTATTTATATAGAAATATTTGTGATTATAATTGTATTTTGGTACTATATGTACTGTGTTTGTGAAGTGTTTTTCATTTTACTGAGTTTATGTGTTTTTGGTGTCAAGTTAAGGGGTATTTGAAGAAGAATGCTTGTTTAGTTTTATTTAATTAGAAAATCTGGTTGTATGTTGTAATGAAAATATTATACTTACTTTGTGTTTTTTTCAGATGTTATTTTGTTTTTTGATTTATTTCACTTTTTTATGTCTTCTGGTGTTTTTTTTGGTGCCTTGGAGTCTGTAAGAAATAATAAAGAGTGTATTATTTAGTTTATTATTGTGTTTTATTAATTATTTTTTTTATTTTTTATTTAGAAGTAATTTTTTTAGTAGGTTTGAAATTTGAGGTGAATAATATTTGGTTGTTGATTAAATGTATTAGGTGAATTAATTTTTTTTAAACTAATTTGTAGTTCTAATATTTTATATATATATTTTAATTATATTATAATGATTTTTCTAGTATTATGGTATTCGTTTATTTAACAGTTTTTTTAATGCAATTGTTTATGGTTTAGTGAAATTGTTTTTTTAATAATGGTAATGGTTTACCTTTGATGGTGAAGGTGTGGTTTTTATTTTTTGGTCAGTTTCTTGATATTTATGCCTGTAACAAAATAGCACGAAAGGTACATTAATTATATATTATTTTAGCTGTGGTATAGGTTAGTCAATTTCTTTATATTTCTTTATGGATATTTTACCTTGTTGTCTCAATAGATGGCGGTGTTGGATAAATTATATTTTAATTTCTTTCCGTAGTGATGTGCTCGTCTTCTCTGTCAGTTGCTCGGTGTAGTAATGAGTAGAAAATGGAGGTTGTTGGTACTTATATGTGTTTTTGTAAGTATTGTTTTATTTGTATATTGAATGTGTTTTGGACGTGTTTCTTTATTGTGAATTCATTTGTGATATTAGATATATATAATTGTGGAGTGTATTTGTTTTTGTAGTTTGTAATTTTTTTATGTTCGTTATCGTTTGTTTAGTAGAGGAATTATTTCCTGGGTCATGTAGAAACTGTTGTAGGACTATCATTTTATGTAGGTTTTTTTTTTAGTGTTGTGTTTTTTTTATAATTATTTAAGTATTATTTATTTTGAATTAAAACGGTGTTGATATGTTTTAGCTTTTTGTGATGTTTTCTTTTTTGTATGTAGGAAAGATGTTGTTTTTGATTTCGCTTATTTTTTATGTAGTACTGTAGTGGTTTTAATATTTTATTTATTAATCACTGTTGTTTAGTTGTGATGTTAATTATTTATATTTTTCGTTGTTTAGAGTTCGTTTTAAATATGTTAGGTGTTAAGGCGTTTTCATGGTTGGGTAGTATTTGTTTGGGTATTCGTTGTTTGGCTAGTCGTTTGTTTGGGTAGTAGTTATTTTAGGAGTCGTTGTTTAAGTATTTGTTGTTTGGTTAGTAGTTTGTTTAGGTAGTAGTTATTTGGGGACTCGTTGTTTAGGTAGTCGTTGTTTAGATAGTAGTGGTTTAGTGGAATATTTCGTGATTTAGTGGTTCCCGTAGTCGTTAAATAGGTGGTCGTTGTTTAGGCATAATTTAGTTAATGTTTTTTTTCGTTGTTTAGACTTCGTTGTAAAAAAAATCATTTTATATGTTTTTTCGGTGTTGGGTAGTCATTGTTTAGGTAGTAGTGGTTTAGTGTCATATTCGTAGGAGGAAGGTGACCCTACTTCCCCAGAAACACACTAAAGTTGTGATAGGAGATTCTGCGAAGACCACAACTATCTGCAAAGCACTGAAGATGGATTCCTGGCCCTGAGGACCTGTATGGGAAGGGGACCAAGTCCAAGAGTCACAAATCAAATCAAATCAAATCAAATCATTAACATTTATATAGTGCGCTACTCACCCGTGCGGGTCTCAAGGCGCTAGGGGAAAGGGGGGGGGGGTTACTGCTGCTCGAAAAGCCAGGTTTTTAGGAGTCTCCGGAATGCCGAGTGGTCCTGGGTGGTCCTGAGGCTGGTGGGGAGGGAGTTCCAGGACTTGGCTGCCAGGAAGGAGAAAGACCTCCCACCCGCCGTGGAGCGGCGGATGCGAGGGACGGCAGCGAGCGCGAGACCAGAGGAACGGAGGAGATGGGTGGGGACGTAGAAGCTGAGGCGTCGGTTGAGGTATTCCGGTCCCTTGTTGTGGAGGGCTTTGTGTGCGTGGGTGAGAAGTCGAAAGGTGATCCTTTTGCTGACTGGGAGCCAATGCAGGTGTCTCAGGTGTGCAGAGATTTGGCTTTTGCGGGGTACGTCGAGGATGAGGCGGGCCGAGGCGTTTTGAATGCGTTGCAGGCGATTTTGGAGTTTGGTGGTGGTCCCAGCGTAGAGGATGTTGCCGTAGTCCAGGCGGCTCGTGACGAGGGCGTGGGTCACGGTTTTTCTAGTGTCGGCGGGGATCCAGCGGAAGATCTTGCGGAGCATGCGGAGGGTGAGGAAGCAAGCGGAGGACACGACGTTGACTTGCTTGGTCATGGTGAGAAGGGGGTCCAAGATGAAGCCGAGGTTGCGGGCGTGGTCTGTGGGGGTCGGTGCGGTGCCGAGGGCTGTGGGCCACCAGGAGTCGTCCCAGGCGGACGGGGTGTTGCCGAGGATGAGGACTTCCGTTTTGTCAGAGTTCAGCTTTAGGCGGCTGAGCCTCATCCAATCTGCGACGTCCTTCATACCCTCTTGTATGTTGGTCTTGGCGCTGGCGGGGTCCTTGGTGAGGGAGAGTATAAGTTGGGTGTCGTCGGCGTAGGAGGTGATGATGATGTCGTGCTTGCGTACGATGTTGGCAAGGGGGCTCATGTAGACATTGAAGAGTGTCGGGCTGAGCGATGAGCCTTGAGGTACGCCGCAGATGATCTCGGTGGGGTCTGAGCGAAACGGTGGGAGGTAAACTCTTTGGGAACGGTTTGAGAGGAAGGAGGCGATCCAGTCCATGGCCTGGCCTTGGATCCCGGTGGAGCGGAGGTGGGTGATTAGGGTGCGGTGACAGACGGTGTCGAAGGCCGTCGAGAGGTCGAGGAGGATGAGGGCGACTGTTTCACCGTTGTCCATCAGGGTTCTGATGTCATCTGTGACTGAGATGAGGGCGGTTTCCGTGCTGTGGTTGGTTCGGAATCCGGTCTGTGAAGGGTCGAGCAGGTTGTTGTTTTCCAGGAAGGTGGTCAGCTGTTTGTTGACGGTCTTCTCTATTACCTTGGCTGGTAAAGGCAGGAGAGAGATCGGGCAGAAGTTTTTCAGGTCGCTCGGGTCAGCCGTAGGTTTCTTTAGGAGGGCGTTGACTTCGGAGTGTTTCCAGCATTCGGGGAAGGTAGCAGAAGAAAAAGAAGAGTTGATGACGGCCTGGAGGTGCGGGGCGATGATTTTGTCGGCTTTATTAAAGATGAAGTGAGGGCAGGGGTCCGAAGGGGCGCCGGAGTGGATAGAGTTCATGATGGATTTGGTTTCTTCAGTGTTGATGTGGGTCCAGTTGTTGAGGGTGAAGGCCGGGGGTGCGGGTTTGGTGATGTTAGGTTGGGTCTGGTGTCCGAAGCTGTCGTGAGGGTCGCTGATCTTGCGGTGGAAGAAGGTGGCGAGGGATTCGCACAAATCCTGTGAGGGCGTGACGGCGCTTGCGTTGGGGTTGGAGAACTCCTTGACGATGCTGAAAAGTTCCCTGCTGATGTGGCTGTTTTTGTCCAGTCTGTCGGTGAAAAAGTTCCTTTTGGCAGCGCGGATCAGGTGGTGGTGTTCGCGGGTAGCGTTCTTGAGGGCGGTCATGTTGTCAGCAGTGTGGTCCTTGCGCCAGGCCTTCTCGAGGGTGCGACAAGTTTTCTTTGATTCTTTGAGGGTGTCAGAGAACCAGAGAGGTTTTTTGGTGTTGGTCTGTCGATGCGTGCGTTTGAGGGGAGCAAGGTTGTCTGCGCAGTTGGAGATCCAGTTTGTGAGGCTGAGGGCTGCGTCGTTGGGGTCGGTGGTGAGGGTGGGTTGGTTGGCGGCGAGTGCGGAGAGGAGTTGCTCTTCGAGGATCTTGTTCCCCTGTCGACGAGGGATGGGTTGAGTGCGGAGGTGGCGGGTCTCGCGTCGGAATGTGAAGTGGACACAGCTGTGGTCGGTCCAGTGTAGAGCGGAGGTGTAGCTGAAGAAGATGCGTTTGCTGGCGGAGAAGACAGGGTCGAGCGTGTGTCCGGCGATGTGGGTGGCGGTGTTCACCAGTTGCTTGAGGCCGAGGTTGGCGAGGTTGGCGAGCAGGGCGGTGGTGTTGGGGTCGTTGTTCTGTTCCAGATGGAAGTTGAGGTCGCCTAGGAGGATGTAGTCCGGCGAGGCGAGGGCATGCGGGGAGATGAAGTCGGCGATGGCGTAGCTGAAAGGGGCGTGCGGTCCGGGGGGACGGTAGACGAGGGATCCTCTGAGAGTGGTCCTGGGGTCGGTGCGGATTTGAAAATGCAGATGTTCAGCGGCGAGAGGGGTGTTTTTGGTGGAGGTGGTGACGCTGATGGAGTCTTTGAAGACGATGGCAATGCCTCCTCCTACTTGGTTGGTGCGGTCTTTTCTGGAGATCTTGTAGCCTTGGGGGATGGCAGTGGCGATGTCTGGAGCTGATGAGGCGTTCATCCAGGTTTCCGTGATGAAGGCGACGTCCGGAGCTGTGGAGTCCAGGAGGTCCCAGAGTTCAACGGCGTGCTTGTGGACAGAGCGAGCGTTGACCAGGATGCACTTGAAGTGGTTGATGGCGCGTGGGCTGGTGGTCGTGGTAGTTGCGTTGTGGAAGATGCGTTTGCAGGAGTTACAGGCGAAGGGTCCATGGGTGGGCTTGAGGTGGGCTTGGAAGCAGGTGTTGGAGCGCCCGGGGTTGAGGGCGTGGAGGGTGGTGGGGTCGTAGCGGGTCAGCGGGGTAGGGGAGGGCTGGGGACCAGGGGTTGTGGCGCTGGGCGCGGGCCAGGTGCGGACGGGCGCAGACGGGCTTGCCTCTGGCGCGCCAGCGGCACACCCGCTGCGCAGTCGCGCAGCGGCCGCCATAAGAGGGAGAGGGGGGGAGGAGGGGAGGGGCCAGCTGGGGCGAATGGGAGCCGGGGGGCGGGGGCGTGCAGGAGGTCACGACGGGAAAGCGCGAGGGAGGGGGACAGGTAGAGTGAGAAGAGCTAGGGGAGGGGGTTTAAGGGTGGAGGGGGGTGAGAGTAAGAGTTTTAGGAGAGATAGATAGGAGTAGGTTTGAAAAGATAGGGGAGGGGGGGTGGTAGATGTGGGTGAGGGTGAGAGGTAGAGTGAGAGGATAGGGAGATAGGTAACAGAGGGGGTGTCGGGACGGGGGAGAGATAGGGAAATAGATAGATGGAGAGATAGAAAAATAGGTAGATAGGAGGAGGGGGTGAGTGAGGGAGTTAGGTGGAGAGAGGGTGAGTAGCGCGGGGCAGGGCGAGGGGCTGGGAGGTGGGGGGTACTTACTGTGAGGTGGGTCTCAGGAACTCAGGAACCTGGAGGAGCTGGAGGAGCTGCAGCGGCAGGGGGAGCGACCTACCCTTGGGACAAGGGTCGCTACCACTGTCGCGCAGCGGCCGCCATAAGAGGGAGGAGGGGGGGAGGGGTCAGCTTGGGGCGAATGGGAGCTGGGGGCGGGGGCGTGCAGGAGGTCGCGGCGGGAAAGCGCGAGGGAGGGGGGGACAGGTAGAGTGAGAAGAGCTGGGGGAGGGGGGTTTAAGGGTGGAGGGGGTGAGAGTTAGAGTTTTAGGAGAATAGGGAGATATATAGGAGTAGGGTTGAAAAGATCGGGGAGGGGGGGTGGTAGAGGTGGGTGAGGGTGAGAGGTAGAGTGAGAGGATAGGGAGATAGGTAACAGAGGGGGTGTCGGGACCGGGGGAGAGATAGGGAAATAGATAGATGGAGAGATAGAAAAATAGGTAGATAGGAGGAGGGGGTGAGTGAAGGAGTTAGGTGGAGAGATAGGTAGAGGAGTGAGGGAGGCAGGTAGCGAAAGGGTAGATGTGGGTGATAGTGAGAGATAGGTGGAGCGATAGAGGGGGGGTGAGGCAGGAGCAGGAGGGCAGAGACAGGGGTGGGAAGAGACAGGAGTAGGAGAGGACCGAAGAACCGGAAGAACACAGAAGAATAGAAGAACACAGAAGAACAGAAGAACACAGAAGAACAGAAGCGAAGAACACAGAAGACCGGAAGAACACAGAAGAACAGAAGAGAAGAACACAGAGGACCGGAAGAACACAGAAGAACCGAAGAACACAGAAGAACCGAAGAGAAGAACACAGAAGAACAGAAGAACACAGAAGAACAGAAGAGAAGAACACAGAAGAACAGAAGAACACAGAGGAAGTTGCAGGGGACGAAGAAGCAGAAGAGCAGACGAACAGAAGATCAACAAAGAAGACACAGAAGACGAAGAGCAGAAGACAGAAGACCACAGAGCAAGATGAGGAAGAAGAGAGGCGACAGGAGAGGCTGAGGAGCACACAGAAGAAGAGAGAAGACGGGAAGAAGAAGAGTGCAGAAGAAGATTGCAGAGGAGGTGCAAGGAGGAAGAGACAGAGAGGATGAAAAGAAGCAGGAGCAGGAGAGAGGGTGAGTAGCGCGGGGCAGGGCGAGGGGCTGGGAGGTGGGGGGTACTTACTGTGAGGTGGGTCTCAGGAACTCAGGAACCTGGAGGAGCTGGAGGAGCTGCAGCGGCAGGGGGCGCGACTTACCCTTGGGTCACAAAAGTATCCGGGGGGGGCAGAAGCCCACTAAACCTCGGATGAGGGTGAAAAATGACTGCCTTTGGGTGGAGGAAGCTGAAGATTCTGCAACAACGGAAGATGCCAGGAACTTCTCCTTTTCACAGAAGATGTCCCACGGAATGCTGGAGGATGCTGAGTTGTTTCTTTGGAGAAAGACCCCAAGCAAGCCTTGGTAGCTGCAAAGGTTGCAGTTAAAGGAAAAGGGTGCTGCCTGGGCCCAGGAAGGACCAGGAGGTCGCCACTTGGAAGAGGACACAGAGGGGGCCCTTAGCAATACAGAGAGGTTATGCACAAGAAGGCAGCACCCACAAAAGTACTTGAACACGGGTTCAAGAAAACTGAGCATGGCGGTCATCTCAACACTACAAAACAGGGTCCCACGAAGCCGGTGGTCAACTCAGAGAGTTGAGCAATGCAGGACAGAGTGCTGGGGACCTGGGCTAGGCTGTGCATGAAGGATTCCTTACAAAAGTGCACAGAACCCCTAGCAGTTGCAGTTCACGCAGTACACAGGATTACTGTCTGGAGAGGGGAGGCAAGGACTTACCTCTTCCAAATTTAGACAGATGGACCCCTGGACTGTTGGGGTCACTTGGATCCACCACCTGTATTCCAGGGATCACGCTCGTCACGATGAGAGGAAACCCAGAGGACCAGTGAAGCAGAAGTTTGGTGCCTGGGGGGAAGACTCCGTCAACCCACGGGAGATTTCTTCTTGGCTTCCAATGCAGGGTGAAGGCAAACAGCCCCCAGAGCATGCACCACCAGGAAATAGTTGAGAAAGCAGGCAGGATTATGCACTACAATGTCGCTGGTAGTTTACTTGCTACTTTGTTGCAGTTTTGCAGGCATCCTGGAGCAGTCAGCAGTCGATCCTTGGCAGAAGTCAACGAGGGAGATGCAGAGGAACTTTGGTGAATTCTTGCAAGTCGTTATCTAAGGAAAAAACCCACTGGAGAGACCCTAAATAGCCATCAGAGGAGGATTGGCCACCTAGTGAGGTAAGCACCTATCAGGAGGGGTCTCTGACGTCACCTGCAGGCACTGGCAACTCAGAGGCCTCCATTGTGCCCTCACGCCTCTGGATTCAAGATGGCAGAGTTCTGGGACACACTGGAGGAGCTCTGGGCACCACCCCTGGGGTGGGGATGGACAGGGGAGTGGTCACTCCCCTTTCCTTTGTCCAGTTTTGCGCCAGAGCAGGGGCTGGGTGTGTCCTGAACCAGTGTAGACTGGTTTATGCAAGGAGGGCACCATCTGTTCCCTTCAAAGCATTTCCAGAGGCCTGGAGAGGCTACTCCTCTAAGGCCCTTATCACCTATTTCCGAAGGGAGAGGGCGCAACACCCTCTCTCAGAGGAAAACCTTTGTTCTGCCTTTCTGGGATTGGGCTGCCCAGACCCCAGGAGGGCAGAAGGCTGTCTGTGGGTTGGCAGCAGCTGTAGCTGCAGAGAAAACCCCAGAGAGCTGGTTTGGCAGTACCCAGGGTCCATGCTGGAGCCCCGGGGATGCCTGGGATTGGCACCCCAATACCAGTTGTGGCATGGGGGGACAATTCCATGATCTTAGACATGTTGCATGGCCATATTCGGAGTTACCATTGTGAAGCTACATATAGGTATTGACCTATATGTAGTGCACAGGTGTAATGGTGTCCCCGCACTCACAAAGTCCGGGGAAATTGCCCTGAACTATGTGGGGTATCTTGGCTAGTGCCAGGGGGCCCTCACACTAAGTAACTTTGCACCTAACCTTCACTAAGTGAGGGTTAGACATATAGGTGACTTATGAGTTAAAGTGTAAAATGGCTGTGAAATAAGGTGTGCGTTATTTCACTCAGGCTGCAGTGGCAGTCCGGTGTAAGATTTGTCTGAGCTCCCTATGGGTGGCAAAATAAATGCTGCAGCCCACAGGGATCCCCTGGAACCCCAATACCCTGGGTACCTAGGCACCATATACTAGGGAATTATAAGGGTGTTCCAGTGTGCCAATTAGAAATGGTGAAAATGGTCACTGGCCTATAGTGACAACTTTAAAGGCAGAGAGAGCATAAGCACTGAGGTTCTGGTTAGCAGAGCCTCAGTGACACAGTTAGTCACTACACAGGGACACACATTCAGGCCACAAACTATGAGCACTGGGGTCCTGGCTAGCAGGATCCCAGTGAGACAGGCAAAAACAACTGGCATACAAGTAAAAATTGGGGTAACATGCCAGGCAAGATGCTACTTTCCTACACGGTCCATGACCTATGTTTCAGGGATCACACTCGTTGACAGGAGAGGAGTCCCAGAGTACTGGTTGCTGTTGTAGAGAAGTGCCTTCTGAGGCAGGGAAGTGTCTCTGTCACTCCATGGGAGATTCTTTCAGTCCTGGTGCAGAATGAAGACAGGCAGTCCTCAGAGTGTGCACAACCTGGATACTGTTGCAGTTGTGGGCACGAGCTGAAGTCACAGAGTTGCAGTAGCCTTCTTGGATACTGTGTTGCAGGTACAGCGTTCCTGGAACAGTCTGCTGTTGATCCGATGGTCAGAAGCTGAAGCAGAGGATGCAGAGGAGTCCTGGTGGAGTCTTGCAAACCAAATCTGAGAAAACACACAGAGGAGAGACCATAAAATAGCCCTGAAAGTGGGATTGGCTACCTAACCAGGTATGGACCTTTCGGGGGTCCCTGATGTCACCTGCTGGCACTGGCCACTCAGATGCTCCCAGAGGGTCCCCACACCTTGGAATCAAAGATGGCTAATGTCCGGGACATACTGGAGGAGCTCTGGGCACCACCCCTTGTGCAGTTCCAGCCAGAGCAGGGCCTGGGGGTCCCTGAACCAGTGTAGACTGGATTATGCAAAGAGGGCACCGTTTGTGCCCTTTAAAACATTTCCAGTGGCTCTGGGAGTATACCCCTCCCATGCATGTGACACCTATGTCCAATGGGAGAGGGTGTAACACCCCTGTCCTAAAGGAAATGCATTTTTCTGCCTTCCAGCAATTGAGCTGCTCAATCACAAGGAGGGCAGAAACCTATCTGTGAGGTGGTAGCAGCTGGGGCTGCAGTGGCAACCTCAGAGAGCTGGTTTGGCAGTACTGGGAGTCCATGGTGGAGCCCCCAGGGTGTATGGAATTGGCCCCCCAATACCTGAATCAGATTGGCGTACAGTTTCTCAATCTTAGACACCTCACATGGCTATATTCAGAGTTACCATAGTGAAGCAACATATATGAATTGGCATATACATAGTGCTTGCTTATAATGGTGTCCCCGCACTCACAGAGTCCAGAAATTGGTCCTGGACAACATGGGGGTACCTTTACTAGTGAAAGGGTTCCCTCACACACAGTAACTTTGCACCTAGCCTTCAGTAACTGGTTAGACTTATAAGTTACATGGTGCAGTGAAAATGGCTGTGAAATAGTGTTTGCACTATTTCACTCAGGCTGCAGTGGCAGTCCTGAAGGAGTGTTTGTATGAGCTCCTTAATGGTGGCAAAAGAAATGCTGCAGCCCATAAGGATCTTCTGGAACCCCAATGCCCTGGGTACCTAGGTATCATATACAAGGGACTTATAAGGGGGGTCCAGTGTGCCAATCTGGTTTGCAATATGATGTCACTAGACTATTGTTACAAATTTTGAAACAGAAAGAGCATGAGCAGTGGAGTTCTGGTTAGCAGGACTCCAGTGACACAATCAAGCATACGGACAACACAGTAAAACACACTGACATATAGGTCACAAACTATGAGCACTGGGGTCCTGACTAGCAGGATTCCAGTGAGACAGTAAAAACACACTGACAAACAGGTAGAAATTGGGGGTAACATGCCAAGAAGGATGGTGCTTTCGTACAAATAATAGGTATGCTATAGGTATTGAAAATGGCAGGCATCAGATCTGGCTCCAACTGTTTACAAAGATCAATGACAGTATGACAATTCAGATGATATGTCTGAATACAATGTCTTTCCTCCATGGTGTGCAGGTCTACTAGTGGACGGTACACTGGTGGTCATCTTCCTCTCCTCATGGCAGGGTAACTATGTGAAAACATGTAAACATAGTATGTGACATGCAGCATGTACCCATCAAGTACAGTTAATTAAAATACTCACACATAACAGCTGTTAAGGATGGCTACTATCTCTGACATATACAGTACAGCACATAGCTATGTATCCAATGACACCGTCCTTGGAGCACATTGCCCCAACTAACTATGGGATTACACTTATAAATTCACCTGTTACTGTACATGTTTGTAAGACCAATCATTTCGACAAGTTTCACACATATTTTGTGACATTATCTACATTTTCATAATACACGGGAACCTCAGAGTAGTTGTACATTGCTATTACCACATGTCCTCCAACAACACAGCATTTATACCACAGATGCACAAAGAGACACCTAAACATGAGGGCAGTGTTTACAGATGTACAGCACAATATGGGGTATAGTTAATGACGCATATTGACCAACCTACAAGAGGGTATGAAGGACGTCGCAGATTGGATGAGGCTCAGCCGCCTAAAGCTGAACTCTGAAAAAACGGAAGTCCTCATCCTCGGCAACACCCCGTCCGCCTGGGACGACTCCTGGTGGCCCACGGCCCTCGGCACCGCACCGACCCCCGCATATTTATCTTCTCCGCCAGCAAACACGTCTTCTTCAGCCACACCTCTGCCCTGCACTGGACCGACCACAGCTGCGTCCACTTCACATTCCGACGCGAGACCTCCCACCTCCGCACTCAACCCATCCCTCGTCGACAGTGGAACAAGATCCCTGAAGAGCAACTCTTCTCCGCTCTCGCCGCCAACCAACCCACCCTCACCACCGACCCCAACGACGCAGCTCTCAACCTCACAAACTGGATCTCCAACTGCGCTGACAACCTTGCTCCCCTCAAACGCACGCATCGACAGACCAACACCAAAAAACCTCTCTGGTTCTCTGACACCCTCAAAGAATCAAAGAAAACTTGTCGTGCCCTTGAGAAGGCCTGGCGCAAGGACCACACCGCTGACAACATGACCGCCCTCAAGAACGCTACACGCGAACACCACCACCTGATCCGCACTGCCAAAAGGAACTTTTTCACCGACAGACTAGACAAAAACAGCCACAACAGCAGAGAACTCTTCAGCATCGTCAAAGAGTTCTCCAACCCCAGCGCCAACGCCGTCACGCCCTCACAGGATTTGTGCGAATCCCTCGCCACTTTCTTCCATCGCAAGATCAGCGACCTCCACGACAGCTTCGGACACCAGACCCAACCATACACCACTGAACCCGCTTCCCCGGACATCACCCTCAACAACTGGACCCACATCAACACGGAAGAAACCAAATCCATCATGAACTCTATGCACTCCGGCGCCCCTTCGGACCCCTGCCCGCACTTCATCTTTAACAAAGCCGACGACATCATCGCCCCGCACCTCCAGACCGTCATCAACTCTTCTTTTTCTTCTGCTACCTTCCCCGAATGCTGGAAGCACGCTGAAGTCAACGCCCTACTAAAGAAACCTACGGCTGACCCAAGCGACCTGAAAAACTTCCGCCCCATCTCTCTTCTACCTTTCCCAGCCAAGGTAATAGAAAAGACCGTCAACAAACAGCTGACCACCTTCCTGGAAGACAACAACCTGCTCGACCCTTCACAAACCGGATTCCGAACCAACCACAGCACGGAAACCGCCCTCATCTCAGTCACAGACGACATCAGAACCCTGATGGACAACGGTGAAACAGTCGCCCTCATTCTCCTCGACCTCTCGGCTGCCTTTGACACCGTCTGTCACCGCACCCTAATCACCCGCCTACGCTCCACCGGGATCCAAGGCCAGGCCCTGGACTGGATCGCCTCCTTCCTCGCTAACCGCTCCCAAAGAGTTTACCTCCCTCCGTTTCGCTCAGAACCCACCAAGATCATCTGCGGCGTACCTCAAGGCTCATCGCTCAGCCCGACACTCTTCAATGTCTACATGAGCCCCCTCGCCGACATCGTACGCAAGCACGACATCATCATCACCTCCTACGCCGACGACACCCAACTTGTACTCTCCCTCACCAAGGACCCCGCCAGCGCCAAGACCAACCTACAAGAGGGTATGAAGGACGTCGCAGATTGGATGAGGCTCAGCCGCCTAAAGCTGAACTCTGAAAAAACGGAAGTCCTCATCCTCGGCAACACCCCGTCCGCCTGGGACGACTCCTGGTGGCCCACGGCCCTCGGCACCGCACCGACCCCCGCAGACCACGCCCGCAACCTCGGCTTCATCTTGGACCCTCTTCTCACCATGACCAAGCAAGTCAACGCCGTGTCCTCCGCCTGCTTCCTCACTCTCCGCATGCTCCGCAAGATCTTCCGCTGGATCCCCGCCGACACCAGAAAAACCGTGACCCACGCCCTTGTCACGAGTCGCCTGGACTACGGCAACACCCTCTACGCCGGGACCACCGCCAAACTCCAAAACCGCCTGCAACGCATCCAAAACGCCTCGGCCCGCCTCATCCTCGACGTACCCCGCAACAGCCACATCTCCGCACACCTGAGACACCTGCATTGGCTCCCAGTCAGCAAAAGGATCACCTTCCGTCTTCTCACCCACGCACACAAAGCCCTCCACAACAAGGGACCGGAATACCTCAACAGACGCCTCAGCTTCTACGTCCCCACCCGCCCCCTCCGCTCCGCTGGCCTCGCACTTGCTGCCGTCCCTCGCACCCGCCGCTCCACGGCGGGTGGGAGATCTTTCTCCTTCCTGGCGGCCAAGACCTGGAACTCCCTCCCCACCAGCCTCAGGACCACCCAGGACCACTCCGCTTTCCGGAGACTCCTAAAGACTTGGCTGTTCGAGCAGCGATAACCCCCCCTTTCCCCCCTAGCGCCTTGAGACCCGCACGGGTGAGTAGCGCGCTTTACAAATGCTAATGATTTGATATTATTATACACTTCCCTAAATGAAATGTGCTCAAAATGGCAGCTGCCTGATCTACTGTACTGGACATGTGTCAGTGACCTAAGTTCACAAGCGGAAATCATCATGGTGGTAGGCGGTCACAACGGCGCTGTTATTAGCAATTGGAGCACATTGCTGCCTTTGGCGGACTTGGGCCAATGGCGATGTCTGCCAATGGTTACAGTCATGTGCGTGGCGGGAGTGACTGCCATCTTCTGCAGCATTGCTCCCTTGACTCCTGACACTGCTTCCAGCAAGATCTCCACGACCTGAACTGCTGTGTACTGCCTCTGGGAGCTATCATGCCACATTCTGCAGGTAAAAGGGCCCCTGCCTTCACCCATGAAGAGCTGGAGAAGCTAGTGGAGGAGGTCCTACCCCTGTATGAACAGCTAAATGGTGCACCAGAGGAGCATGGGGGGTCCAATGTCACACCAATGGGTGATACGTATGGTGTATGAACGTGTACCGTTAATGTGAACAAGTGAAGGTGTTGATGCATGCAGATGGTATATTGTGAAGGAGTGTGAGTTGAGAGGATGGAAATGTGTGCCTACTTGCTATTACTGATGCATTCTGTCCACTAGTACTGGTATGGTGCATGTGGACATGACTTTCTCCTTTTGTCTGTGTTATCCATGCAGGTCAACGCACATCAGAAGAAAGGAATCTAGTGCTCCATCGCCAAGTAAGTGCGGACGCTGGGGGTTCAAAGCCAGCAAAGCACCCACTGTAGGAAGCAGTAGAGGACCTGAGACGCTGGGCCCAGGAGACCGCAGAGGTCCAGCTGGGGATGTCCTGCCAACTAGGGAGGAGTACCCATCTGACCTTGACCCCATCAATGGCCTGCATTTTGGCGGTGCCCTACCCTTTGGTGGATGGGCGTTTGAGGGCAGCACAGCAGCCACAAGGGGGTAAGTACTGACATAATCCATGTACTTACCTCTGATAGTTTAGTGTATGCTGTCTAAGTATTGTAGCTGTGATGATGTTGGAGGTGCTACAGGTATGTTGACTACAGAGATTACATGGTACTCTAGTTGCCAATATACAGACACAGATGTGGCCATTTATTGTGCATGGAAAAATGTTGATCACCTGTGTCTGGCAAATAGTATGACTGCATGTGGAGATGTACATGTGCCTGAGTCATGTGTGACTCTACTCAGCCATATATATTTGTTAACTTCTGTGCCATCCTTCCTACCTAGTGTACCCAAGTCCATTCATCCAAATGGTGAGTTATGTAGCTCTAGGGTGTCTGACCCCTCCTATTTCAATAGATCTGCTATATGTGCAACATTGGGTCTGACAGATGTTACAGGGCCAAGTAATCCTGTGTCCTGAAATAGTTGGACACTTCATGGACAGTTGGACACTTCATGTAAGGCTATCATCACAATCAGGCTTTTGTACTGTAGCTTTAGTACTGTTCCTATGAGGTTTAAGCAGGTGTGTCCATTGTCATGTCATATTCATACAAGGGGCAATGTGAATGTTTGATAAGGACAGACATCCAACATTGTGGAACTCATGTTGTCCATTAGACCTTCACATTTCATGGTATCACATTGACATGTGTACAAATAACTTGTATCCTAATATATTTTTTGTAGACGAGGCAAGTGGCTAGGCTGCTTATCCCTTAGCCCATGTGTGTTGTCCATGCCAGATAGGCCAATGCTATACCTATATGAGAGCTACATATGCTGTTTGCTGCCTATATCATGTGTCAATTGATACTTTGTGGCTGATTCTATATTGTAGCCCCTTTTGTCCTAGAGTTACCTTAGCTGATCTGAGGCTGTTTGGATAGCAATGGCTATGGCCCAGCTCATTCCTGCCTGACTTAATGGTGTGGCAGATGTTCCATATCACATACACCTGTTGGTGTTGTGGGATATGTTGTCAGTTAATTAGCTTTCCTCTAGGTGTATGTGTCATTCATAGCTACATTGGTAATCAGTTGCATAAGTATAAAGTCTGGACTTAGGTAGTGAGAATCACATTTCAGGACAGTTCTTACTGATGTAGATGTTCTGATGTTGTCATGTAGAGGCTTCTATTCTGCTTTTCTGGTTGAATGGTATCAGCCCTTCAAGCACATTGTATGTTGTCCATAGTTTTACTGGTGTAACTATGCTCCCTGTAGTTGTCTGTGGATGTATCATGTGTGCTAGGTAGCCCCCAATTGCAATATATAGGGTAGTTGTTTATGTGACAATGTATCTGATTAGTGGGTGCTGAAACTCCGGGTGAATATTTTACTGCATTTCCTTGGATTGATGTAATGTTGGACAGTGATGAGCTGTGTGGTGATAAATGTTTTGGTTTAGCTAATCCATCATGTGCGTGATGCTTTTGAGTAACAGGTGGTTTGATGTTATGATCAAGTAATGGTCAGATGGTGTGCTTAAGTTGTGGGTGAGGCTGTTGTCAAACGGGAAAGATGGAAGGGCCTTTTTGTGACATGATGTAGGCTCTAAGTGGTTTTTAAATGGTACTTTCCTAGCAGGAAATATACAGCTACTGTTGAACATGTTGTAATGTTTGTGTGCATGAAGAATGTGATGTCCCTTTATCTTTCTCTCTCCCTGTCTCTCTCTCTCTCTCTCTCTCTGTTTGTATGCACCAGCCTCGGCAGGTGAAGGAGACTGGGTACTGGCAAGTTTGTGGATGCTGCCGGCCACGGGACCCAGAGTGCTGAGACCACTGACAGCAAGGGAACCAGTGGCCTGGAGAGCGAAGGGATTGCCACAGGGGAGACAGGATCCATTTCATCATTCTTAGAATCCTCCTCCAGTGAACACTCCCTGGAGGTGGTGGACCCATATGGGACCACGCCAGCACCATCTTTGTCTGCCACCCCCCTTCTACCACCTCCCTCCCTGTAGCTCACCACCCACTTGGCTGTGCCCGCTCACCCAAGAAGGTGGGTGTCTCCTTTGCCGCAGGCACCTCTTTCCCTGCCCCTGTCAGCACTGCTGCACTCAGTGAGGAGGCTATTGACCTCCTGAGGTCCAACTCTGTGGGTCAGTCGACCATCGAGAATGCCATCCAGGGACCGGCAATTCAAGTCCAACAGAGTAATGCATTCATCGAGGGCATTCACTGTGCACTGGCTGGCCTACCGAGATGCTTTTAGGCTCTGCCCTCTACACTGACGGCAGGCAGTCACCTTTTGTCTTCCTTCCCACCTTCACTTTCCTCTTCTGAATCACAAAACCCTCTTTTCTGTCCCAGCCAAAGCACAAAGACAGACAAGCATGCATCCATCTCAACATCCAAGGGTAGCTCTGACAAACACAAGCACCACAAGACACAAAACCTTGATGCACACAATCAACGTACACCTACAGACAAAGCAACAGTCACAACCTGCCTGACATGCCCACTACCCCAGCATAACAGACAGTACACCAGACACACCTGAAGACACCACACCAACATTCACAGATCCAGCAACTGCACCTATCTTACCCATAGACAGCACCACAACAGACCCTCAGATATCCACCACAGTCACCACATCCACAGACACAACCACAGACACACCTACATGCAGCACATCCACCATACCTACAGTCACTACCCCAACAGTCACTCAAGGCATCTCCCAACACCTCTACCCCCCTCCTCTCAAGACACATTAACACCCCCACTCACTCACCCAACATAAACCCACAAACATACCTCACACAAACATGCACCCAAGACATCCACACCAACACCTCAGACAACCACTCCCTCTCCCTCCACATGCAAACCCTTTTGTTATGACCATCCCCGTTTGTCTAAAAAAGCTTTCCTTTTGTAGTTTGTCCTTTTCCATACTCCTGTCCCACATTGTGATACCCCTAAACATTCTGTGTTCTCCCCAAGTCCAAACCTTCTACCTCCAAAGCCTCCCCTGACCCCTGCAAGTGCCCATGCAAAGAAGTCTACCCCTTCTTACAGAACCCAACTCTTCCCTAAGTCTAGACCTAAACTTCCCCCTCCCAAGCCCAATCCTAAAGGCACCCGTGCCAATCTAAAGCCTAAGCCCCCCTTTGGCCCCCAATCCCTGAGGTAGCTGCCTTCCCCCTTGTTGCCCCTACCTGTGGAGGTTACAAGGCGCTCAGGAGGCAAGTTGGGGGCACACATGTGCATTGTGTGCATGTTGCTCTTGTTATTATGGGACTGGCCTATGGCCTTGGACATTTTTTAAATATTTATTCCCTGAGTACAAATTTTAGAACAACCAGTTTTTGGTTTTTGTCCTACATATCTTTTCTTAGGGAAAATATGTTCCTGGCTGACATTGTTTCTGTGTGAGAGTATTTGTGTGTCAGTGATGGTTGTGCTACCTGTTTTGTCTGGACAGCATGTGAGGTTGTGTGCAGTGCATTTGTCCCCCAGTGATGGATGTGTGTTGTGTGATGGGCATGTGTATGATGGGGACATATTGTTGTGATGGTATTGTGTGTTTTTTGTGTTGACATGTGTTTGTTGCAGTGCTGTGTGCCTTTGTGTGGTTGGACGGTCTGCGTGAGCATGTGTGGTTAAAGGTATTTCAGATACGTTGTGATGTGTGTTTGCGGAGTATGTAGAATGCTGCATTGTATGGTTGTATGATAGTGTTTGTCTGTTCCTTGTTGGTAGTCCGTTGTGTTATATGTGCAATTTGTCAATGGGTAGTGTCTATTGTGGGTGCTTGCCAATGCTTTGCTGGCTTAGCTGTTGTGGTGTTGTAGTGCCGTATGGTGGTGTTGTTTGTTGCTGTGTGTAACTGTGCTGGTGCTGTAATTGGGGGTAGGTGTGTGTTTTTGACGTGTGTGTGATGGTTGCAGTATGTGTACTGTGTATGTGGCTGTCTGTGAGTGTGCTGTCAGAGTGAGGTTACGTGTGTGTGTCACCCTCGCCACCCGCTCTCGATTGGTATGTTGTTTGTGTGCAGGTACTTTGTCATTTTACAACAGTGACAGGTAAGTTTGTGTACATACGGTTGCAGTCGTCATCACAGATTCCGAAGTCATTGGGCAAGCAGGAGCAGCAGGAAAATGTATAGTTCTGCTTCTATGGCAGCTCTGGAAAAGTATGGCTTCCTGAAGGTGAGTGTCTACATTTATACAGTTGGTTTCTGCCAAGGTTTACATGGTGGTGTGACTGCAATATTGTGTTGACAATAGGATGTTGACAATAGATATTCATATCCATAACCAGTCATACCTCTTTTACGCAGCCTTTAAAACTCACATGCACATTGGGACTAGTGAACATGAAGGCAGCACTTAAAATGTGTTCGTAGAGACTAATTAAAAGTAAATGATGTACCTTCTATTATTTTTCCATACACATAATTGCCACAAAATGGCAGCTGCTGACCTAATGTACTCATCATGAAGAAGTGACCTAACTCCACTGGCGTATGTCGTCATGTCTGTAGGTTTTTACAACCACAGTGGACATTGCCATTAGAACACATAGCTGCGTTTGGTGGACTTGGGCCAATGGCAACGTCCACCGGCGGTGATGGTCCTTTACAAAGTGGTTGTGACCTCCATCTTCATCAGTATTCCTCACTTGACTCCCAACACTAATGCCAACAGGACCACCACGACCTGAGCTGCTGTGTACTGCCTTTGGGAGCAACCATGCCACGTCCTGCAGGTGATAGGGCCCCAGAATTCACTCCAAAAGAGCTGGACAAGCTTGTGGATGAGGGCCTATCCCTGTTTGGACAGGCATATGGTGCATCAGAGAAGCAGGTAAGTTCAATGGTTTACCAATGTGTCAAAGGTGGAGTGTATGATGGTTACATTTAATGTGCAGGACTGAAAGATAGAGTCATCATGTGTGGGTGTATGAACATGTGTATAGCCAGATATACAGTACTGATACATAGTAGACATTGTGTGATCTATCTTCCTTGATCCACAACATATTTTGCAGCATGAACACCAATGACGGTGTGAGAAATAAGACCCTCATTACAACCCTGGCGGTTGGTGCTAAAGCAGCGGTAATACCGCCAATAGGCCGGCGGTAATAAATATGAAATTATGATCACTGCGGAAATCGCTCAAACAGACAGCCACTTTAGCACACCGACCGCCAGGGTGAAATCAACAGGCACCACTGGTGTAAACGCCTACAGCCAGGCAGAAGACAATTTTCCAGCCACTGAATTATGACACACCAATCTGCCACCTTTTCCAGGGCGGAGCCAACGACATCAAAAGCCTGGCGGAAACACTGCACAGAAGAGAAAGAACTCACCTCTGGAGACTCAAGGAAGAACCACGCCGCCATGGAGCCCGAGTTGCATTTGTTCCCCATGCTCTTCTACGTTCTGCTCCACTATGAACACCAACACCGGCGAAGACGACCACAGTGAGTACTGCCGCCTAGCACACAGGGGAGGGGGGAGGAAAAAGAGAGTGGCACCCACACGCAACACCCCCACCCTGAACACCATACACACAACATTACATATTCACCCCGTACCCCTCAGGAATACTGCAAGGAAAAAATGAATTGATTAAAGTGAGTGTAACAAGATAAAATACTATAAATACATGCATCCAAATCAACAAGTATATACATATTTACAAATGTAGGGACACTGCCCAGTCCTCAATGTCCGTGGGCGACAGGGCCACATCACATAGTCCAAGGCCCCACCTCACTCCTGCAACAACACGGAGAGAACACTGCAGGGGTATCAGGTCGAAAATAGCCAGGCTCCTCAGGGGGACGGGGAATGGGGGGGCACCTCAGCTGGAAGATGGTACAACGCCACTGGCCCAGGAGGGGCCAACATGCCCATTACTCTGTCCTGGGGAGTGCAAGACCACAGTCTCTCAAGTAGGTGACTTGCCCACTGGCTCTGGAGGGAGCAACATGCCCTGTGTTTGGTCCTGGGGAGTGCAAGGCCACAGTCTCTCAGGTGGGTAACTTTCCCACTGGTTAGGGAGGGGGCTCCATGCCCATTAATCTGTCCTGGGGAGTGCAAGGTCACAGTGTATGGAGTGGGTGACTTGCACACTTCATCTGGAGGGGGCTCCATGCCCATTACTCTGTCCTGGGGAGTGCAAGGCCACAGTCTCTCAAGCGGGTGACTTGCCC